>NC_056743.1:1798973489-1799053489 GCF_019279795.1 Protopterus annectens | reverse complement strand
GTGAAAAATCAACATTTGAGAACATCCAGATTATATACAAAGAATAATAAGTGTTCTGAAGCTTTGATAAAATTAGCCAACAATTTTAGTGACAGAGGTTATAAAAGGTAGAGACAGAAAAGGAAATGGCTACAGTTAAAAAGATGAGAAAGAAAAAAGCTCAACCTTTCTTTGGGATACAGCAACCACATTCATCGGCTGTGGTAACCATTGATATCCCTACTTATCAAAAATGCAGAATAGTTTTAACATATGCTAGTGACACAAATTATGTATGTGTGATATTATAAAAGACAATTGGAAGATTTTGATGGTCAATTCTAAACTAAAAGAGGTGGTTGCACAAACACCGCAGTTTAGTTTCAAAAGTAATAAAAATCTGAAGCAACATCTATGTTATAAAATGAGTTCCACTGATGTCATCAGATTGGAAAGGTGGGCATCTTTCTATGCAGAACTTACTCTTCATGCAAACACATTTTGGATAGAAATGAGTTTGTACATCTGATTTTTGACAATACACATAGCCTACGATCGTATGCAGACTGTAAGACAAAGCATGTTATTTATATTGCTGCTTGTTGTTCCTGCAATAGTTTTTATATGGAGAAAATGGACAGACAGCTTAAAGAACATATATCTCAGCATATGAGTGATACAAGGCTGCAAGACACTAAAAGTCCATTAGCTAAGCATACAATGTTGAATCCAGGACATTGTTTTGTTTTTATGGTTATACAAGTAATATGGGACAATGTCCGTGGAGGTAATATTACTGAAAAAATGGAGCAGGCAGAGATGAGGTGGATAGCTGAATTACAGGCAGATAAACCAACAGGTTTGAACTCTGACTTACCAATTAAACATGCGATTAAAGGGTGGAGGCTTTGTAGACAATGGTGATTGCTTTCTTTCTTTTTTTATAAATGAAGTGTGAACAACCCAGAAGACTTGGCTGAGCGATTACTCCTCCTTTTTGAAGGTATATTTGTAAAACTACTGAAGATTGGCTGTTTGAAAGCAGATTTTAATATGGGACGTTAATGGTTGTTTTTTTACTTATTTAACTATCCAGGGAATGGTTTGTGATTACATCTGAGAAAGTGTTGGCAATAACCCAAAAGCTCTTATCATTTGAGTGATTTCACTGCTGTTTTATCTGTTTTATTAAAGGTTAGTGATTATACTTTACAGCTTGGTGACTGCAGTGTTTTTTCTTGTTTTATAGCAATTTTATTTTTAATTTTTATTTTTGGATAGTGCAGTGGTGGAACAGTAGCGTTGTCTCCTCACAGCAAGAGGTTCTCCTGTTCAATTCTTGGCTGGGGTGCCTTCTGTGCGGAGTCTGCATGTCCTCCCTGCATTCGTGTGGGTTTCCTCCAGGTGCTCCGTTTCCTCCCATGTTTCAAAGACAGTAGTCTGGAACGTTTCTCCCCGGGCCTCTGCTGAAAATTGGCTTTGTTCCAAGTCAGACTTTCACAGTAAATAAATAAAAATAAATAATTATAGTGATCTATATTTTAGCATGTGGTTCTTTAACTGTTGTTTGTGGATTTTTTGGATTTAATATATATATAGGTTCCTCCATATAGATTGTTTTGTCATTTGTTCATCAGCTGTTCTGCCAATCATATTTGATCGGCAGAGTAGTTGATCGAAGATGGCGGTGTAAGATACTGTCACAGAGGGGCAGTATGCCCTTTCCTCTCTATAGTGTGATCTTGGAGTTGGTGTATATACTTAGTAAAGAGTAAGAGGATACAACCTCTCACATGGAGGGGCACAGGAGAGTTGCCCTCCCTGCAAAACAAAAGTGGCTTTTGATTTGCATGCCCCAAGGGTATGTCTTGCTGCATGCATGTTTCAGTGTCAGTATTTTGGTTATAATCAGTCTCTGATGATAATCAGTGCTGCCATATTTTGCAGCATAGATTATCTTATACATGCCCATCTATGAGTACAGCTCCTGTAATCTAATTACCTTTTCATCTAAGCACAGATCATTGAAAAAAATAATTCAAAGTACAGTTCATCTAAAACACATTTGGTTGAATCACAATTTATAGAAAACTGTATAATGCTATAGACAGTCACTTGTGGTGTGGGTTTGGATCATGGGAATCAGAAGGCAAATTAGTTTAAAACATTTATTTGAACTTAGCCATTGCCCACCCTTATGCTGAACCCTGTTTCTAGAAGCTTGTGTGTGTATACCACTACTGATTTACTGTGTAGTTTGCTTTCTATTTTCTTCATGGCTGTGTGACCACAGAGTTAGCATATTCAAGTAATGGAGGTATGGGGGGATGAAAGGGGGGGGGGTTCCCTCCAAAACAAAACACTTAAATGAATGAGTATTTAAATATTTATTTTCACTGATTTGTGATTAGATGAAAAGGATATTAGATATTAGATGAAATGTCATGCACTCAGTGGAGGCCCATGGGATATATATCCAAATGACCCCTTAAGGGCATATTAGTATTTCAGCCACATTGCTTCTGAATATCCATGACTCCTTACTTACGTATTATCGCAACCAGATTTTTGCAGTAATGCTGGTTGCTTCGGTTTATGTGAAAAAAACAGTAATAAAGTCTTATAAACTATAAGAACATGTTTTCTGCAATGTATAAGGTTTAACAATGTTTGCCATTAAAACCGCTGACAAAATAAGTGCTGAAAATAGGTTTCCCATGTTACCGCCAGTATCTCATGTCAGCTAAGCTTGTCCCATACCGCTTTATATGCATTCCTTTTCTCTTGCCATCAAAAGTTGTCAAAGCTGTAGTTAACAAGTTTTTCAAAGGCAGATAGGTTTTTATGTTTTTATTTGTACAGTTCTTTAGTTTTTGCTCATTAAAAATGCTTTTGTGGGATTTACCAAAGATAGATAAGTAGGCAATTCAATGTGAAGAATAAAAACGGCTAGAGGTAAAAACAAGGTGCAAAAAATATATAAGGCAAAAACAGAAAAACTGCACCAAGTTGACACACAAAAAACAATGTTTGTTCAAACCAAAGACAAAACAAAAAAGAAAAGGTAAGCGCTTTCACAACTGCTGTTACTTCATCAGACACTACTATAAAATAACAAGAAGCTTAAATAGGTGCATTCAATTAGCTGATAAAAAACAGCCACATGATGCTACGCAAAGACAGATAAAAGGTATAGTGAACTGCAAATGGGGAAAGAAATACATTACACTAAATAATCACTAAAACCTAATAATAAAACCACAAGCAAGTTAAAAGACAATATTATAAAAATATATAGCAATAAATACATAAATGTATATATATATATATATATATATCTAAAAAATACAAATTAAAAGCAAACTTAATGTTAATGTTTAAGCCGTCTAGCTTTTAAAAAAGGTTTCAGGGAAGTAGTACCATTAAGACCAGGGTATTTCTCTGCATTAAGTCTGTTGTGTCTTTCGGCTTTTCCCGGTTAGGGGTCGCCACAGCGGAACTCCGGTCCACTAATGATTGGCAGTGGATTTTTACATGCCGAGTTGCCAGCTCTGACGCGCAACCTTCAACGAAGGTACGCCCATTCATGCATATCTCCACACAGAAGACGCTCTAGCTGAGAATCGAACGGAACAACGTCTTACTATGAGGCGACAATGCTACTGCAGCACCACCACCGCAGTCTTATTTCTCTGCATTAAGTCTAAGGATCCATTTTTGTTCATAGCTCTCTGTAGTAGTCTCAATGTCCCCACCTCGTATACTACTAGGTATATTTTGAATAACAAAAAACCTAAAGGTATGGGAATTATATGCATTACATGATTAGCTAAAGCATTAGTTTCCTTACAATTAGAAATATCTCTGATGTGTTCCAATATTCTGTCTTTGAACATCCTATTAGTTTTCCCTATATAATATACAGGACATTTTTGACAGAAAGAAAAGTACACTACATCTGTAGTCCTGCAATCTGAATACTGATGGCTAGAGATAGAAAATGTTCGAGTTGGGTGTATATAAGGAACAATAGATCTCTCAAGCAACATTTATGTAATAGGGAAGTCTCTGAGACTTTCAGTTTCCCTACACACATCGGTACATTTCCTTGCAGAAGATGTACTGCTGGTAAATACATATTTAGTAAGAATACTTAATACTTTGCCCATTTGCAGTTCACTATACCTTTTATCTGTCTTTGCATAGCATCATGTGACTGTTTTTTATCAGCTAATTGAATGCACCTATTTAAGCTGCTTGTTATTTTATAGTAGTGTCTGATGAAGCAACAGCAGTTGTGAAAGCGCTTACCTTTTCTTTTTTGTTTTGTTTTTGGTTTGAATAAACGTCGTTTTTTGTGTGTCAACTTGGTGCAGTTTTTAAGTAGGCAATTCAGCTATTACAGCAGAACCGGAATAATAGCCAGTTTTAAGGAATGCAGCTCAGAACATGCAATGACGTTATACTATGGGAAACAAATATTTTGGAAGCACAACTCTGCCAAATGCTACCAACATATTAGAGTTCGGAAAGGTAACTTTTTTGAAGGAAGTAGAATAACTTTTACAACTGCTGTTCATTTCATCTATTGTTGGTGTAAACAGTTTGCAACAATTAATTTCTGTCATGAAGAACTGAATATGGTGAAAAAACTGTCATCGATTGGAGTAATTATTTAAGGGATGTATGTACCATGGAGTTGGAAAATCAAGACAAGAAACAGATCTGTGGGCCAGGGCATATAGTGGAAATTGAAGCGAGTTTATTCACTCATTGGACAAATAATGCTGATCGTATCCTCCCTCAGCAGTGAATTTTTGGAGGGATCTGTAGGGAGACGAAATAAACATTTGTAGTAAAAGTGCCAGATAGAAGTGCCTCCACATTGTTTGAGAAAATAAGGGAATACATCAAAGAACGCAGCATTATTTACACAGACTCCTGGAAAGCATATCAAACAAAACAACTACAAGAAGCTGGCTTCAGCCATGATAAAGTTAATCACAAGTACAGTTTTGTTGACCCGGATACTGGAGTGCATACCCAACATATAGAAAGAATGTGGGGCTCAGTAGAGTGGAGAAACTAGAAACGACGAGGGACTGCACGTCACCATCTACAGTCATATCTAGTGGAATATATGTGGCGCGAAACACAACTGGCAAATTCAAAAGACTGCTTTGAAGAATTATTAAAAGCCATTGCTGACAACTTTCCTCCACACAAAACCAGCATAACAGTCATTAAACGACCAACATCTTCTGAGCTTTCTACAACAAAAACCAATGTAGCAGGCACTAAGCAATCCACATCTTCACAGCTTTTCTACACTGAAATCAGTACAACAGCAACTGAGCAATCCACATCTCCTCAGGCGTTGTATGCAGGAAAACAGTACAACATCAAGTAAACAATCCCTATCTCTAGAAAAGTATCAAATACTTAAAACAAAGCAATTAAAACAGGCGTTGCACTAAAAGCATCAGTACATAAAATCAAAGCATTACTGTGCACTTACAACAAAGTTTAGTAAACAACCTTTCATTATTTTGTTTGAAACACTTTAAGCATTAAATACTTAACATAAATTAAATTGCATTTCTCCAATTTACTCTATAGTGTATAAAAATGTTTAACCGTTAAATACTTTACCTATATTACTTTCATGTGTCCCGTTATTTCTTTTCTTCAAAAACATTCAGTTAAAATATGGTAAAATATGGTAAATATGAAGATTAATCCTGCCTTGTGTCCCATTTCTTATTTTAAATACCAGCTCCAAAAATAACAAAGTAAAGCAGAAAAATAAATCCGGAAAGCACCTCACATTGTACGTTAAGTCCCACAGTGCTTTCAGGCCAATATACATACATACGCAACCACTCTTATTGGTGAACTCAAAGCGCAATGTTTTTATACCACACTACCCACAAATCCTAAAACTGTACGTGATAATTACATAACAAAAGCACCACCAATATCCCAGTACACTTTTGAACACTTTATCCTTTGTAATACATTCCTTTTTTGCTTGCTTAGTAAACGTCAATAAAGTACATTGTATCGCAAAATATGGTTGTGATAATACGTAAGTACCCTTTTTACTTTTTAAGTCTTTAAGGCCTGAATGTACCCATAAGTACTTAAAAAAGTAAAATTCCATAGACATTCAGATGCTGTGTAACTGAAACACTGAATGCCTTTAAGAATTAATTTGCATGTGCCCCATTGACTTCCACTGCAGGCAGTTTAAGGTATGACACTATGAAGATTCTAGCTTGGCTAAGCCTTTCTTGCAGTTTTACTGAATGGTTTATCTTTGTGACGTTTTACTGGTTTGTTTGTTAATACATAAATACACACACACACACACACACACACACACACACACACACACACACACACACACGCGCACATTGCATTAAACTCTTGAGAATGCTATGATCATGTGGCTGAAATACTGAATGTGGTTAAGGGAACAAGTAAAGAAATAAATAATTCAGACAGACAAGAAAATAGTACTAAAATACTATTAAAACAAAACTTGTCTTTCTTTGAGGTTTGCCGTTTATACCATGAATTTTTAGTGCTATCCGGAACATTGGCTTGAGCATACCTCTCAACCTGCAGATACTGAAAATAGGAACAAAGGTCTCTGAAAACCAGGAATATTCAGCTAACAACCTGGACATTTAATTAGCTTAAAATCTGAATAACAAATTGCATGAAACTCTTCCTGCTTCCAGTAGGAATGAGGGATACTATTGACAAACGTGATTAAAAACAGTGACAAAATTGATAAATATAGACACATTATCAAACAGATAGTGTCAAAACTGTAGGCTATAATGGACTGTATCATAAAATTCTACTACAAGTACTTAAAACTCTGGTGAGAACTAGGGATTTAATGGATCAGTCAAGCTTAGAAAAAGGTAGGATTTTTGAGGGTTTGCTGCCTGCATGAGTAGGCAATATACAATACAAACTCCAATATACAATACAAATTCCAATATACAATACAAACTCCAATATACAATACAAAGTCCAATATATAATACAAACTCCAATATACAATACAAACTCCAATATACAATACAAATTCCAATATATAATACAAACTCCATTGCATTTCTTTCCCTAGAGTCTAATAAGTGATGTTTGGGGACTTATATGTGCATTTTTTTTGTATTTAAATTTGTTTACTGGGGTAATGCACTGATAAAAAATGACCACTTTCAGGAGCAGCTTAGATGAAAAAAAATCACAAATAGTAAAATATGCAGCACAAAGAACAAAAACATTGTCTTTATTCATAGAAGAAATGCATAACTTACACGCCGTAAAGAAAATTCATTAAAAAGGTGGACTTGAGGAAAACAATGAAAGAAGATACACAAGGCATGAAAAAATGCCTAGCAATCTGCATATGCAAAAGATGCAAATTCTCCCACAGGGAAATTGAAAAAGTGGCTGTGAATTAAGACATTTAAAAAGCATCCTCTGGTGTGCTGACTTAATTGAGATTTATTAGAGGTTTTGCTACTGCAACATGGTTTGCGCTACTCAAACGACTATATACTATTCCCTGAAGAGTTTGTGGTCTGTGAAGGCACTTTATAGCAGGTGCATATCAGTTTTGTTTCCATCAAGGGACTGAGCTGTGCTTATGCAAGCAGCAGAAGGCAGTATGCATGCATGTACAGCCCAACCATTATAAACACCCAGGCAATACCAGGGTATCTTTACACATTGCATTGACAGCAATTCAGAGAAAGGAAGAAAAACCTTGGGCTCCCTGCAAGTGCTGAGTGCACTACTGTGGGAATGTCTTCAAACATAGCCCGTGTACTCAGTATTCAAGTAACTGTTCTACATCATGCAAATACAGAAAGTAACAGCTGGCTATGTCCTCATAGATGACTGCAATCCTTCTCCCTCCCTAATTTGCATATAGTCGATAAAAACAATAACGTGATCGGAATCATTAATGTAGTCAGGACTTTATTCAATGAAAGAAAAGAAACAGTAAAAGTCAATTAAAATCACAAGTTTAAAACACTTTCACCATTCGGCTTCATCAGGTAGATATCTGACAGTTTATAGAACACTGTCTAAATAGTTATTCAAGCAGTCACATGACTTAGGTAGTTCTCAATGAACTTGATTATGTAATTGCCTGAGATGTGGTTAAGTTACCATCTCATTCAATCCTGGAAAGATGTGTGCTCTAAATCTGAATATGTATTTTACCTCTTCTTGTTCGGTTAAGTGTGTAATGCTGCCTCCTCTCAGTGGTTCATGTATCATACTCAGTATCATAAATTTAAAAGTATGTGTGTTGTCAGTTTCTGTGATGTGCTTGCAGAGTGCATTTGTTGTGAAATGACTATTAATATCTGATACATGATGCCCTATTTTCTCCTTAAATTTCATATTTGTTTTCCCTATGCAATATGCCTCACATTTGCCACACTTTTCTAGATATGCTAAGCTGGTGCAGCGGTTAGTGTTGTCACCTCAAAGCAAAAAGTTCTCCAGTTTGATTCTTGGCTGGGGTGCCTTCTGTGTGGAGTCTGCATATCCTCCCTGTATTTATGTGGATTTCCTCCATGTGCTCCAGTTTCTTCCACATTCTAAAGACATGCATCTGGAGCATTTCTCCTTGGGCCTCTGCTAAAAATGGGCTCTGTCCCAGTCAGACTTTCTTGATAAACAAAAGTTAAATAGATGTAAAAGTTCCATGCTTGGTACTATGAAAAAATGCTTGAGTGATTGCTTCTTCTCTATAACATAATTTATTTTTTTAATTTTGCATGTCTTTTATAAACAAAATTGGGAGTCTCATTTAAAACTTTTCTTAGTTCTGGAATGTCCATCAACACAAGCCAATATTTATCTATAATACATTTTACTGCTGGTGTGTTTTTGTTATAAGTAAGGATGCATCTATAAGTTTGCATATATTCTCTTGGTTTTGTCTTGTTCTGGTTGCTGACATGAAACAGAGGTTTGAAGTCTGCATCATATTTGCGTAAAAATATCATCTCTTATTTTGTATACCTCCTTAGCCTTATAGCCTCTGTCTATAAACCCTTGTATTATTCTTTGCAATTGCGATGCCATGTTTATGTTATTAGTATTATGCTTTGCCACCCATAATAACTGATTTTTATCTATATTGTTGTAAGTAAATGGGGGGTGCATACTTGTTATGTGTAAGTATGTATTACGTTTTACTGACTTTCTATATAACTTGGTTTCTATATGGCCACTTGCATCCTTGCTCACCATAATATCTAAGAAGTTAATTTCTTTGATGGATATCTCACTTTTAAATCTCAAATAAATAACTTGTACTAGTTCTATAGGCTTTAAATTCCTTGAACTCTGATGTTGTACTCCCCCCAAATCAAGGATAGGTAATCTACAAAATGCCTATAAAAGTTAACCTTGTTTCTGTGTGGATTGTTGTTAAGAATATTGTCATTCCCATTGAAACATAACAATATTGGTGTATGTGTTCATGACAGGAGTACCCATCATAACACCCCTTTCTTGTTTGTACATTTGGTGTTGAAACAAAAATATATTATGTATTAGAACTAAATATAACAGTTCATATATATTATCAGTTTTAACTGTTGAATAATCTGGAAATTCAAGCAAGTATTCCTTCACATGTTGTACACCAATGTTGTTAGGTATACTTGGGAAAAGTGAGTCAACGTACTTTGTGACGAAATAACAATCAGTTTGTCTCTTGACCATTCTGACAGTTGACATAAAAAGTCAGCAGTATCCCTTACAATAGTACCAGTATCAACTAAGTTCTTTCTTAATTGTATATCAAGATGTTTGGAGATGGGTTCAGTAGAGGCATATTACATAGGGAAAACAAACAGGAAATTTAAGGAGAGAATAGGGCATCATGTATCAGATATTAAGAGGCATGACACAGAGGAGGCAGCATTACACACGTAACAGAACAAGAAGACTTAAAATGGATGTTCAGATTTAGAGCACACATCTTTCCAGGATTGAATGAGATGGTAACTTAACCACATCCTAGGCAATTACGTAATCAAGTTCATTGAGAACTACCTAAGTCATGTGACTTTTTGAATAACTAAACAGTGTTTTATAAACTGTCTAACATCTGCCTGATGAAGCTGAATGACAAACATGTTTTAATCTTGTGATTTTAATTGATTTTTTACTGTTTCTTTTCTCTCGTTGAATAAAGTCCTGACTACATTTGTGACTCCAGTCACTTTATTGTTTTTATCAGTTTTAAGTTGGTTAAAGTTGCCAGATTCATCACCGTTCCTGAGCTACTTATATTTCATAATTTGCATGTAGTGCCATAGGGCCAAATGAATTATTATTTTGACAGATTTATTGCCTTCTGTCCAACTCAGTTTGAGCAAATAATTCTTTTCATGTTGGTCTAGGGACCCTTTACATTGTCCTCAGAAATGGACATTAATCCAGTAGTTCGGAGTTTTCCCTTACTTGAGCACCCTAATTGTCATTTTATGTAAATGTCTGTCACTTTCATGGACTGATTCTACTTGACTCACCAAAGAGCCTGCTGCTGCTTAGTCAAGTGGCACGTTGAGGTAACCGCTATTGCTTGTTGCATCACATCCTAACTGGTCATTAATATAGCCACAGCATTGATCAAAAACTGATTGAGCTTTGGATGCAAAATAGAAAGACCATCATGATTAATCTAACTAATCCACGCGTTTGTTGACTATAGACTTAGAATAGTTAGAGTAGTGTGGGACAGTGTTCCCTGCATGGGGGCTGTGGATCGAGGAGGATTTCTATTATGCTAAGAACATTGATTGATTGTCCTTTCAGTCTTCTGTATTTTTTAAAATGGACTTCAGTGAATGCGAGGGATACGAGGTAAATTCAATTCCACTGTTTTGTCACTAAGAAGAGCCCATGGTGCTACTAGGCATTTTTATTGAACTACTGACTGCATTGATCGGATGGTGTAGAAGAGCATTGAACTTCAAGGGTATCTCTATTTAATGTGCTCAAGAGATCTGGGTATATGATGGTAGGGTCTTTACAAATGAGGGCCATACATCTCAACCTCTCAGTATCGGAAAAATGGACAAAGCCAAAAATAATGGGGGGACAAAGGCCCAAAAATAGGATAGATTTTAAATATTGCTCATATAAACTTAGATAGTTGCTAGAAGAGTGGGTTTTCCCTTATTATCTATTTTTGTAAGGATACAAAGTCTGAAACTCAAGGATATGTCATTATTTGGTATTATTTAGTAATATTTATTTAGTAACTTGCCAGAAAATCACAAATTTTATGAGTACCTGACCAAAGGCATGAGGCAAAAATCTAGACATTCTGCAAAAATCTGGAAAGCTGAGAAATATGATGAGGGCATATGTTTAGAATTGGAAGGGGTTGCCAGGCACAATTTTATCTACTGTGGGAGGGGATGTCAGAAACAGTTTTATCTACTTTGGGAGGGAATGTGAGACACTGTTTACTTGCCATGGAAGGGGATGTCGGACATAGTTCTATCTTCTGTGGGAGGGGATATCAGGCACCGTTTTATCTTCTATTGGAGGGGATATCAGACACAGTTTTATCTTTTGTGGGAGGAGATATCAGACACAGTTCAATCTTCTGTGGAAGATGATGTTAGAAACAGACTTGCATAATGCTTGTATGAGACAAAAAGTCAATAGTGAATTGCTGTGCTTAAATTTCATTTTAAGTCCATTTTGGATACAATAAAAGAGTTGCTGGCTCCTTTTGCATTTGTGGCTTCCATTCTGGAGTTGGTCAGTTTTGCCAGTTCACCTCAGTAATGGATTTTTATTGTTTTTATTTTTTATTAGGTGCTTTTGACAAGTCACCATTAACAATGCTAAGATGCAACATAGAAATACACAGAATAAATTAAATAAATAGTCAATACAAATATGCTATTAAAATATCTCATAAAAGAAATTGCATCAAAAGGCATGTAGAATACTTCTGCCAGTAAATTGCGAATGAAAATTCAAGCTAAGGAAATGGGTGAGTGAGGCTGTACTAAATCAAAAGTTCTTCAGAACACTTAAATGGGAAACAGGAAGGAATTACCAATGCAGAAAGAGAGGAATTTATAAATATAAGTTCTAGCTTTTGAAAGTTAGAGATGATGCAGATGGTGCACAGATTCAAGCAGAACTTTATGAGAAGCAAATTAGATAAAAACTGTGTAAGTAAATGGATGTGAACATGAAAATAAAGGAATGTCTTGAATTAATCAGGACTCATGACACTTTGTATCAAAAGCTAATTTAAATAAAATAGTCTTCAAAGATCTGCATAAGCAAGCCAATGTGGGACATTCCCTCAGACACCAT
The DNA here is from genome assembly GCF_019279795.1 of Protopterus annectens. NCBI lineage: Eukaryota > Metazoa > Chordata > Ceratodontiformes > Protopteridae > Protopterus > Protopterus annectens. Next base: position 1,799,041,114 of record NC_056743.1, on the reverse strand, counting down.
GGAAGTAAGTTCCACAGGTCTGAGACTCATTATAAAAAGAATGATAGCCCAGGTTTTCTAGACACTACTATGGAGCCATCAACCCATTTATGGGTAGCAGGGACTGAGAAGGGCAAGGCCCAGTATGAGCTTGCCTGAGAGAGGCCCATGTCCTGTATGGACAAATAACCCAACATCAAAATCTTATAGGTTCATAGGTTGGTACTAGGCTATTGGCCCTAGGGCCTATACAAACCTAGCCATAACAATTCCCTGGCTATTTCTTCCCACACTTTTTATTTCCCTGGACCCCCGTCTAGCAGGGTGATGGACATGATCCTCGGGGTGAATTTCCTTTCTCCCATCCAATAGTCAAGGTTCCTTTTGAAAAGGGCCAACGAGGCGCTCTGCTTGACATGTATGGGCAGTCTATTCCAGAGTCTGGGGAGTCTCTGAGTCAGGAACCTATTCCTCCAGCATGTTTTGTTTATTGTGATGACAAGGTTTAGATCCCTGGAGTGTGTGGCTCTGAGGGATTGGGATTTCTTTAAGTGTAGCATGTCCTACAGCTCTGGGTTTGACATGGCCTTGTATGTTAAGCAGTGATTGCCTCTGAGTAGACTATATGCAACAGAGTATAGCTGGAGTTTTTTAAGGCGGTCAGCGTAGGGCATCTGCTTTAGGTCTGTGATTCTTTTAGTGGGTTATTTCTTTGGCCTTTCCAGTTATTGCAGATGTCTTGAGAGGTACATACCAAATGTGGCATTGTATTCTATAATGGGTCTAATGAGAGATGAATATAGTGGGACAATGATCTCCTTTTTTCTGGATGAAAAGCCCTTAGTGATGAGGTGTGCCACATAGAAGGATTTTCTGACTGTTGTGGTGATGTGGTTATCGAAGGTGAGACCACTTTCAACCTGTGTCCCTAACCAAGTGTCTTATCACACTTTCAGTGTTTAGTGTACTGCCACCTATGTGGTAATTCACGGGTACATGTTTTTTCCCAAAGGCAATAACTATACATTTCTTGGCATTGAGATTGAGCCCATGGCTCTGGCACCAAGCATCTGTTTCTGTAAGGCCCTTTTATAGAGTATCCACATCATTTGGGGATTCAATAATGGCTCCCAGTTTGCAGTCATCGGTGAACTTTGTTAGCCAGAGCCCCTTAGTGTTAGTCTGTACTTCAGAGAAGTAGATGCCAAACAAGAGAGGTCCCAGGACTGAACCCTGAGGTACTTCACTTGTCACTTGTCTGGAGCTGGATTTGGAGTCAGCTAAGTTTACAGTGTGGGTTTTTCAGTAAGTCATTTGGTAACCCATCGAGTGACGTAGGGATTAATGCCCAGCTTAGTAAGTCTATTTATGATTCCAGAGTGGGGGATGGTGTCAAAGGCCATGGCAAGGTCCAGATAGGCTATGTGGACCACCTTACCCTCATCCATGGCTCTGGAAACTGATTCGAAGAAGTCAATCAGGTTCAGGAGACAAGATCGGCCCTTCACGAACCCAAACTGGGTGTGGTCCAGGGTTTGAAGGTTGCCAATGTCTTTGTTTATAAGTTCCATGATAATATGTTCCACGGCCTTGCAGATCAGGCTTGTCAGACTGATGGGGCAGTAGTTCCTGGGATCCAAGGTGGATCCCCCCTTGTGGAGTGGGATAACTGTAGCTGTGCGCCACTCAGTGGGCAAAAAGCCTGAGGTGAGGCTATGATTAAAAATGACACTTAGGTGAGGTGCCAGTGAATTTTGTAGTTCATGTAATACACAGCCCGGGATGTCATCTGGTCCCATGGATGCTGTATTCTTAGCTTTGGAGAGTGCGGTTTTTACCTGTTTGGCCATTATTATTATTATTAAGGACTGAAGGACAAAGTGCTAATGCACATGGTCTGAGTGAGGTTTGGCTGGTGTTTTTCAAATTTTATCTCCACAAAATATCCAGGGAAGTAGACAAAATTACTGCCCTTAGTACCTTTTTGGGTGTTTTCAGTACTTTATTGCTTATTTAGTCAAATTTAATCACTTTTTTAAAGTTTCTTCTGTAAAACTTACTGCCTTTATGACTGAACAGTTGAGAGCCTGTTTAAAGTATCTGGTTGCACTATACTCTATTCAATCTAAGTGACGTTCTCCGTGTTTTGCTCAGTGGCACTTATTTTAGCATTAAACTGCAACTTAGTTAATATAGCCAATATTGTGTGTTTCTTTGTCTCCTGGTTGTTGGTGTGGCTAATAGATCTTTAATTTTCTTACAGTGAACATTCTCCTTTGTAAAGTCATTAGATAATGACTCCATCTAGTGAAAAAATGTGATTTTTTCCTGTGACATTCCATTGTTTCCGCTACTTTGGCTACTTTTTTTAACATGAAATTACATTTTGGTTGGTTTTCCAGTCTAAGTATAAGCTTGCTGAGAGCAGTAGGAGTTATTTGGTGGCAAGAAATAGTTTGTTGCTATCTAAGGGGTAGACATTATTGACTGGAACTCTAGCTGCTTTCTTATTGGTTCTTTCACTTCTTCCACTTGGTTTAAACAGTAGATGATTGCGCATCATGTAATCCTTTGCATTGTTATATTAGACAGACACAGATACTTTCACTTTCAAATTCTCTGTCTTGGGATCCTTAGTTAAATCCTCCTCCCAATTATAGCTGTATTAATCATGGACTTTATCAGCAGTGCATTGTTGCATATTAAGGGTTATCTCATAGGCACTCTAGATGAATTATTTTGCTACCTACCTGTTGTGGTGTTCAAAACAAATTTTTGTTATACACAGTTACAACTATATCTCAAATCAATACCTTACCTGCCAACCAAAACACTTTCTCTCAGCTGCTGCACTAAGAAGCTCTGGTCTTGCGCTTACAGGCATGTTTCTCCTCCCACTCCTCCCAGGTACTACTCTTTCTCTTTTTTTAGCCAAGAATATTAAGCATCCAGAACTATGGATTTGCACTTTCCAACTATCACTGCAGCCAGCTTGGTTGAAATGGGTATTCTGAGACAATGTAGGAATAGTCTCACATTTACAGACAACACCTACTTAAATAAACTGGCGCAGTGCATAAAAGATGACGTTATATAATGTTATTGGAGGCAAAGCTCTCATTCAGAACCTCTACTAAAAACAAACGGTCTGTCAGTGCCACACACGCACCATATTATACCTGTCAAACATAGCTCAGACCAGATTCGTAGATGTGCATATGCTAAGGCTCTTAAAAGCAAACTACCTAAATAAAAGGCCACCTAAATGTAAACTAAGAAACAAGTTCCCTCTGAAATCTATACAGATTCACAATCACATAGCACAGATAGCACCCACCATGAAACACATCTATGATTTACATTTATTCATTTCAAAAGTCCATAAGGCATACCTCCACACCGTCCAATATCCTGGTCATAGGTAACTCCATAGTGAGACACATCGATCCACACTTACCAGGAAGTTCAAGGAGGGAGTCGCAGTTAATGTTCTATTTGTTGCAGTGATATGCCCCATCACACATACACTCAAATCTTTACACCAAAAATGCACATATGACAGTTACTGTGTGTGTGTGTGTGTGTGTGTGTGTGTGTGTGTGTGTGTGTGTGTGTGTGTGTGTAAATGACTTGAAGCATACTTGTTTGGATTACATAAAGAGAGAGACGTGACAGAGCTCTTATGAGAATGTGTCTGAGGCAGTATGTGTTGAACAGTAGTCTAACATTAACTAACCTTGAACAGTACCATTACCTGGCCTTGAACAGTACCATTACCTGGCCTTGAACAGTACCATTACCTGGCCTTGAGCAGTACCATTACCTGGCCTTGAACAGTACCATTACCTGGCCTTAAGCAGTATTCTATCATTACCAAGAATAATGCCATAGTATAAATAAAAGATAATTCACCTCAACAATTGCTTCAGCTTTTGGTGTCGTTTAAAGGGGGTAAAATATATATCAGCAAGGGACAACATGGTATAAAGTCCTAGATGCATTGTCACAGATGGCTTGTACCTCTCCCCCAAAAGCTTCCACATATTGACCAAAAACTTGTTCTCCCCCACACTGCCTTTTTTAGGCAATGTCGGTCTTCTAAAACTTCCAACATAACTAAACAGAATCTGGACAGCATTAAGGTATTGCTGCTCAGTACTACAAGCTCTAACAAAAATTCCACACCCTGCAGGAGCTACGTACCTTGGAAAATATCAATATATGTATAGTCTTAGAGACCTGGTTCAAAAACAGTGAAAGCATTTCATTAGTACAGTGCTTCCATTCCAATCACTCATACAGGCCTACCACATTAGTTGAATGTACTAAAGGCAGAGGTGTCTCTATATTCTTAAAAAAACTTAGTCCTGGCATTGTTACACAAGATAATGACCTGGAACTCCTCCACATTCAGTTTACTATGGACAACATCCCTTATCACACCATGCCTAACTTCAAGATCCCCTCTATATCCTCCTCCCTAACCAGTATGGAGATCCTGTGTAGTAAGCCAAACGCCATTCTCCTAGGAGTCTTCAAGTATCCCTACATAAACTGGTTGACTTGTACATCCTCAAACATGTATGCCCAAAGATTTCTGGATGTCATCAATATAAACTCTCAGGACCAGTTAGTCTGCATGCCAACCATAGGGTTAAAAAATCCTGCACTTGATCCTTATCAATATGGGGCAGGTATACTACCTACCAAATGTAACTGCCCCCCCAATCAAACCACACCATAAGTCAGTCACATTTACCATGAGACTAATGCCCCCCAATCAAACCACACCATAAGTCAGTCACATTTACCGTAAGACTGAAGTCAGAAGCATCCTCCACCTCGACAATCCCAGCGTTTATGCAGAATGGAGATTTAATTTGAGTGCAAGGGCAAGCCAGTAGAGAAGCTAATCATTACAAACACATATGTAGGACCAAATCTGATTCCTCTCAAAAAACTTTGACTGGTGCTTACTTGTGGGGTGCGTCCCTTGTGGCCATTGTACTCATTGCAGGAGTGTGACCAAATCCAAAGAATTCACCAGTAATAATACTGGCAATGTATAAGACATTAGGTTCTTTGCAAATTGTGGCACAGACTGGATCATCTACCTGGCAACATGTACCTGTTCTGCTTTTTACGTAGGCCAAACGTCTAGACCTTTAGGCTACGCATATCAGAACACTTTAGTGACATCATAACCAAAAAAGACCAGCAATGCTCTTTATAAACATGCCATGACAAGAATGCTTCTTCAGATTTATTATGCTTGACAAAATTATGGGCAATAGGATGAATAAAGCCAGATGGCATACCATGTTGAATACTAAAGAAAAGAAATTGATCATCAAATTAGGTGGGTTATTCCCACCGGGACTTAATGAGCATCTGTAAATGACCAATGAATTTTATTTTATTTATTTTTATTTTATTTTACATTTGTTAACCGGGCTAGTCTGGCTGGATACATGTCCATTTTCAGCAGAGGCCCGAGGAGAAAAGCTCCACTAAAATACTATACTTTTACAGTTTAGAAAGATACAATTAGTAAAAATATTAAAAGAAAAAAATAACAATAACAATCAATCAAATAGTAACACAAGCAAAGTACTAACAAAAAGAAAAGTAAGGTCAAATAGATTGTACAGTATTGCTAGGCTTGAGTGGCTTAATAGAAGTATGTATTCTACAGAGGGTTGAGGAGGAAAGATCAATTATCATACAAGAGAGTTTACATTTTAACAGGCACACTAAAAAGGGAGAGAAACAAAGCTTGGGTAAATGCAAGATAGAATTAAGTATACAAGTTAGTTGAGAGAGCAAGTAGTGTATAAGTTATCAGTCAGGATTTGTGCAAGGGCATAGCCAGTGATTTTGTAAGTGATTTCTAATCTGTTTTTTGAATAGGTAACTTGAGGCTATTTCCAGATTATTTACATGTCTACTATAAAATGGAGTAATTAGGGTTATGATTTGTATAACACTGATGAAGGCTGTTGTCTTTATAGCCGAAATCGGTCTGTTTTTCATGTTTGACATGATATTTTAGCTATATTTAGCTATTAAACAGTTTGCCATTGCTTGCCGGCTCCTCTTTTTTAGTATTGGATGACTGGGAGATAGCCTGGAAGTTTAGGCCAAACTAAGTGTTTTAAGACTAAGGGATTAACAGACTGGATAGTAATGAATTTAGTTTTCTCTTACAGCACTGTTCAGTTTTTGTTAGTAGAAATTGCTGTAGGGTTTTGTAGATGGGGACAGCTTATAGCAGTGAAGACAAAGATATGGAGAACCTACTTTTTAGCACTGTTAGTTAAAAATTGTTCATTCCAGTTTTTCTGTGTTTTGGTGTTTATCTATAATGACACACAGCAGCTTTGTATTGAATACAAGATTGTTAGATGTATTATTTGATGAGTTGATGGAGAAGTTATTTTTTGTGTATGACTCAGATTTTGTCGTGAAAAGCAGTAACTTACTTTTATTAGCATTCAACAAGAAGCAAGAACTACTAAGCCAGGTTTCTATAGAGGAAAATGTTTTTGGGTCTTTCCCTGAAGTTCTTGGGGGGAATTAGGCAATATAGCATCCTCAACATATAGAATGACAGTTGTTCCATTAGAGCAATGCAGAGGTCAGTAGTACAAATGTTGAAGAGTATGGGGCCCAAAACCGAGCCTTGTGTCACTCTGACTGACATGGGCAAGAATAGTGATTGTTCTTTTTGCCATTTTACTGTCTATAGCCTGTTAAAATGGTAGATATTGAGCCAGGAGGGGGAGAGGTTGTCAAGGCCTAGTGAGGTTAATCTAAGGAGAAGAATCTGATGACATACAGTGTCAAACACCTCAAATACGCCAAGTAATAGAGAGAGAAAACAAAGCTTCCAGCATCCCTGTGAGTGTTGAGTTGATGGGTGAAATTAGGGAGAGCTGTGGTAGTACTGTGGTGTGCCCTGAAGCTCTGCTGGACTTAGGAGTGGAAGATGTTATCTACTAAGCATTTGAGAAGTTGGCAGTGAATACAGTTATGTGTTCATTTTGCTGGGCAAAGTAATGCCACTACTTTTACATCTAATTTACTTTAATTAATGTTATATCTTCTGTGACAAAATAGATACTGCCAGCACAGCTATCTGGAATTTTGTAAATAATTATATGTCATTTGTGAATATCAACATGATTTATATAAGATGTTTATGTTACAATTGTATTAGAAATGTATGTCATATAGTATGGTTTGTACAGACGTGTGCTGAAGAGGTATTTTACGAAGTGCTGTTTGAAATGTATCCACAGTGTACTCTACTGGAATAGAACAGAAATGTACATGCACTATTGTAACTGTTTAAAAGTATGTTTTAACAGTGTAAACTTGAACACAGGAGGTTAACTTCAGTCCAGCAAGGCTTCAGAAAAATAGCTGAAATTAAATTACTTTATGGCAGCTACAGACACAATGTCTGTACTAGAGAGGTTTTCTGTATTGTCTTTAATTGTGGAGGAATGTAAATTGGTTTATGACTTCCACCATCTGTCAATAGACCTCTATGCTGCTACTAATCAAACAGCTGTCATTCCATATGCTTATGATGCTACATTGCCTAAGTCCCGCCAAGAAATTCAAAAAAAGACCGCAAAAGCTTTTTCCTCTGTACAAACCTGGCTTAGTAATTCTTGCCTCCTGTTGAATGTTAAAACTGAATTATCACTTTCCACACTAAAATTTGTGTCCTATACAAAAATAACTTCTCCATCACCTCATCAAACAGCTCTCCTATCGAACTTGTGTCCAATACAAAGCTACTTGTTGTCATTACAGATAACCATCTAAAATCTGATATTCAAATACGACAAGCTATCAAGAAAACCCACAGAAAAAATTGGAGAAAACACTTTTTCACTAGCAATGTTAAAAAATAGGCTCTGCACATCTCCTACTTTAACTATTATATGCTGACTCCATCTACACCACCCTTCAGCAATTTCAACTAGCATAAATTGAGCACTACTATAACAGGGAAACTAAATTCTCTACTAACCAATATTTGAATTCCATCACTGCAGTGAGTGATGACTTAACTAAATTCAAATGCCACCTCCACTTCGACAACCCCACTGTTTATGCAGAATTATTTAATGCCAAATTCTTTGGAAATGTAAATAACTGAATGATGCATCTGTCTCCTCTCAGAAATAAATACAATGCCAAATTCAAAAATAACACCTGTGGTGGAACCCTAATAAAAGAAAAAAAAAAACGCATTGCTCACAAAAATAAAACAGAATGTCAACCCCCCCAGTGTTGCTATACTAAACAAGGAACTCCAGGTCCTGATCAAATCAACCAAAGCCAGATATGATGTACCAGTAGCCACCCAGATGAAAATGTACCCCCAAAACTTCTTTAAATATCTTAGAAACCACAGAAACAATGCCCGGAACTGTGCAGAGGTAATAATGAATTATATCACATACTGAGGACATAGCCAATCTACTAGTGGACAAATTCAGTTCTAACTTCATCCCCCTATCACCCCTACAATATTATCAGATCTGATACCTGCATATCTATCTATCTATCTATCTATCTATATATATATATATATATATATATATATATATATATATATCTACTTCAGAAGCTCGAAGTTTCAAAACTTCGAATCTCAAATGGATGAGTCCATAAGATCAAAGTTTTGAAACTTTGAAAACCTAATAAAAAATAAAAACAAAAAATTATTTTTATACTTTTGTAGGGGCAAGCCCCCCTACACCCCCACATCCCCCCTGCTAATTAAATATACCAACTCTGAGATCGGACTTCAGTGAGGACAATAGTAAATATCCTGTCCCATGCTGTATGGCAATCTCCAGTAACAACATTCAAAGTTTGATCTTATGGTCTCTGCCTTTTGAAGTTCAAAGTTTTGAAACTTCGAGCTTTTGAAGGGGATCCATATATAAATCTCTCTCTCTCTCTCTCTCTCTCTCTCTCTCTCTCTCTCTCTATATATATATATATATATATATATATATATGTCATGGGTTTTCATATACATACATATATATCTATACCTATATATCTATCTATATATATATATATATATATATATATATATATATATATATATATTTCTACACCCCCTCATATCTCCAAAGAACAAGTTCTCACGGTGCTATATAAGGCCAAGAACACTACAGCTGGGGGCTGGATGACATACCAGGCTGCCTGCTAATTAGCCTAAAACATGGCCTCTCAGACCCCCTACAGTGGCTATTCAATATTAGCCTCATAAGAGGCCTTGTGCTGCATGAATGGAGGATAGCAACAGTTATTCCCTAACATAATATTGGGTCCTTAATTGACTGGGTATTTATAGCCCCATAAGCCTGACCTGTCTCATCTGTAAGGCTATGGAAAGGATCTTTATGGGGCTAATCATAAGGATATGGGTATCATACAGACTCTTGACCCAACCCAGTTCAGATTTGTCAAGGCAAAGCTTGCCTACTTAACCTGATCAATTTCTTCAAAAGTCACTGAGGCAATGGATGCAGGCAAGTCAGAGCACACTACACATTTGAATCTTGTAAATATTTCTGACACCATTTCACACTCAGGCATGATATATAAACTCTCCTAGCTAAATATTATCTCCTGTGTAATTCTTTGTTTAGTAAACAGGCATACAGAGAGAACCCATGATGTAAGGGGAGGGGGGAATATCTACCACCTCCAATATACCTGTCACTAGTGGACTGCCCTATGGTACAGTTCTTGGGATACTTCTCTTTGCCATTTACTTCTTGGTGGTCAAAGGTAATGTTAAGGGTTTGTGGCTTACTGAGTTTGCAGATGACTGCAGATCTGGTGTTATAGTAATATCCCCAGAGAACACCAGGATCCTAAAAGAGGTTCTGTCCCAAACAAAGAGCTTATGCCAAAATTATGAACTCAAACTTAATGCCAAGAAATGTATAATTGCTTCCTTTGGCAAGCATGACTCTCCCTTTAACAACTGCATTGGCAATACCCATCTGAAACTTGATCCCATAGTTAGAGATCTGGGAACCTATGTCAGCGATAAACTATCCTTTGATCATCACAAATGTACTATTGTATGAAAGTCCTTTTCATCATGCAGCTTATGTCTAAAGATATTGTGTCCAAATCCAGGAATGTAATTATACCATTGTATGTATTACTCATTAGGCTGATTATGAGTATAATGCCCCTTTCAGTATATACCTGTCCAAGCTCTTATTACAACTGGAATGACCATGACCCCTTCTCACTAAAGAAATCAAGGGTCCAAATCATAAAAACTGAGCAGACCATCTCAAAGCCTTCTCTCTCTATTCAGTATTGCATAGGCTATTGAAAGGTAACTTTTGCCTTGTGTATACAGCCTCAACAGGCCTTATTCTGTCAAACCTTTTCCACATTCACAAATACAGTAGTGTCATAAACACCCTCTCAAAGGATCTAAATATTCTTTTTTTTTTTACAAAATTATAAGGACACGCTATAAGGATTGGAATGTATCACAGACAATGCCATTCCTATGGAACCATTTTCCACTTCATGTATAATATAGTTCTTTATCTGGATGACTGGATGGATGGATAAGGGCAAATCCACCCTCAGTTTAGCACCACTGGCCTTCATGAATAGGGAATACGTGTAATTACTCCAATATATACTGGTTTGGCCCACCTTTTAATATTAAAGTTGCAAAATATAAGTCAAATAATTAACATGGTTATGCAGGAGTAGGCTTCTTAAGATTCTCATAGTTCAATAGCCTAGTAAGTACCTGTTAATCTATGAATCTATAATTTGGAGGCAGACTGGGAACCAGTTCATCTTCCACAGAAGAAATGTAATGTGATGGCAATGTGGACTTCAAGTAAGTAGCCAATGCACAAACAACTACCAAGAGATCAGGTTTGGGGATAAAGTGCTGGATTATGAAGTTAGTTCATACATGTAAATGTGATGATTTCACCCTAATTGACTCCTGGCTCTTAAATGTGACCTGGCTGTCCAAGATCATACTTATATTAGTCATGCCCAAGTCAGTTCTGAATCAATACTGCTACGTTTCATTTTTGGATGCTGTAATCGTTGCCTAGGATGTCACTGTCAACAATGATGTGATACAATGTGCTATGCAGTTCACATACCCTACTCTATTTATGGATGTAGGAAGCACCATTTTGTTGATAGCAGGAGACAGGCACCACATAGTTTACTACTGAATTAAAAAAAAAAAAGTTTCTGAAATTTACATATCCAAACATCATCCTCTTCCTCAAAGAGCTCACTAGCATGCCATGTCTTTAAACAGCTAAGAAATGGCTAGTGTTGCATGGTTACGCTACACAACACTAAATAATTTCAAATGACAGCCTTTCCTAATCCTTACTAGAGACTGAAGTTTTTCCCAGCCTTCTAATTCGAAATTCAGACTGGAAATTTACTAAAGTGCTTGATAAAGTAAACAATACTGCAATGTAAAAACAAATTAAGAACACCATAGATAGTGACAGTTGTGAACTAAAATAATTAAAGTCTCCAAATAGAAAGGTAGACATCACGATTCAAAGGCTAAGTCAAGGAAAAGGATATTAAGGTCCAAAGATACTGAACCTCTTTAAATTCTAAGCTTAATGGTATTGTGGGGGTCTGTCTGGTTTTGAATTGGGAATTTTTTTTTGTCTATATGCTTGACTCAATTACATCGAAAAGCAGTCTGTAGCAGTCTAGTGGGATTTTGCTAGAGTTATCACTCTTCTAAGTGCCAGATAGCTCTTAATGGGGATTATGTATATAATCATCTGAGGTATCATTTAGGGAAGAATTCATATTCATTTAAATATAGGAGGGGTTCTAACATTTTCCATTTAACATGGAAGAATAAGTGAATGTTTTGGCTATGGTCTGTAGCTCTCATCTCCCCATGTAATGAAGTGAAGTAAATACTGTATTTAATGGTTCTGTGACTGATTTGTTAGATGTGTTAGCTGTTGTTGGACTGTCATAACATGTACATGGCTATGGGATTATTATATTTATTTTTTATGCTAAATTTAATTTATCCAGGGCATCAAATGACCAAACTACAGATCTGCAAATTATTGAATAAATGCAGAATCTTTAGGTTGTAACTGCAAACAAAGTTGTTTGTTTATTATCATAGTGACTTTTGCTGGTTATCATAGATCAAGAGACATTTTGCATTTGTCTTTACTGAAATTTTCTTTCCAGTTTATTTGTGGGAATAGTGGTAGACGTTCATTCAGTTTAATGGTGCAGAAGTGTAAAACTTTTTGTTTCAAGATAAATATCACTTCTGTTAACCGTATGAGTAAACAAATATCTGACAAATGAAGATATACAAAGATTTAGCATTTACAATCTGCTCTACAATCCACTAAGTTACACGTGGGTTTTCTGTGTAATAACTTTCACCTCTGGAAAATCTTAGAATGTAAAACTGTAACCATTGTTTGCATATAAATGTAACAAGAAATGCAACTATTATGTGTTTAACTGGGACTTAGTATAATACAATGTAATCAAATGGAGCTTTTCTCCCTGGGCTTCTGCTGAAAATGGGTATTACCCAATCAGACTTACCCAGTAAACAAAGACAAATAAAATAAAATAAATAATAAAAACATTTAATCTTGACCAGTTTGAATGTCGTTGGAACTTTTCTTTTTTAAACATACGGAGTATAACTTGTTTTATCTGTACCATAAGAGCTACCCGGTCAGCCATCCTTTCTCATTATGCCAACTGAAACAGCATAGAGAATGCCAAGTCTAGACTAACGAACTGATTTCCCCACAGACTCAGCAGAATTTAAGACAAGAACTATATGCAGTCATGACTTACTGTGGTTTGATTACGGGCTTTATAATTATGACCTGAAGTTCAGGACCTAATATGCACCTTTGGCGACTGTTTTGATATTTTAGTGCTCTGGCCGACTTGGCTGCAGAAACTGTTGCCAAAAGAAACAATATTTACGGGAAGTGAGCAATCCTAAGGAAATAATTTGAAGTAAAAACATTGAAATTGCAGAGAGTAAAGGAAGCTGCAGTATCTATATGGAAACTAAACACAGATTAAAGTGAGTGAAGCGATGATGCAGTAAAGGACTCCCAGCTGAAGGCCCTGTGGACTTCAGAGTGGGGGGGGGGGTCATGCTGACATTTAATGTGGATTCATTTCATAAAACAGGCAGGGCTGAGTAGCAAATCTAATCCAAAATAGGTAAAAGTAGAGGCAACAAGATGCATAAAACAAATTCTTATAATACAGAGACAATAATTAAAGAGAAAAAATGTTAATAAATACACACAATGAAAATATGTTTTAAAAACTAGTGATATTTGAGTGGCATAGCAGTGCAGTAGTTAGCATTCTTGGCTTGAGTGCTTTCTGTATGGAGTCTGCATGTCCTCCCTGCGTTTGCATGGGTTTCCTATAGGTGCTCCGTTTTTTTCCCCATTCCAAAGCCATGTGTCTGGAGCTTTTCCCTGGATCTCCACTGAAAATGGGCTCTGTCTTAGTTGGACTTTCCTGGTAAACAAATGTTAAATAAATAAATATTAAAACAGTACTGACAGAATAAAAGGCTTTGTGTAAAATGCATTTTCTGATCTGTTAAACATGTGTTTCTGTTATTTTCTGCATAATAGAACCGCTGTACAAAAATATTAATTTTTTAAGGCTTACAGGAAGATTTTGAAAGAAAAGTTAGAAACATTTTGATAATTGTGACCTTTGTGTATATGACATGAAGACATTAGTCCCACCCTCAACTCTAGCATTTTTCTATGTGCCATTGTCACCTTTACCCTAAACAATTCCAGCCACTTTTTTTTTTAATCTTTTTGCTTCTACTTTTTCATTCCCCGTATCACCTTAGGTCTCATGGAGAAAGCTAAGTGCAATAGGTACTCCTCAAGGCTATTTGCTGTCTTCCTAGAGCTCTGGCATTTGATATCTCATACAACACCACCCAACAGCATGTGCAAGTTCTTATGCACAAGCCAAAATAGAGTTACTCTACTATATCACCTGAGTTGATGTGAAACAAATCACAGCATAGAATGTAGCAGACATGCTGCATTCCTCCTCCCAGGTAGGGTAAGAAAGCATTTGCCTCTCACTCTGCCCCCCCCCCCCAATTGCATATTCCAGTGTCCAGGTTGCTAATCAATCACAGATCATCTGAGTCACATGTCAAACATTTCTCACTATATAATACCTTCCTCAGGTTACTCTAATATTTCTGCTGTCCTTGCCATATGCTTAAAAATAAATTGGCTACTTTTGGTGCCTTATGTGATGAGAATCATAATTTCTATCCTGGACATAGCACACACACTCCATAACTAACTTTCACAAATGTCATCTACAGGAATACAGGGAAATTCATCCTCACTGAACCACCTCACTGACATAAATAAAGCAGTTGATTCTGTGTCCTCAAAGTTGCTGCTTCTAACATCCTCATTTAAGTATCCATAACCATTGTCCCTTGAGTATTCTCTGAGTCTAGTTGGTATATTATGTTCTGAGAAAACTGCTGCTAACACTGATTTTGACACGCCTCTATCATTGCCTTCCTATGCACAATGCATTCAAACATTTCTCATGTTTATAACCAACAAACATAGAGACTGAATGGTCAAAAAAATTAGCTTGTATTTATTAAGTCCATGATGGCCATTTGTTTGGAAAATTCCCTTTTCTTTGATGTGTTGTCATCTCAGAGGTTTGGCCCACCTGCAAAAACTAAATTGTTTATTTATTAAAACATTACATAAGTTGCTATAATATATAACACTATTTCACTCTCAAGTTCCACAAACTTTAGAGAATTTCAGTACCTCCTTCAACCACTGTAGATACTTTACATTTAATGTGGAAAAAAAATCCTGGGAGAAATAATGCAAAGAAGATAAGATTATAAATGAATTTAAAAAGGACCAAGCCTCTCTAAGTGTTTTTGGAAGCAAATTTTAATAAAAAGTCTGTTGATTCTAAAACTGGGTGAAATGGGCAGTTGTTAAGCTTTCTACAAAATTATTTAAACCCAAACTTTGTGAAATATTAGAAAGAGACGCAAACCTGAGTCTCTACTAGAAAATTTACTGAATCGATGACTGAAATGGTAGGTGAACTGAAAACGTTAAAACAAGGCTATAGTTATGGAAGGGCAATGCAATAAAATTTAGGAAAGAGGACTGTATATGGAATTTAAAAGATTTGAAAATATTTCCCTATTATTTTAGCAGCTGAAGCAGTGGATAAAATATGTTAAGCTTTCTAAATTAGCGATTTGGCTGAAGCATGTTTAGGAGTAAGGGGGTAGGATTCAAAGAAGACAGAATGACGAAAATATCATTAGTGTTATTAGTGTCTTGGCCTTTGGCGGTAGTTGCCATGTTGCAATAGCCCATAATTCTAAAAAAAATCTTGTCAGAAAACATGTTGTGAGAGCCAAAAAGGAGTTTAGTAATGATTGCGTGTGTGTTCTTGCTGATGATGAAAGCAAAGAGTATTCAGAACATTATTTTTTTCTTTGCAAGGGATGCAAAGTCTGACTCTGCAATGTGTTATCATATTCCATGTACAAATGAAGATAGAAGGAAAGCCTGGCAGTTTTGTGGCTGATACTGGAAGAAGTATAACCATACCATATGAAATGAAATTTAAGGAAATACATGAAGGTTTTGTAAGAAAATGATCTTGCACTGAACACTTATTTAGAACATATAAAGCAGCAATACCTGCTGTTCTGAGAATTGTATACATGGAATAAAAGAAGACATTGCCTTTGATTATAGCTATAATTGAAGGCCTCCAAGTTTACTGCAGTAAAGTTTGCTAAAAAATAATTTAAACTTGAAAGAAATGAGCATATACATGTTTAATGTTTATCCACAGAAAATGTGATTATTAAACATGAAAAGTTAAAAGCAGTCCTGAAGTTAAGAGGAACTATGGTTAGCAACTATATTGCAGAAAATACCAAAGTAAAATTTTGTTCACATCCGTCTAAGTTTATTATAACATTCTTGATGAATCAAGGTTATCTATTCTAGAAAATCAATCATGTTTTTAGGTTTGGACAAAACATGAAATGTATATTGATCAAATTAACACTAGACTGTCAAAGACATAATAGTGTCACACTTTAATGAATACATCTTGTAAAATTGGCTGTTAAAGGCTTAGTCACAGCATATGTATTGTGGTCTGCCATTGTTCATAGCCACAAATCCGGAAATGTGCATATCACACAAAATCATTTTTTTCTCATTCAGTTAGGATTTTAGCATTCTGTGGATAGTTCTGCTCAACAGCTACCAAAATTATACCTCATTACAGAAACACAAATTTATATAAATTTTCATATTATGTAATTGGGTAGATGTCCACAGCATAAGTATGAATCATTTCACTATGGCTTCATGAATAATACTGTTTATATGCAGCCTGCTAATAAGGGATGTGTTAAGTGGAGCCACAATGCCACCACAGAGGTGCAGGGCACTCCTACGTGAATGTGTCCTGTACTTGCATTGCACAGACTTGTGAAAGATGGTCCCTATGATTAGCAAACATGTGGTGATGCATGCATTTTATCTGCCAGTGCAGCAGAAAAAGATTTGTATTGACTGAGGAAGGCTGCACTGGCCATGAAGTTGTTATTGAATTAAGAAGACGAGGTCCTGCTTGATGTGTGAAGGAGAGAACAATGTTTTTGTACAACCTGCTAAATGCTAAAAGGACAGAGGGACTGGCTGATGGTTACTTACAATAAACTATTTAGAAAGATGGATGCCTGATATGGCCTGGCTCTTACATTGTTTGGTAGGTACTGTATATTACACCCAAACTTGAGTATGGAATAACAATATGGAAACCTTATAAGAAAACAAACATGAGTAAAATGTTAAGAGTACAATGGAAATATATTACGGGCATCTATGGATGTAAAAAAAATAAGTTATCATGAAAGACTAACATATCTGAACTTGTTCAATGTCTCTCATATATATTTAAGAGGAGACATTATTCAGGTGTATAGGGCATTTAGAGACAACTACATCTGGAAATGTTTGGGGTTATCAAAATGTAGTAGAGAAGCATCAGACAATGTATGCAAAAGTGTCTATAAGAATGAAAAGTATACTAATTAGTTCATTGAGAGAGTAGCTGATGCATGGAATAGACTACCAAACTACATTAAAACAAACATTAGTTTAGATATTTTTAAGAACAGTCTGGACGCTTATTATGGGAACAGCTGTTTTGGTATATTGGCAGCCTAGAAGGGCATTATTGCTCGTGCTTGAAATATTTCTATATATGTATGCATGTAGTAATAATGGCTACATGTATCCACCTGTCTGTGAAGCAGTGTAGACATCACTCTGATGACCTCAGATACTGCCACCCTGAATTCCTCCACCAGGGAGAAGCAAACGTTTAACAATAACATCCTGACAATAAGTAATTATTCAAGCAACATTTCTGCATGATGTCTGCAAATACCCAAATCTGTGTGATTACAAAGAGCACTGCACCCACTCCTTGGGTCAAAGTGCATATTCTGGTCAAAAACTCAATACAAAGAAGATGTATAAGAATAAGGTGACAGTTTTAGCCACCTCTCAAGGATTAGATCTCCGTACACTGACACTAACAGAAATTATAGATTGCTCACAACTTTTTCACACAGGCTTTGCATTTTCTTCTATTAAAATTTGTTTAGCTGTTACCTCTGAATTTCATAAGGCATTCACTAGTTCTTCAATAGTGTCATAGAAACATTGCCAGATCTTCTTCAAGTGTACTTTCATAATAGGAAATTACTTTCATGAACCAGTCTCTTCTTGGATTCAAAAGATAATGCAGGGAATGTTAATCATAATATGTTTTGAAACAACTTCTATTTTTGAGAATGGGGGATGGTCCTTTAGCCTCACTCATAGTGTATCTTGCAGAAGGCATTCTGATCACGCTTTCCAACCTTCCTGATGATCAGATCATTGATCTTGTCACCAACTGGCACAGAGTGAGAGGTAGTGCCTTCTCTAGGAAGCCCGGCAGGATTTTCCCACCTTCCAAGGACTGGAATGATTGGATACCTTTGACCTTAATTAATTCCCACAATATATCTTGTAGGAGGCATTTTGGCTATTTCAGAGTCACCTAGGTGGTCATTCCTGTTGGTCAGGATTCAAACCTGACCTTGGGATAGTTGATTATTTAACAAAGTAAATAGCACTGACCCACAGAGGGAGAGCATCAAGGGGCACAGAGGGAGGTTATGTAATAGTGTCTTGAATAGTAAGCTTGGTAAGTGTATTCAGCCTCCAAAGGCTGGAGTGATTGGAAGTAGTCTACCATCAATGAATGTAGTGTGGTGGCATCAGCCCTCAAGAAGGTCCTTACATTACAGAACCCTATAGTCTATCCATTGGATAGGCAGTCCTGACCATGCATCAATTTGGGAAGAGCATGTGTGAGTGTTTGTGTGTGTGTGTGTGTGTGTGTGTGTGTGTGTGTGTGTGTGTGTGTGTGTGTGTGTGTGTGTGTGTGTGTCTGTGTGTGTGTGTGTGTGTGTGTGTGTGTGTGTGTGTGTGTGTGTGTGTGTGTGTGTGTGTGTGTGTGTATGTGTGTGTGTGTGTGTGTGTGTGTGTGTGTGTGTGTATGTTTGTGTGTGTGTATACATGCATCCTATACTTTTTTAAATGGGAACTTAGTTACATTTTTATTGCTTATGCTTAAGTTCCAAGGAGAGCTTTCTGATGAGCTGGTCAGCTTGCTGGACAAGCTGTCAAATGTTGACAAAAGGAACATCCATTCACAGACAGTGATTCCTTTACCAATTTCTAACCTCACCACATGAATGACTTACAATTCTGCTGATAGCTTAGCATTGGCAGGGCGTACAGCCTTAGATTTCCCCTATTATGCCTAAAACCAGATCACAAATTTTGTTGAGAACTTTAGTGTGCCCTTCCCCAAAACCACAAAGCCAAAGTGAAGCAAAGGCTAAAAGACAGTGAGAAAGAGGCTAGGACTCATTAACTTTGTGACACAAGAACACCCCTGTTTTTGGTTGCATAAGAGCCCACTAGAGGATTGGTACTGGCATGACAATCAGAAAACAAGAAACCAACATTTTGTAGCATTCAAAATGGATGATACTTTATAGGGAAGATGTGCTCACCAGAATTTTGAATTCTTTAACCCTTCTTTGGTGGGACAGCAGTAGAATTCTTGAGGAGCTGTCCAGCTCTCCCTCTCTGGTAGCAGTCACCAGTTGCTTGATTTTCTACTTGATGAGTGAATGGCTATCATGTGGAAGAGCTGGATCAGGAAAATTACATCGAGAGCTACACCATTCCTTTCCAGAAATGACTCTACCCATGCTCTCTTTTATAGTCTGATGTCTCACCACTTCAAAGGACTGTCATCAGATTTTAAACTTACTACAAAAAAAGCCATTACAAGGGTGCCAGCAGACCAGATAAGAACTGGTTACTACTCAAGGCTCATTTTAGTTTCCCAAGAGACTGAGGACCTCAGTTGGATATTGGATCTCAGAGGTCTCAACCAACTTGTATACAAGAACAATACAGTTATTCCTTCTTCATTTAGCAGAAAGAGACTGGATGTGGACTTTGGAATTGCAGGCTGCCTTTACTTTAATGCATATCCAGTCATTTTAAGTTCAGATGCTTTTGTTTGGTCTCACCTCTTCATCGACAGCATTCAGCAAATGTATGGATATCATTGCAACAAACCAGGAGATGCAAGAGGTAAAAATGTTTTCTTTTCTGGATGACTGGCTACTGGTACTCCCAGCCTAAAGGCATTGGTCTCAGTACTAGAGACTCATCATCATCATGATCATCATCATCCACATCCCCTTTCCACCCAGTTTTTCTACATGGGATATGGTGTCATATCAACTGTTACTATGTTTCACAATTTTGGTGCCACTTGCTTACCTTCCTCAGTGGTCATGCCTGATTGTTACAGGTCGTCTCTCACATAATCCATCCATGTCCTTGCTGGACAACATTGTTTCCTCTTGCCTTCTTCCTGTCTCTCCCAAATCTTCTTCACCAGAGTGTCCTTTGCTTTCCTGCACATGTGCTAAACCACTATAATCTGCTATCACTGACCTCTGCAATTTGATCTAATTTGGGTTCTTCTCAGATGTCCTTATTTCTTTGTATGTTCCACAGTGTGCATCCTACCTCCATTCTCAGGCACTTCATCTCCATCATGTCTAGCTTCTGCCTTTACTGCCCAGCTGTCTTTACCAATTATTGATATTTGGTCACACCACTGTTTTGTATAGCTTTCTCTTCAGCATCTTTGGCATTCTTCAGTCATACATTGCCCCCTTGGCTGTCTGTGCCATTTGGCTACAATCCCTCTAATTCTAGCTTTGACCCCACTACAGCTTACGTTTTCCTCAAGAATCTCTCCCACTATTTGAACCTGTTAAGCTGTTCAACTAATTTATCTTGTATCCCAGTGTTCAGCGTCTTCTGATTTCCCCATTTGTTGACATGATAATTGACTTGTCTGTACTCACTTTCATCTTATATACCTTCAGTTTTACATTCCATTCCCATGTCATTTAAGTTCTTATTCAGAGTCTGCCTGTAATGCCACATCATCTGTATACAACAGCTTTGTTGACCTGTCCTGTCTAATCTGGTTCCTACTGTAGTCCATCACCAGTATGAACAACAGTGGGCTCAGAGCTGAACTGTGATGCACATCCATTTCCACTGGGAATCCCTCTGTGAGTCCGAACACTAAAAATATGTGTGTTATTAAGTATTTGTACATAGCCTGCACTAATTCTACCAATGTTTCCAGGCTTTTGAATCATCACAGAACTGCTCATGTCCCTCCAGGACAGAGGAAATCAGTTTTAACTACCATAGACCCTTACCTCTTCAAAGTTCACTCACCTAATCACCGACAGTTGGGGCAACTTGGGATAAATATGTCTAGGTTTATAAGAGCTCTTGGGCCATTAGCCTAGTAACCAGCTATTTGCCTAAATTGGCTTTCCTGGGACCTTGTCATATGCTTTTGTCATGTCTAGGAATATCCACTTGGACTCCTTCCTCTTCTCTATCTTCTTCTTAAGTATCTGTCTCACTGCAAACATCGGGTCAGTTGTGCTACATCTTGATTTCAATCTGAATTGCTAATATCCCATTTTACGTTTTACTAATCTGTATATTCTTTTATTAGTTACCCTTTCCAGGACTTTCACACAGTGTGAAAGGAGTATGATACGTCTGTGCTACTTGCTAATGTGAATGCCCCCTTTGTTTATGTACATTGGCACTAGAATGCTTATTTCCCAGACATTAAGGATATTCCTTTGTCTCCATACTGCTATGAGTACTCTCAGGAGCCATTTTTCCCCTAACTTGCCCAACATCTTATTCATATCTGCCATAATCTCATCCGATCTTGTAGTTTCCCTGACTTCATTTTGCTCAGTGCTGCTCCTACTGCTTCTAGGGTAAGCTCCTCTTCTTGTTTTATTGTAGGCTGTTTCTGGGGCAGTACAGTTTTTGTACAGTTTTCTTCTTTAGTTATCTATGGGAAATACTCCTATCTGCCTTTGATGTCCATTGCTTGCTCCTCACCCTACCTTATTTCTCACACTAATTCTACTACTTTTTATTGATAGGCTGACTCTAGATTTCCATTGTTTCATAACACTTTTCTTTGCTGCTGTTGCTATTGACCAAATCAGTTGCCAACACCCTTCATCTGTTTCATCATCTGGTCCTGAACCCAGCATTATTGTCACCTCAATGTTTGTGATTTTCCCTCGAGAAACCTTTCTTACCATTTGTTCTACCTGCCTTCCATTCTTGCAAGATCAAACTTCTCCATTATATATGCATCCATTCTCTCCTTGCACATGTCTCATATTTCTAGCATGCATTAATTGCTGCTGGAAATATCTTTCTTATCCATACCAGTGTATAAAAGTATTTATGCAAGCATTTCTAAGCAAAATTCACACATTTCCTTATCTTTGTGTCCTTCTGCTTGATATAGAAATTTTTAAACATGCAGGGTTGGTATTTCTGATTCTGCGGATGTTCCCACCTATTTCAAATTTTGCTCCTACCTCATCTGAGTGTGCTTCATCCAATATCCTCTATGTTTTAGAAATGTTTTTTCTCTCTCTCTCCACTTTGCCTTCCTTTCTGTGTTCTATAAGCCATTTTACTAATTCTGACCCTTTCTCCTAACTTGCTCCTGACCATTTTAACATCTTCAGCTCTCTTCTGGTGGCTTTGTAACAAATAGGTGCCCCTTCAGGAGTCTCAAATCTTTCCTTGGTTATTTCACAATCTAGTGCCTTTTCATTCTCTATCAGCAGATACCAAAATGCTACTTCTAGTGTTCCTGTCTACAGTTGTCCCCTTACAGCTGACTGTGTCTTCACATCTTTAATTCTGCCTCAATAGATAGTTTTTTACCAGTCTTTCCATGTCTGTCCTTGAAATAGTTTGCCTAGCTCTCAAATGACCTCCTCTAACTTGTTTTTTTACCATCTGCTCTCTCGTCCCCTAGAAATCTTCATAAGTGCCCACTCATCATAGCCAATTATTCCTTTCCTTAATAATTTTTCCAAACCATTTTATAATCAGGGTTTGATATCACCAACTGTTTTAAGTCTTAGTCTATCCTACGTTTGGGCTAAACATCTGATTTTGTGTGATTATTCAATTTCCTTTTGTCTATAGAGAATCTTGTGTTCCCATCTTTCTTTGGCCATAGCATTACCAGAGACGTATGCATAGGGATTGTTGGATTTTTGCATTACCCAGAGATTCAGCATCACCTGTATCTCCTCCCAGATAGTTTAATTAATTCACTCAGCAAATTATAAGAAGCCTAGGGAGGCTGGTATGATACCTCACAGACACAAGGAACATGGTCTGACTCTCACCTTTGAGCAAAATTTACTAGTCTTAAAATGGCTCACAAAGGCAAGTAGCCTAGTACTTACCTATAAGCTCTTGTGTCCCTATGTTGATGTAATGTTTCACTAGTTGAATACAGCTTAACTTAACAGCAATCATGTCCTCAAACTCTTTCAGTATTGCACATTTTTCCTGAAATTATACATGAGATAGCTGCTATGAAAGTATCAGACTTGGGTATCAGTCCAAGCTTCACTGAGAAGGTATATCATAAGAACCCCTTTGATTCCTCCTGTAATCCAACGCAGATATTGAATATTATTATTGTCACTTTCATGATAAGGCCCTCATCACAGTAACGACATGGTAGAGTATTGGTTCTGTCAATACAATTCTATAGTTAACATTACTTCTTCACAATAATCAAAGAAGTATCTTGCCTAAGCTCAATAGCAATAAAAAGGTTAGTTGAACCCAGGAATAAATATTTTTAAATGTTAATAATGGTGTGTTTTTAGCTCTGTTATAACCCAACTAATGTTAGCTTGTTCAACTGGAAGAAATGTAAATAAATTATTGAATAATTGTCTTAAACATTTGTGATACTAATTTTATAAAGTGCAAATATCACAATACACATCATTTTTACTCTCCATGAGAGATTCATCAATGATATTATCAACAAAACTTACCCTATTATCAGTTAAATGTGTATATTTATTGGTTATTGCCAGTATTCCAAATGCCCCTGTCCCATTTGTTTGTTCCTTGATGTGTAATAATTTGTCTGATAATTTGGCAGATAGTTTTTCTTCCGTAAAGGTGATAATTTACAACAAAAAGTGGAAGATATGTATAGAATTGTTAGAGAAGACTTACCCATGGATTCATTAAACTCCATGCAGGAATAGTGTTATTCCTGCATGGAGTGGATCATGCCAGTGCAGCACAGCAGTGCACCTTGCATATTCATGAAGGCGCCCAGCTGTATGACCTGCACGGGCATGATCTGTGAACGAGTGCAGGGGGCATGTCTGAGCATTGCTTATACAGTAAACATGCCCCCTGCACTCAGAAGTGCCATGAGGCTCTTTAAAAAGAAAAACAGTAGCCGCAGACACTGTCAGCATACCCCCAACTGAACAGATATCTGCAGAATGTCCAGATTTGTGTCCTGGCAAAGAGCTGAGGCTCAAAGTCATTAAATGATGACAAACATATGAGTGCAAGACCCCATATCCTCCAGGTAAGTCATGCTAATGCAAAACCTATTAGTCATCAACTTCCCAAGTTTGTAAGAGCAATATTTAAAATCTGTCCTCTTTGCCTCCCATCATGTTAGGCTTCGTCCACATTGCATGCTGCCAGAGGTGGAGAAGTATGACTGTTAGCTATATGCACATCCCTAAACTAATACAAATTAAAGAAATAATTACATGTTTTCCCCATCTCCACTAAATTTTAAGCGTAGCTCAGCGAGTGTGCACATCACACAGCTGTGTATAGCATAGCTTAAACATCCGAAGGAGCTAAATAGAAATATACAGCCAAAATAATCAAAGTGAAACAGCGAAGTGGTTATCATGCAGTCATTCAAGATTTGAGCCCCAATACAGTCCATTAATTTTTATATGTGAAAACAGCACTAAAAGTATTTTTCTTTTCATAAATAGGTAGTGAATAATATATATTTGTTAACCAGGGTAGTGTAGCAGGTCCAAATGTGAGGTGTCAGTGTAGTACAGATGTAAAACCCCCCTATAAACATGTGTCCCATACAGTATAGCCAGAAAAGTATATAATGTAATGAATGCAATGAAAGCTGAGCAATGCTAAATTTTGCTCAGCTATGCTTAGCCAGCGTAAGAATTGCTTAAATGTGTATGCTTAGTAATAATTAGCATAGCTAAGTGGAATTGCGCACTGGTAAGCAGTGCTTAGCATCTACCCCTTTAAGCAATGCTTATCTGTGCTAAGCAGGTTTGCCCATCGCTTAGCTTAACCCAGCATATTCAAACTCAGCCAATCAGGGCAAAGGGCTGGAATCCAGCCCTATTTTAAATCTCGCAGGTGGGAATACAACCATAACCAGTTGTAGCTGATCACTGCAGGCACTATGGCTGGTGTTGGTGAAGGCGTGTGCTTTCAGGTGCAGCATTGGGGCATTCAGGAGTCCAGGGTCATGGTTGGACTCTTTGTAAAACACCATGAAGGGAAACTGCTGCAGGACCAGTATCAGTGCTCCCAATACAAAGTAGAGTCCTGGGACTGTCTCGTACGTGACCTCACCAGTGCTACTGGTATCCCTCGGACTGGTGAGCAGGTCTGGAACCATTATGCTGACCTGAAGTGTAGAAAGAGGGACCTCTTGGACCAGTGGATTCAAGATTTTCAGACACAGAATGTCCCAGCAGTGTGTAAGTATCAGTATCAATTATTGTGTAACAAAGTCCAGCCTAAGTATAAGATGGATAGGTATGCATAAATGTTTCTCTATCTACTGTACAACTGCAGATGAGAGGGCTATGAACATGGATGCCCATGCCAGCAGGCTGCTAAGGCTGCATTGCGAGGCTGGTGAGTACAAATTTAGCTTGTAGTAGTCAGGGAAAATAAATAGAAAGGCTGCCAGTAGTAGTAAGAAATGTGTATTGTTTGTACTGAATAAATGAGACATCAGCAGAGTAATAGTGATGTACAGGATATATAGCAATAAAAGTGTCAGTACCTGTCAATTAAACTCAAAACCCCAGACTGTTGTGTTTACTTTGGTATGTGGTAGTATGAATCTGAATGTGTACCGGTTCTGCACAGCAATTATGGCTCATCTGACAAAGATTGTGGAGTTGTAAAACAGATTAACTATATGAAATGTTCCATGCACCAAGATCTGATCCCTGAATAATAATGTTATGTTAGCCATTGTTTTCCATACTGTAATATGTGAAGGCATGAATACACAGTATAAGAACTATCTGCCATGCACGAATGTCAGAATTACAAAGCAGATTATCCAGACAAGAGAGTATTATGCAGAAAACAGTCAAACAGAAAACAATAGTTCCCCAATAACTCATTGTGATGAAACACAACTTTGTTGTACCTTTTTACACAAACAGGCATGGTTCGAATCCCAGGACTGGTATTAAGCTGTATGCATAATTTCACCCATGAATATGTGAATATGTGTAGAAACAGTCAGGTATTAACAGACATTTCTGCGACAGGTCTGCCAGGTAAGAAAAGGTATAAATGAGCTGTAAGAAGGCTGTAATTACACACTGTGTACAAAACCCACCGTCCAACCCCAAGGCTGCAAATGACAGCAAGATAAGTACATACACCAAGAAGTCTCCTCCAAGAAATGTCCCTCAAGTGTTATGCTGTCACAGCTAGTGGTCAATGCTGCCAACACCATGGTGACCAATAGAAATCAGGTGAAGTATGACAGTAGCACATACACACACACACACACACACACACACACACACACACACACACACACACACACACACACACACACACACACACACACACACACACACACACAGTATGAATGCACATATGTAACCTTGACTATGTGAATATGGGTAGAAACAGTCAGGTAGCATTAACAGTAATTTCCTCCAGAGGTCTGCAGGTAAAAAAAGGTATATATGAGTTATAAGAAGGCTGTAATTATACACTGTGTACAAACATACCACTGCTCAACCCAAGGACATAGGTTGATGTAAAGTGAGGTAATATCTGGAGAGTAATGATTAGAGTAATGATCATTAAAGTTGTGAGCAGTTGAAGCCTATGCAATTGTTAATTGACATCTCTCTCTCTCTCTCTCCCACCCTATTTGCACCAATAATCTAAACACATAAATCAACGGGTATATTTTTCACAAAGCCTACTGTTGGGACATGTGTCCTATTGTTCTGCAAATATTTAAACGTTTAATTATTAATGTTCCCTGTTCAAATATTATTATTGCTGGCCTGCTATCAATGTAACCTGCATGCCATTATAATGTTCACTGTGGTTCCATATATGCATGTGTTCTGTTTGCTATGCAACTGTTTCAAATCTGTTGTTTTGGGTTAATGGGGAAATGCATGCATGCTCTTATAACTAATCCTGGAATGTGTTGTTCATGACTAACCAACATACGTTGTAAAACCTCAACACCATAGCAAGACTGGGAAGACCGATCCCAGCAGATCCACCTGTCTCGTCTCAACTGGCCATGGCACCAAGCCCCACCACATCTGGAACCGAACGCAGGACCTCCTCATCTGCTGGAACCACCTCAGGGGATGGGGGCCATCCCTCACCCCAGGAGTGGGCTCGGACAGGACACCATCACCCATCATCAGGTCTGGGGATTGGTGCGTAGCGAGATTCAAATGTAGTTCAGAGATCAGCTATGCCAGCTTGAGGGCTGCATGGCACATCTTGAGGGTCAGTCTGCCCCTCCTGCTGAGCCCCCAGCACAGCCCAGCCACCTTTGGGGCCATGTAGGTGCAGTACTGACTGCCCATGGGTGGGGACCTCAGTCCCACTGTATCCATTTGGGGACTCGTGGGTGTCCAGTTCCCAACCACCTTCCCCATCCAAGGTGTTTACCCCCACATGTGTCATATACCACTCCTGTCTGCTGTCTTGTCTGTCTTCCTACCCAACCTACCTCCCCAAATATACCTACTATGCTGCCCCAACATCCTACTCTCACCTTATAAAAAAAGGGCAATCTGTTTCCCCCAAAAAATGTCGCCCCATACATAGCTGTCCATTTTGCACAAGTGTCCACTGGACACATGTAATCTGGTCTAATTGGCTTAACAACATATTACTGTTGCCCTCACCCCTCTCTCAGGGGTTTTAGTGTCCAAATTCACCTCCAAATTCTGTACAAATGCACAGCTGTTGCTGTATCAGAAATGGACAGCTATGGACCTTCCCTACCCCCATCCTGCACATCTCTAGCAATCTTTCATATTGTTTTTTCCTCTGTGGGCCCCCTTTTTTACCACTTTCCTATCACCCCCCTTTTTTTTAAAGAAATTAGTGTGGGGTAAGTGGGAATAAGCTGCAATAAGCAACAGTAAGCACGTTTTCACGATGCTAAGTGATGCCTACACAGATTAACCAGTTTCCTGTTTAACTGTGTGTTAGCATCGCTTACCATCATGCAAAACCACACAAACCCACTTACAACTGCTTAAAACTGCCTTAATGACCCTGTCTCCATCAGCCACTATTCTGCCCAGCAACAACAACAAAAAAAAAAATCAGCTCTGCCAAGTCTTGAACCCAGGACCCTATATACCATAGTTAGAGCAATTTACTACTACACCATCTTAGCTGTAATAATAAATGCTGTTTTTTCAAATATATCACTCAGTACAGGTATAGAATAGTAGGGAACAAACACTGTGCAATCAGTCTTGTGTATTATATATAAATATACACATATAGATGTGTATGGTGATAGATAAATATTGAAAAGTATATACATCATATATATGGAGCTATATATATAATAAATATGTATAGAATATATATATATATATATATATATATATATATATATATATATATATATATATCTATAGTTATATAAACATATGTATAGATATCAAAAAAGGAATATATATATATATATATATATATATATATATATGTATAGATATCTGTAAAAAAAAAAAAAAAATATATATATATATATATATATATATATATATATATATACCCATAACATGTAGTGGAGTCATACCCAGCACCATACCTCTACACCTCTTAGTGCAATAATTCTGGACAAAGGCTGTCAAAATGGGGGACAATGGTCCAAGAACAGGGACATAATGTACATACTGCAGTTATAAATGTAGAATGTTGCTACAGTAACAGGGTTCATGTCAGCATACATGTTCAGAAGGATGTGAGTTCTGAAACTGAAATGTATGTCATCATTTACAGACATAAATGCTCAGATCATCACAGTGATTTACCACAGAAGTGAAAATAATGATTCTGTGGAACAGAACATACATATGAGCAATAATCCTGGACAGTTTGAAACAATCTGGGTAGTCGAGAGGTATGGTCAGAACCCTTTAGTGCAACAAATCTAGACCAAGCCCGACCAAAGGGTTGGTGTAAAGACATGAAACTGGGAACATATCCCAAATACTGGAGTAGATAAGGTGACACAGTTGATGCAGTAACACCATCCTGTCTGTTGTACCATATATTGACTGGAATAGCCCAAGTCCAAAACCAAATTGCTCCCCACTACTCACTGACATAAATCTTCACATCATCCCACTGATGTGTCAGACATACACAACATGTATGGGGGCCAGACAACAGTACTTCTGATAAATATCATGAAATAACATCACAGTAGGGAAACTGCAATGAGTTGCTAGGCATGTCACCAAGTACTGTTTACACTACAGGCAGCCTGACACAACACAAACCCAATTTTGCTATGGAGGAATACACGTAATTGTTAATATATCAGGCACTACACGGATGTAACAGCACTGACCAACAGACACCAGCTTGAAAGTGCATATCCAGAACCAATCTCATCACATTCAAAGTGACATACTAGTAAGCCAAGGAACAGTAGAGTATATGGACAGTGTGAACAAAATCATCAGCATGTTTATCATTCACACACTACCCCTATATATACTGGCCCAATTCACAGTGTAAAAGTAAATTAAGGCACCAAAGTTACACACTGGAAATCAGTCACTGTACTTTATTGCAGAAGACAAACGGTAAGCGCTTTCACAACTTAATGTTGCTTCATCAGACCACATCACTACAACTGATGCTTGGTTAAATACTAGGACAATTAGTATGACATCACAATTTAAAGAGATATTACTCCACTAACATAAGAACATATATCAATATCCATAAGAAAAATGCATAAAATATATAGAAAGGTGTGTATTTACACACAATAATATTTAAAAACAATAATATTTAAAAACAATAATATTTAAATTTTTAAAAAATATTAATATTAAAAAAAAGGGGGGGGTCATCCCTGATGGTTATTAAAAAAAAAAAAAAAATATATATATATATATATATATATATATATATATATATATATATATATATATATATATATGTACATATACACACACATACAACCATAATATTACAATGAGTACTGTAGACAGTAGCCATTGTTTTAAATTTTTAATCTTACAACAAATAGTAAGGACAAACAGAGGTGGTGACGTAGAAAACCACACTGAAGAATTAGAACAACAATGGATCACTAAATTACAAGCAGATAGATATCCTGGTTAGAATGGCTGCACCTCATTAGTTCCTTACCTTAAGGCCAGGCGCCTTAAACACTAAAACATGAGTTTTTTTTATATATATATATATATATTTTTCATTGTACTATTATGGTTATATGTGTGTGTATATGTACATATATATATATGTATATATATATATATATATATATATATATATATATATATATATATATATATATTTTTTTTTTTTTTTAATAACCATCAGGGATGACACCTTTTTTTAATATTAATATTTTTAAAAATTTAAATATTATTGTTTTAAATATTATTGTTTTAAATATTATTGTGTGTAAATACACACCTTCTATATATTTTATGCATTTTTCTTATGGATATTGATATATGTTCCTATGTTAGTGGAGTAATATCTCTTTAAATTGTGATGTCATACTAATTGTCCTAGTATTTAACCAAGCATCAGTTGTAGTGATGTGGTCTGATGAAGCAACATTAAGTTGTGAAAGCACTTACCGTTTGTCTTCTGCAATAAAGTACAGTGACTGATTTCCAGTGTGTAACTTTGGTGCCTTAATTTACTTTTGCTGTTGTTGTGTGTTTTGGGCACCTCAGTGTACCTGCAGCCGTTTAGTTTTTGCATCTTCAATTCACAGTGTAGTCTGACACCTGCATGTGGTATGGGATGTGTCTCAGTCTGCTTCTACAAACATATGCAGCTGATAGAGCACTAGAAACTGGAGCAGCATGCAAAGTCAGATAGAAAAGGACCCTCAATGTTTACATCTACCCCTCCCCTCCCTACACAGGCCAAATAACACATTCACAATACACTGCTACACAATCCTGACAGTCTGTCAACAATTGCCAGAAATACACAGTCCTCTCAACTGTATGGAGTCCCACAGAAAATCCAGGCTTTGTCCTCATATATAAGGCCTTCTATTCATAACATGTCTGGCAGTCTGATACATCACTGGGATGATATCTGTAATGAAGCTAGTATATAATAATATACTACACCTATACACCTCTTACAGCATGACATCTGGACAAAGCCCAACATATTTGGGGACAGAAGCCCAAACACAGAGACATTATTGACATATTGCTGTCATAAACTGAGAAAGCTGCTGGTGTAACAGGGTTGTTGTAACATATCTGTTCTAAGGGATATGAAGTCAGAAACACACATGGATGTTACCATTTACTGACTGCAATCTTCAGAGTATGCTAGTGAATTTCCAAGGCCAAAAAAATGTGTGAGTAACACACCAAATATAACAGTCCAAACTCTGGCCAGTCTGCAGATAGCTCTACAATTGAGAGTTATGTCAACCACGTAACACTGTCATATTTAAATTCATGCAGAGCAGCCATATCCATACAGACCCTGTCAAACTAGCATTACTTCATCTGTATAACAGCAATACTTACTTTCTTTCCCTATGCCTGGAACATTCTCCCCCAGTTTGTTGGGCTGTCTCCACAGTGTTTGTTGTAAGAGGTATTCCCAACCACACTATGTGATGCTGTTCATCATACAGCTCCATGAAGTACTCCTCCCAGGCAAGGAAAAGGGGCAACACCCACATAAACTACTCAGTTATAGGAGTGTGTTTCCATGCTATTGGGTATGGGAATGATACCACAGCTGTTCCACATGCAATTAGCAAGTGGGGGACTCCAATTGTTGCCCAGGCTATCAGCTGCTCATGAGCATTACCTACTAAAGACAAGATGCTGCCTATACAAAACAGATGTATATCCTACATCTGTCTCAGAGACAGATAGACACACACACACACACCCACACACACACACACACACACACACACACACACACACACACACACACACACACACACACACACACACACACACACACACGCGCACACACACACGCACACACGCACACACGCACACACACACACTGATGGAGTATACCAACTGAACTGAAAACAAATAAACAAGCTATGTCAAACAATCAAGCCTGTAATGGAATGTAGTAGTGGGCATGTAAACATGGAAAATAGTTCAAACAATATTATATCTCAACAACACATGCTGCACTGATATATTGCTGAGCAGAACCTATGGCCATAGAAACTGTGTCTGTCTGCAGTGACACAGAACACAGCTCAGGGCCCTGAGTCTCCCTAGGAAAGGATGGCTGACATATGACCACTACTGGAGTGTGTGTTGCACAATACTGACTATGACACTGCTAGGTGATACCTAGTGCAAATCATACCATCAGTAACTCTGCTACGTCCAGCTCTGACTTGTGTCTCTTTTTTCAGTGCCAATATCTCCAACCCATATAACAAATCTGGCTTCACTACCCTTTTGTAGACCTACCCTATCACTCTTAATGGTACATGTCTGTCACAAATCACACATGACACTCTTCCCCACCACCCACATCCTGCCCGTACTCATGTCTTCACCTCTCCCCCACACTTGTCATTACGCTGAACTGTTGTTCCCAAGTATTTACACCTACCCACCTTATCAAACTGTACTCCCTGCATCCTCATCATTCCTCCATCCTCCCTCCCATTCACACACATATATTCCATCTTAGTCCTGCTAACCATCATTCCTCCCCTCTCTAGAACATACCTCCATCTCTCCAGGGTCTCCTCAACCTGTTCCCTACTCTCACTACAAATCACAATGTCATCTGCAAACAGCACAGTCTGGGGGGACTCCTCTCTGATCATGTCTGTCAACCTGTCCATCACCACTGCAAATAAGAAAGGGCTCCCTGATGTACTCCCACCTCCACCTTAAACCCACATGTCACTCCCAATGCAGAACTCACTGCTGTCACACTAGCCTTGTACATATCCTGTAGTATTCTTATGGATTCCTCCTCTACTCCTGACCACCTCATACAATACCACAACTCCTGTCTAGGCATCCTGTTGTATGCTGTCTCTAAGTCCACAGACACAATGCAGCTATGTCCAACCTTCTCTGTATGTCCCAATCAATGCTCTCAGAGCAAACATCACATCTGTACTGCTCTTTGCTGGCATGAAAACATGTTACTGATCAGTAATACTTACCTCTCTTCTTAGCCTAGCTTCCACCATCCTTTACCATTACCTCATACTGTGACTGATCAATGTTATCCCTCTATAGTTACTACAACTCTGCACACCACCCTTATTCTCATAATCAGTACCCAAACACATTTTATCCACTCCTCATGCATCTTCTCACTTTCCTAGATTACAGTAAACAATCTGGTTACAAAGAGCACTGCCATATGTACTAAACACATTCATTCTTACACAAGTATGTCATCTGGACCAATAGCCTTTCCATTTTTAAAGTGCTTCATAGCTATCCTAACTTTCCCCTTGATAATCTGTTGCACATCCTGATTCGCCATGCCCACATCATCAAACCTTCTCACTCTCTCTCATTCTCTTCATTCAACAGCCCATCAAAGTACTGTTTCCACCTGCTCATCACACTCTCTTCGCTAGTGAGTACATTTCCACCATTATCCTTTCTCAGCCTTATCTGCTGCACATCCTTCCTAGCTACATGCCTCTGTCAAGCCAATTGATACAGGTCCTATTCTTCATCCCTGGTGTCCAACCTTACATACAACCCTTCAGATGCCCCATCCTCAGCCTTTGCCACCACTGTCTTTGCCATGCACCCCATCTTCCTATACACCTCTCTACTTTCTTCATCTGTCTGACAATCCCACTTCTCCTTGGCCAACCTCTTTCTCTGTATACTCCCTTGTATTTCCTCATGCCACCACCAGGTCTTCTTGTCCTCCTTCCTCTGTGCAGAAGTCACATCAAGTCCCATTCTACACATCTCCCTTACTAGTTTGGATGTAGTTACCCAGGTATTTGCTAACTCTTCACTAATACCCACTGCCTGTCTTAACTCTTCCCTGAACTCACCCTCACAATCACCCTTTCTCAGTATCCACCATTTGATCCATGGTGCTGTCCTCACACTCCTCCCCCTCTTCTTGATCACCAATGTCATCCCACAGACCAACCTTTCATACTACAAATTTCCCTGTCACCACTTTACAGTTACCAATCCCCTTCAAACAGGCCCACCTGCATAGGAGATAACCCACCTGTGTGCATCTTCCTCCAATCTTGTATGTCACCCTATGCCCCTCGCTCTTGTAAAACTATGTATTCACCACACCCATGTCCAACCTCTGTGGCAAACTCCACCACCATCTCACCTTCTGTATTGCTTTGCTTAACACCATACCTACACATCACGTCTGCATCCCCTCTGTCCCCTTCACCAGCATGCCCATTGAAATCTGCTCCAATCACCACTCACTCACCTTTGGGTACACGCATCACCACTTCATCCAATCACACTAAAGTACGACTGTCTCATCTATCACACATACAATTAGCGGAGCATATGCACTAACAACTGTCAACATTACACCATCAATTCCCAGCCTCCTGAACATCACTCTACCTGACACTCTTATCACACCCACAAACACTCTTAGCATAATGTTCCTTCAGGTTAACCCCTACACCATTTCCCCTCCCATACACACCATGATAGAATAATTTGTACCCACCTGCAATACACACAGCTGTACACCCTTTCCATCTGGTCTCTGGCACACACAATATATCCACCTTTCCACTGTCCAACATATCAGCTAGCTCTGTCCTCATACCAGTCATACTCACAACATTAACAGTTCCTACCCTCACAACCACACACCTAGCCTTTCACCTCTCTGCCTGCCATATGAGCATCATACATCCCCCAGGGTATGTCTGTGAATGCAAAGGCTACTGCACTATCAAATGACATATATCTGTTACAGTAATATGAAGAAAGTGTCATTAATTGTGGCCCATAGCCGACCATGTATGTGCGTTGCCCACAGATGTCCTGTCCTAACAGGTCATCATGACTGACTGAGCAGCAGGATGTCATTACAGTGTGCCATACCGACATAGAACAGAAATGTATAGCAGGTATTACCTTTGCATATGTATGTATGGGCAGATGTACCTGGCTGCCTCATAACAATTGACATGGGATGCAAAATGTCAGGTGAATAAGCTGTACATGTTGTACACGTGTGTAACCTTAGTTTCTGTGCATCCAACAGAGTTACACTTATACAGCTACTGGTTGTGGCATTGCCCTGACACAGACATGGGTAGTATAATAAGCATGTGTATCACATTGAAATTGTAGAGGTGGCCAACTGTGTTCTGATCCTGTGTCCATGCCTGCTACAAACAGATATATGACCACCCACATAGCTGTATGGCCTCAGCAATACCTTACTTGTAAAATCTGTCTCCACCAAAGTAGAGAAAACCCCTTTGCTGGACAGCAGCAATGCACAACGCACATACTGTGATGCTATATTGGTTGTACAGAGCAAAGTAGGTACAGGCACCAACTGGGCGGCATGTCAACCTTTGTCTGAATGAGCATATTAGGTCACAGGTGGATTACTGTATGGCTAACTATGAGTACAAATTAGACACATCCACTAAGGCCAATCACAAGACCATCTGCACATACGTCTGCAGTCTCAGAGGCACCAACCCAACCCATCCTGTAATGGTGGTTAATCACAGCACATACACACCATAGCTACAGCCAACCTGCTGCAGACAGGTTTAGGGCAAACATCACCCCCCTGGATCACCATCAGTATAGGTGGATATGCACAGCACACGCACTTCTCCCCTCATCATTATGGATCAGGTGCAAACTGCCTAATCAAAGTTAACAAAAGCAAATCTCCTTGGGGCCTGATAACATTCCTGTCTGCATCCTACATGAACCCAGGCATATGCTTCCAGTTCCATTACACACTGTATGCAAGCAAAGCCTGAGCACCATTGAGATCCCATCTGCAAGGAACACAGCCACTGTCATCCCTATACACAAATGTGAATGATGAATGTTGGTTTATGCAATGTACTGGCCCTCACTGAGGTGAACATGACACATCAGGTCCAGGAGTACAATGCACATTCATACAGTGCTGCCTGGTACAGGGGTATGATGTGTTTGTAAGTGGTGGCTAATGATAGTCCATATGCATGTGCTGGCTCTGTAAAAAACTCTGAGCAATGTCTGAGGTCCTGTGATGTGTTTCCCTGTGCATGTCTTCCAGGTCCCATGCAGCGGCAACAGCCAGGGAATTCTTATGGCTAGGCTTGTATAGGCCCTAGGGACAAAAGCCTAGTACCAACCTATGAACCTATGAACCAATCCGGAGACAGCAGCCATCACAGAAACTTTAATCTTAAACTATGCCATCCTTTCTGGCTGTAGCCAGCAAAATCTGCAAGAGTGGACTGCTCTATTGGATGAGATCATCCACAGAGTGAACATGTTGGGACATCATGGATGCACATATGATCAGATCAGACATAGAACAACTGACCTGATACATCATGCCCGGCAAAGAGCTGCTGCTGTAGTGAGGGACTGTACTGCTATCGGTGGAGGGCCAGCAGCATACGCCCCACTTACAGTGACAGATGAGCTCCTTGCCAACCTTGAGGTAGCCCCCACACAAACTCAAACACAGGAAACAGCAGTTGTGTAGGTGGGTGGCACCCAGGCAACAGGCGAGGAGCACTCAAGTAAGGCCAAACTGCACACAATGTAATGAGGTAGCATTTAAACTGTTATCTACAGAGTCTCTAGATGAATATGCAGTGCAAAATGGATTAGTGGGTGAGGCGTAGTAATGCACACAAGTGCACATCTATGGTGAAGGACATCAAATTGTGCAATATCATAGTGTATACTGTACCTATGCAGAAATGTAGCGCTCATCTTGTACCAATGCCTAATGTGAATCTGCTGACACACCTCTCCCTCAGAACTACATAGGTCTCTCTGGTCTGGACATGGGACAGCAGCCTGGACCCAGTAAGTATGGGGTTTACCTGTTGTGGCTCACCAGTACCTCAGGCATGCTAAAGTTAATGCATGTGATCATGCACACAACTGTTACAATCAGCCATTTGGCAATATCTGCATGTTCACCTGTGGTTATGTTTACTGCATTGCATCACGGTGGTCATGACAGGGGCCTATTTGCAGAAGATGTCACATATCTGTAGCATACCTCACAACATGTCATTGCAGGACACCCAGACAAAGACCGACAAAATGGGGGGACAAATGCCCAAAACTAGGGTCATATTGTAGAAATTAGTGGTATACAGTGCATATAAATGGTGTACACACCCATTAGAATGCCAAGTATTTGTGATATGCAAAAATGAGAGCACAATAGACAAGTTCAAAATACTGCCAACCTTTCATGTGATGTATAAACTATACAATTCAATTGTAAAGCAAACAGATCTGTTAGGGGAACAATAATGACACATAACAACAATACAACAACCAAGATGCATATGTGTGCACAGGCTGAAGCTAGTACTGTGTTCAGGCAACTTTTGATATAACTACAGCAGTACATCTTATTGGGTACACAACAGCCATCAATTACAGAGACTCTTTGATTAACAGCAATTAATGGTCAGCTGTCCTACCAGGATTATCCTAACATATACCCAATTGCCTGCTACAGCAACAGCCATGGTTCACATAGAGTTGACGAAGCTGCTAAGGGACCAGATGTTTGAGATGAATCAGCCTGGAGAAGGGTACCAAAATATTTTTACAGCATTGCACATGCCATGGAACACAGCGCAGACAGTCATCAAAAGGTGGTGAAAATATGGGGCTACAGTGACATTGTGAAGGAGTGGACATCCCACCAAAGTCTATAAGAATACAAGACCAAAACTGGCTAGGAAGGCAAAAGCCCTACAGCAACAGTGAAGGAGTAGCAGGAATCTATAGCAAGTACTGGGTGTGTACTACATGTCACAACAACCTTCCATTGTCTCCATATGTCCTACCTATAGGGTAGGGTTGGAAGATGGGAGAAGTTCCTCACACCAAACAATATCTAGGCCTGGTGAAAGTCTGAAAACAATACATCAGGTCTCCAAAAAGCAAGTGGGAAAATGTGTTATGGTAATATGGGACCATGGCTGTACTCTTTGGCCACAATTCTGACAGGTGTGTTTGCACAATATCACCACTGCACATCACTACAACAACACCACCCCCACAGTGAAGCATGGTGACAGCAGTGTCCTGCTTTGGGGTTCCTGTTCACAAGCTGAAACTGTGGCTGTAGCCAAGTTAGAGAGGATTATGAACAGTTCCAAACACTGGTCCCTTGTGGCTCCAAAATGTTCTGGTGTCTGCCACATAGCTATGGATGGTGAGAAATTCCACCTTTCCACACAACAATGGCTCAAATCATACATCCATATCAACAAAAGAATGGCTTCACCAGAACACATGCAACGTTCTGTACTGGCTGACTCAGAGCCCACACCTACGTCCAATAGGATATATGCAGGGTGACCTGAAGAGGGCAGTGCAAAGGGGATGCCCTTGCAATCTGACATAGTTGAAGGTGTTTTGCAAGGGAAAGTGTGCAAACATTGGCAAGTCAAGATGTGCCATGCTGATAGACACCTTCCCAAGTGGACTGCATGCTGTGATTAAATCAAAAGTTAACAGAGTATTACTTTAAGGTTGTGCACACTCATGCAACCATCTTATTGTACCTATTTCATTTACCAGATATTACCTGTAACTGATGTGTATGCTCTTCATTTGGATTGCACAGGTTATAGGTCATATGAAATTATGTCAATGTTATGACCCGATTTCTGAGGTCTCATGTGATATATTACAAAAACCTCACATGTTAACAGGTATGTGTATGCTTACTATATCCACTGTAAGCTTGGGAAGTTGTTTGAGTAACTGGATTTGTTTTAAAATACATGTACTGCAGGTCATGCAGTTTGCACCTTCAATTACTACATTACTTAGTGGCACCAATCCATAGGTCAACCCAGTAATGTATCAGACAAACACAGGAGTTATGAGGAACAGACCAGGCATATGAACCACAAATGTAGACATTCAGCAAAATCATGTGCAGTTAGGGGGGTATATTCTGTAGGCATTGCAACAGTGCTATATAGGTGAACAGCAATAATTTACATGGGTGCAGTGTGTGCTACATGAAGGACCATCACCTACTAACACCACTAATGTATCCCAGAGGTGTATATTAATAGTGATGGTAATTGGCAAGGGCTGCACTGCATGATGCTGAGGGTCCGTCCAGAGTGTGTATGTGATTGTGTGACTGTGTGTCATGAATGCCCCCAGTCAGCTAATGTGAGGTCTGTGTACTGCCTTTGAGGCACCTTACCTGTGTGTGTGCGTGTGTGTGTGTGTGTGTGTGTGTGTGTGTGTGTGTGTGTGTATATACCAGCAAACCTTATAGTGCCAGTAGTAATTTACATATGTTGTTT
Source organism: Protopterus annectens (assembly GCF_019279795.1). Taxonomy (NCBI): domain Eukaryota; kingdom Metazoa; phylum Chordata; order Ceratodontiformes; family Protopteridae; genus Protopterus; species Protopterus annectens. The sequence continues at coordinate 1,799,001,388 of NC_056743.1, read as the reverse complement.
TCCCCTCACAGGTGGAAATGGTGGCTGTGGTCCCTCCCACTCTGATACTGATGTCAGTGTCTCTGCAGAATATGACCATGATGATACTCATATTGAGGCACAGGTGGGGTTGTCAGGGGCTGATACTGTGCCATTGGTTGGCTTCCCACTATTGTCAACCCCATTCCCGCACACAGACACAATGCCCACACATACCCCATCACCAGTGGTTACAAATAATGGACAATTGGCAGGTGGTGGCATGGATCAGTCTATTGTGGTGACTATGGCAAGTGAGGGTGGAGGCCCTAGCCATAGCCAGAGTGCTGGTGAGGTCCCACACAGGCAGATGGGCAGGGGTGCTCAGAGGAGGATTGCAGCCTGTCATGCTCCTGTTGCAAGTGCCATGGCAGCAGTCACCAGATGCATGTTTTAGGCTGTCATGGGGGCACAGGCATGTAATGAACATAATATCAGACATATATGCAGGGTAATGGATGAGCATGTCCCTTGTGTCCGTGGCAATATGAACTCACTGCAGCCATCTGTGAGTATACTGGGGTCATTGATAGATGGTGGGGGAGACCTTGACACTCCTTGACCATTGAATATCTGTGCTTGAGCATTTGGCAGACAATGGCCAGCAGCCATGTGGCTGTAGGGCAGCACCATGATCATCTGAGGGTCTATGTGGCCATGCACCATCACATTCCCATGCTGGCAGCACTACCAGCACTACTGAAAGGGGTGTGCTGTCCATACCACAATGCAGCAGGCCTTGGGCATGTGATTCTGGATAGTTCCAACAGGGACGTGGATCCAGCAGGCATCAGTCACTAGACTCAGCCCTGGTGGTGCCGGTGATACCCTCGGCAAGCTCAGTTCTCATGTTCATGGTCAGAGATGATGAACTGTACACCCTGCCAAGTATGGCTCTCAGCTTTCCAAAATACTCCTGTGTAGGGCACCCACATGGCGTGAGTGTGTGTATACAAACACACACGCACACATCACCATCAGAAATGTCACCTACACACACACACACACACACACACACACACACACACACACACACACACACACACACACACACACACACACACACACACATCAAGCCTCCACTGCCCATTTAATAAACACCCCCCAAACACACACATATGATGTTAACCATGTGGCCCAGCCTAGGCTTCTGGCAAACCCACACAACAACCTGTGCATATGATGATACCTGTGCCACATCCATGCCATCCATACCATCGATGCAGGGACATCTTTATATGGGTCTGATGCACAGGGTGACTTTAGTAGAGTGTAGCTATTTAATACTGTGTAAGGTCCTGTCATCTGGCATTTGTAATGGATACACATCAGAGTGTGTGTGTACCTTTTCAGCCATGATGCATTATTGGTGTTAGTAACACTAAACAAATGTGTTCTCACATGCTGTGTTCTGTTTGTGTTCCAGGTGTCTGTCAGCAGGATGTGGTCCTGCAGACATCACCAACAAGGGGTATGGCAGTGTAGTAACACATCTACCATGTCATTGTCAGCGTACAGCTGCATCTACACACATTTCCCAGGTCTGTGTAACAGTTCTTGCATGTGCTTCACAGCTTATAGGGCTGAGGGATTGTATCTCAGCCTATGGTGGTTGACATCAGCTCTAGTATAGTGGACAATGGTAAGTGTGGTGGGTGGAACAAATCTCAGATTGCTAATGCCCTCAACCCCAGAGGATATTGTGTCAACCAAATACACAGAGAATACTGTTCACACATGCACACACAGGATCACATTTGCCAGTGTTTTGTTTAGAACCCTTACCCATCAAGTTGTGGTACTACACTATTATGTGGTTATTACAGGTGGCACAGGACTACTAGTGTGATCAATGTTACAAAGTACCTGTAAGGTGAATGAAATTCATGTGGCCTTGTGGGGTATGGCAATGGTGGGTGTACTGGGTGTAACACTACTCATAATAGTGTTGCATACAAGTCTGCACACTCACAACCACTGCACACTCACAACCACTGCTATACACACTAATGCAAGTGTGCGCGCACACACACATATGCACAAACACACACAGACACACACTTGCCAGTACTGACATTAGCAGACCAACCTATCTTGTTAGTCATACCATACTATTATATACTGTCGCACAGGGCTTAAAAGGCTGAAGGGTGTCTACAGATACCACTATAGTTGATGTGAACAGCAGACCTCATACAGTAGACTTAGGAATCTGTACTGTGTGTACCATGGCATAAAATATGAATCCATGCCCATCCAATGGATGTCGTTCACAAACAAACACACATACAGAAGATAATCTCTCACACACATTTGCCAGGACTGAGATTAGAACCTCTACCTATTTATTTATTGTTATTACATTGTTATGCATTTATCGCACATGCCACGGAGGTTATGGGGTGGCACTTGTCCAAAGGTACTTCTAAGGTTAGGGACATCACCAGGCCTTGCAAATTATGACAATGGGTGATGTACTGGGTGTGAAAGGCCACAAAATACTGTACGCTACACATATACACAATAATACACACACACACACACACACACACACACACACACACACACACACACACACACACACACACTTGCCAGCACTCATATTAGAACCCCTAGCTATGTGGTTATTGGTATTATGGTGTTTTGCAGTTACCACACACACCACAGAGCTTACAAGTTGTGGAGTGTCCCAAGGTACCTATATTGTGAATAAAATCTACAGCACTTGTAAGGTATGGCAATGGTAGTTGGACTGGGTGAGACGGCCCACCAACTATTTTCACCCAGCTGTTTACATACTCACAAACACTTTCAGGCACACTAATGCACACACACACACACACATTTGACAGTACTGAGATCCATAGGTTCAAAGAGTCATAGGTGTTTATGTGAAAAATGGCCATGGAGGCTTTACAAGGCTAGCCCATGGGAATACACTGGCATCATGCCACCTGACGATACTCCCCAGTGTGTCTATTGAGTATAGTCACTGCAGTAATCCCCAGGGTGGGTATTCTATTCCCCATCCACTCCTCCTGATTTCTCTTGAAGATGCCAGTGATGTGCTCAGCTTAACATGTATGTGGTGTCTATTCCATAATGTGGCCAGTCTCTGGGTTGTGAAACTGTCCCTCCAGCATGTTCTGTTGATTGTAAGGATGGGGGTTGAGGTATTTCGGGCATGTTGTGTGGACAGATTGGTTTCCTCGGATGTAGCATTCCTGACAGGGTTGGGTCAGACATGGCTGTGTATGTCAGGCAGAGATCGCACCGAAATAACCAATACGAGACAGAGATTTATTGCAGTTGCTAGAGTCTACATGGAGCTAGTGTGTAGTACCTAAGATCCTCTTTGTGAGGTACATTTGCAGCCTCTCCTGTTGTTGCTGGTGTCCAGTAGGGTACATGGCAAATGGGCCATAGTACACATTGATGGGCCTACTGAGGGGAGTGTACAGGGAAACACTGTCCTTTTACTTACCGGATTCAACACCCTGAGTCAGGAGAAGTGACACATGGAAGGACTTTCAGAAGGCAGGTCACCATAGAGCTCACTGTCAACCTATGTTTCAAATTCCAATATACCAACATCAGTGTTCAGTGGAATACCATCAATGTATTACTTTATGGGAACCATGTCATACCCAAAGGGGATGGCAGCACATCATCTGGCATTGATCTTATGTCCAAGGTTCTGACAACAGTCATAGGTCTCAGGGAGGCCATTGTGAAGGATGTCAACCTCATATGGGGGAATAATAATAGCACCCACATTCTAGTCATCTGCAAACATTGTCAACCAGGGGGTCTTTCTATTGGGCTGTTCCTTAAAGGTGTGGATCTCAAACATGAAGGTACTCAGGTCCACAACCTGTGGGACTCCACTCGTGACTGCTCAGCAGTCTGACATGGAGTTCACTGCTTTCACACTGTGGGTTCTATCAATGAGATGGTTTGCAGGCCACCTACTGATGTAGGGGTGGCTGCCTACCTGGGTGTGTTTGTGTATGATTCCTGAGTGGGCAGTGATATCCAAGGATTAGATGGGCAGCCTATCTTGTTATCTATTCTATACTGTCACATTGTTATTGCACATGGCACAATGCTTATAGGGCTGCAGAGTGTCTACAGGTTCCTCTACAGTGGATAACAACTGTGGGTCTTGTAATATGGACACTGGGACATGTACTGGGTGGGCAACAGCAAAAATAGCAAAACCCACCCCCTAATGGATATGGTTTTCACATAAACACAACAACCCACCCCCACAGACAGGATACTGTTCACACACACACACACACACACATGCTCAGACTGATATTAGAACCCCTACCTATCTATTTATTGCTACTACAGTGTTAGCATTAATCGCACGTGCCACGGAGCTTATAGGGTGAAGATTGTTCAAAGCTACTTCTAAGGTGAGGAACATCACCAGCCCTTGTAAAATATGGCAATGGGTTATGTACTGGGTGAGAGAGGGCACAGAACACTTTAAACTACACATATACACACCTATACACAGACATTTGCCAGAACTGGGATTAGAACTCCTACCTAACTATTTATTTTTACTACAGTGTTACGCAGTTATCACACACACCACAGAGCTTATGAGGCTGAGGCCTGATGAAATGGCCTTCTAAGGTGACTGATATCTGCAGGACTGCTAAAGTACGGCAATGGGAAGTGCACTGGGTGGGGAAGGCCTGTTCATTCCTAGATCCTACTGACATTTCTCTACCTACTGACAGTTCTCTAAGCATATGAGCATGCCCAGTGTGACCTTCTATAGTACATGTGGGACTCCATTCCAGGGATTGTTGTACTCCAGTCCAGTTTGTTTTGTGCTACAGCCATACCTCTCAACCTGTTGATGCAGGATATTTGGAGATAGCCTATCACAATGGGGAGACAATGGGCCATGCAGTGATTGTGACTATTTCTCTCAGTAATGTATGGGTTGCTAGGGTTACATGGTTTGTTTTAGCAAAAATCTGACATATTTTCTGTTTGACGCTGTAATGTTTGTTTTAGTACCTCGTGACATATCTCCTCAGATCATCACAGTGATTTACCACAGGAATATGTGTTGGATGATGCACACACCAAAATTATGGGCCAGATGCTAGGCATTCTTGCACAATCCAGTCTGTTGAGAGGTGTGCCTATGAGCAATTGACTGCTGGAGCTCTATAAGTGGTCCAGCACCTTGGTGATATATTACAATGGTGGAATCTTTGTGCATTTCTGTTCTGACCTGGTCTGATTTCCAGTCCACAGTTGAGTAATATAAGTCAGACAGGATCAGGGTGACAGGCAGACTCCAGATAGATTTGTAGGGGATAAGATATGTGGGGGGGTGTCCTGGGTCAAATATGTTTGCCTTTAGCTACCAGTATTTTGCATAGGGGTCTTCTCAAAGCTTGACTCCACTTGGAGGGTCTTGTGTGTGTCAGACTGTTTGACTAGCCTGGAGGTGTGTGTGTCTGTCTCACATATATGTATGGGCCACCTCATTTTGCTTGGATGGCCACATTTTGGGGTCAGGATATTTTATAGGATGAGTGATCAGAGAAGGGTGTGTTACTGCCCATGGCTGTGGGTCAGGGTTCTGTGGGTGCAGACATGTCACCATCTTTCCTGCCTGTTGACTGTACAGAGTATCACAGAATGTCCACATTCATGACTCATATATCTTGTTGGTTACCTAAACGACTGTGGTTTTCAAGGAAAAGTGTTTTGCAAGTCACTCAGGGTTGAAGTCAGATATTACTGACAGTTGACTTTGCAGTTTCAGGCTTTGTACCCATCAGACAGTCTATGCTACTACAATCATTCCATCAAGTTTATAGCATTATTAGAGCAGTAGTCCCTTCTCTTTGAACCTTTTTCACCCCATTATTTGTGGGTTTGTCCAGATTTCTGGCTCTCTGACACTGTCAGGTTTTCTCCTAGCAGTTAGCAGTATGGCCTTTATTTGCATTTTGTAGACTGTGTTATGTTGGTGTTATGGACCCCATGACACTCCCTAACAGGGCACTGTGGGTGAGGCATGGGCATTTGCTACAGGCCTGTAGGCTAGGTGTGACAGATGCAGGCAATCTGTAGCAAGGCAGTACATTCTGATGCTCATATGTTCCCAGGCTGCCAGCAGTGGACAACCATGGGATAGCACCATGTAAGCTAACTGTGGGTGTTACTGGCAATTGCTTTCTGTTTGGGTTGAGCCATCACTCTAGTTAACAGCTGGATGCTGCTTAAGGCTATGGACATGTTACTGCATTTCTATGGGACTATGGGGGGGGGTGACATATCTGTACACAATACACATTTGCAAAGACTGTGCTGATATTGATTTGGTCCCATTTAGCATAGTGGAGTGCCCTATCTTTGGGACTACAGATATAACAGTATCGACCACAGGTCAGATTGTTCTGGCATAAACATTTGTAGTTTCAGACTTCTTACCTTTCAAAGCCATACTGCCACTGCCAGACTTGCTGTGATATCACTAAAACAGTGTAACAATCTGTAGGTGGGGATTTCATGGATGTCGCCATGTGTGGGCCTTTGCCATACATTTCTGTATGGTTTTCTACAGCTGATCTGCTAGGTGAGACTGGGGTTGGTTATGGGACCCCCACTTTGACATCCATGCATGTGAGCTATGACCCCTCAGTTATTTGGCTCACCACATATACTGCACTGGTATTTGTCAACTAGGGTGCATAGTGTAGGTAGGCCAGTACGGGAAATACACTTCCTGCTGTTCCACAGAGCTGTCAGTTGTCTGCTGCTATCCCAGTAAGCCACCCATTCCCTTATATGCTTGAATTAGTACCATAGCTATGCTATCAGAATATTCCACTTCATTCATTTATTTTGTTAAGGAGACTGACATGTGTAGTCTATGACAGAAGAATGCCGAAGAAGTTGAAATGTAAGGTGTGCAAGACAGTGTCCGGTACTAATGTATGGTACATAAACCTGGGCAGTAAAGGCAGAACAGTCAAAGAAGCTAGAGGTGATGGAAATGAAATGCCTGAGAAAGGTGATAGGATGCACACTGTGGGACAGACGAAAAAAAGACGACATATGAGCAGAAGCCAAAGAAGCTCCCATTGCAGAAATGATTAAAGAGAACAGATTACGGTGATTTGGGCACTTGTGTAGAAAGGCAGAAGACAATCTGGTGAGGAAGATTTGGGACAGACAGAAAGAAGGTAAGAAGAAGTGAGGACATCCACAAAGAGGTGGATGGATTGTCTGAAACAAGATCTGCGACAGTCAGGCATGAGTGTTGAAGAAGGCAGGAGTGTGGCACTGAATCAAGAGAGTTGGCAACAGCTAACATGATACCCCGACCCCCATGTAGAAAAATGGGAACAAGGGGGGGCTGATGATAATGATGATGATGATGACTGACTTACCTTGTGCCTGAGGCTGTTGTGAGGATGGTGCTTGAGGGCTGACTATGTTGGATACATGCAGTACACTACCTATACATGGTAAGGTATAGGTGGTGTGATGTTTGGCATCCATTTAATTATTTATTTGTTTGCCAGGGTGGTCCATTGGGCCAAGAAGAACCTGTTTTCAATGGAGTCCTGGGGAGAAAAGCTCCACAATAACAAAAGTTATAATCAAATAATTATATAACAGTAAATACAGAAGTACAAATAAAATCATAGTATTTAAAGAGACAATATGTAACAAACAAAGTTAAGAAAAATAAGAAATGTTGTAAATTTTTACTGTGTGTGTGAGTGAGAGAGAGAGAGATCAGTCCCTTGGGCCCTACAGTACAGTGTATGTACTATGCATTGCTTCTTTGCCAAGAACAGGCCATACTGGGCACGCCTCTTTCTTCATACAGGGGCAGGCTCAGGATTTTCCTCCTCCTCCGAGTTCCTCTGTGCCTGTGGAGACCTTGGCAATGTTGGGGTGCTGTGTGGCCCTTCCCCATTTTGTTCCTGCTGCAGCTGTGTCCGCAGGATCATATTGTGTAGCATGGCACATGCTATGAACATGTGTGCACATGTGGTTGGAGAGTACTGCAAGGTTCCAACAGATATGTCAAGGCAGCGGAACTGTGACTTGAGCATCCCAAACACATGCTCTATAATGATCCTAGTTTGTGCGTGTGCCTCATTATGACATTCTTGTGTGGGTGTGTGTGCATTTCTGATTGGTGTCATCAACCATGGCTCCAGTGCATAGCCAGCATCCCCCACCAGATGGCCATATGGGATATCTCCACTGACAAACACCTGGTATAGCTGTGATGAATGCCAGATGTGAGAGTCGTGATAGCTTCCAGGGCTGCCAGCACACACATTCATGATAATGCCCTGGGCATTGCACATGACTTGGCAGTTGATGGAGTGGAACTCCTTGTGGTTTAGGTGGACCCTACCCTGGTCACCGGGTGGTGCTTTGATGTAGATGTGCATGCAGTCTATTGGCACCCAGTACCTCCGGGTATTCTGCTACATGGTGGAAGAGACTCATATTGCAGGTCCGCTCGTCATGGGTGCTGGGGAAGTAAATGTGCTCAGTGGCATCATGTGATTGCATCGCATCCAGGAACTGGTGGAATATCCTGGACGCAGATGCCTGTGAGACTCCCATGATATCCCCAGTTGGTCTTTGGAAAGTACCTGTAGCTAGTATTCTTAAGGCTGCACATACCTTGGTATCCACTGAGATGGGTTCCCCTCTGCTGGTTCTGGGTCTGAGGTGAGGCTGGCACAGCTCAGCAAATTGCTGAAGTATGTCCCTCTCCTCCCTATAGTGCTCTACTATCTCCAGATCATGTAGTCCTTGGTAGGTTACCCTTGGTCTGAACACTCTTCTCCTTCTCCTCAGTCTGAGTTAGTTGTCAGCATTATCCTCTTCACCACCCTCAGACTCTAGCACATACTGATAGATCAAAGCAACAGCAGCCCCTAACATGTTTTGTTAGTTTTGCCAGTTTAAAATTCCCCCAAATGTGTACACCAGTGGTGTAGAGTTTGTGGGAAAAAAAGACTGAAAGGTGTTTGTATAGTTTATAGTAGTGTGCTGGGCTGGGCTGCTGCCTGTGTAATTGGCTGATTCTGATACATTCCACCTGCCGCCTATAGTTGTTCTCCTTGATTGCCTTCCTTCTGCTGTTTCCCCTTCCCATTTCCTCCCTGTTAAGCCCCGATGGGTGCCGCGCATACCCATTGCTCAATTGTAAACAGTTCTGCTATTTCTTGTTTTTTTTGTTTTTGTTTGTTTTAGGCCCAGTGCATGCCGTACACACCTATTTAGCTAAAGTAAACACTTTCAAGCAGAACTGGCCCCCCACTGGATGTGAACACACTCTGCATTTCATGGAATAAGACAAAACAGCCTCAGACACACACTCTTCCTTAGTTGTGCTTAGCTAAGGGGCAAACACAGGCCACTGAGCTCCAATGTGCTTACAGCAAGCATGACACACACCCTATTCATATTAGCTGCTCCTCCTGCCTACATGGTGGTGTTAGAGCACCTACATGGTTAGGTACAGTATGACACTTAGAAGAAATTTGTGATTCAGTATAAATCCCATCATTTGCATATAACACTGCCTTACTCCACAGTTACTACACTTACACTGGTCTTTCCCCTTAGCAACCACTATTCTCTAGAATTGTTTTCATTCTGCATGCCATTGACTATAATAGAAAAATGCAGATTTCTGTAAAAGTTGATTTTTCCCCCCTTTTTAATTTTTGGCACTATCCCATTTGTACGCTGCTGCCCTGTGCTTAAATGGCCGCGATCAGCCAAGAAAAAAAAAAGTTTTATTTAAAAAAATTAAAACGATTTATCATGCCAATGGCCATATATTTGGCCATTGGCATGCCTATTAAATATAATACATGCTTTATTTCAAGCTGTTGTGCCTCCATTTTCTAATTTGCAGAAATGTGTTCAGTTAGTAACTGAGCACATTTTTGCTTCGTACACTATTCCTGCACAGGCACCTGCCTGCCTGCTTGCTGAATCTCTAATTCATCTAATTTGCATTGTTTTCACCAGCAATTGAGGTAATTAGCATTAGGCAGTGGTGTCCATGTAGGAATACTGTAGGAGCACTTGTGCACATCCCGGAAGCCCTTTACTGAATCGCTGGGCGGCAATATTCCGTGCAGGTGGTACTGCACTATTCCTACACTCTGTGTAGGGTTTAATGAATCCTGGGCTTAGTGCTTCCATTGCACAAAGCTGAGTACAATGGGATTTTTTTCACAAACTGGAGGAAAATTTTTTGAACATTAAAAAAGAAGAAAATAAAGAAATTAGAGAGGGGTAGACAACTGTACACCAACTAGATAGCATATCTCTGTCTCATTGATGAGTTTCTGCCCCCTAACTAACTTTCCCAATGCTGTTCTTCACTAGTCTGTTCTCCTATTCCTTACTTATAACTTTGAGCTGGGAATCTCCCACATCCTTCTGTATACTTTCTTCCCTCTGTTTACTAAAAAAAAAAAATACAAATTTTTAGGGGGGGGTTATCTTATCTTATTTTTGTTCTACTTTTACCCATCATGTATGCTAAATTACTTTGTAACACCTGTTTCTTTTCTGATAAGTTATCTGTAACTGAAGTTTAATGTTCTGTAACTGAAGTTTTAATGTTCTGTTTGTTTATGTGTTTTATGTGGAGCTTTTCTCCCCGGGCCTCTACTGAAAATGGACATATATCCAGTTAGACTAGCCCGGTCAACAAATGTAAAATAAATAAAATAAATAATAAATATCCACTCTCTAAGAGTAAATGATCATTTGGCCAACAACCAAACACAACAGAACTGTTTGTCTGTTGTTAAACCATTAATGATAGAGAATCTTTGGAAACTTTTGATAATTTTGAAATAATTGATTCCTGTCAAGATTTTTTTAGGGGACCCCCAGTTGAGTAGGTCAAAATGACTTTTTTAATAAATCTGTATTTTTTATTTTACCAGAGGTATACCAGAATGAAAGAAGGGGAATTGGCAAAATTATTTACTGATGAGAGAATTATATTGGCAAGTGTTATTGTTGTGGGATAAAAATCAGGGTTTAATGACAATCCCCCGTATTTAGTAGTCCCTTTATAGCATGCAGGATTAGTCTAATTGCTATATTCAGCAATATGGCCAATGTGCGATCCAGGAACAAGCTCCAAGGACGTTTACGTGAGCTCTTAGGCTAATCCTGCACGGACCGAGCTCCTGTATGCAAATTACCCTCGTTTGTAGGTGAAAACCATGCAAATGAGGGTAATTTGTGATTCAGGAAGCTGTCAGCTGTCAGTGCAGGACAAGTGCAGTCTGCAGAAATGTACTCAGTTAGTAAATGAGTACATTTCTGCAAACTACAAAACGGAACTATGACAGCTCCAAATAAATGCTGCATATCATTGAGGAAGCATGCCAATGGCCAAGTATAAGGCCACTGGCATTGCAAACTGTTTCAAAACTAAAAAAATCAACTTTTATTTTTTTTTCGCCAATCTCTGCTGTTTAAGCATAGGGCAGCGGCACGCAAACAGGATCGGAGGGAATATAAAAATATAAACCCCCGGATTTACTAATCTTCCATGCAGGACTAATCTAATCCTGCATAGAAGCGGCAGTTTAAGAGCAGGAAGGCAGCGTGCCATGCATATTAATGAAGGCATGCTGCCTGAGCTCCAAATTCTACACTGAGATTGGACAAGTGCAGGGGGCATGTCTGAGAGCAGAGCTCTCAGAATAAACACATCCCTGCAAAGTAGAACAGAAGAAAGTGTAAATAAATGAGCGAGACCGCTCATAGGTGTCCGCATATCCCCACTAACAGTCCCCATGTATTCAACAGCAACAGTACATTGAAATAAAATGAAGAAACCCTTGTATTTACTTTTTTAAAAACCCCGAGTACAGCTAACCGTAGGTGCGTGGGTTTGCCCATTGCTTAGCTACGGTTAAAGCAGCTGAAAAGGCTGAGAAGGATAACAAGGAATATATATGCAAATGAAGCAGTACAGCAATAGTGTAGTGGTTAGAGCATCCGCCTAATGAACAAGCATTCGCGGTTTGAGTCTCACTGCAGCATATATAATTTTCCATGTGAAATCTGTATATGAACATATTTTAACATCTTTTTGGCATTTAAATGTGAACTGGAGTACTGCATGAAATGCACATGTGAAGTGTCAGTGTCATAATGAATAAGGTACTAGTAAGCAGGTTTAAGCACAAATAAGCAGCAGTAAGTGTGTCAAAGTGCGTTTGCATGGGGGTAAGCATTGCCTACACAGATTAAGCAAAGTAGAAGATAACTGAGGGTATGAAACTGTAACCGGAGGTTAGCAGTGCTTACCATTGTGCAAACCTGCTTATAACTGCTTTAAAGTGCCTTAATCACTTTGGATCCAATGGCCCATGTTCTGCCCAGCAACAAAATAAACTGCTTCTGCAAGGCTCAAACTCAGGACCCTGTACACTATAGTCACAGCAGTTAACTACTAAGCCATTATAGCAATAGATATGAATGAGGTATCAGCAAACTAATCCTCACCACAGGAAAATGAAACCAAACATGTGAACTGAATCTATGTACAGTGTGAAGTGGTATAACCTGCTACATAACATAAATATGTGAACTGGAGTACTGCAGTAAGGCCAGATGTGAGGTGTTATTGCAATAAAGTGTTGAAGTTCACAGGATCCCATATAGCATACGTACACATGAATCAAGGATACAAGACACATATATAACATGTAATGAAGAAGACATCAATGCCAAAAGGCAAATATCATGCAAATTGAATATGAAGCACTGCTAAGCATTGCACAGCACTGCTACCCAGACTACTGGCAGGATACTAAAAGTGGGAGAAACAGTGTCAACCCGCAAAGTCTAATCTTAAACAAACCCATGTTCATCACTAACAGGACGACTCCAAATATTCTGCTAAAAAGAGTCCTCGGGGTAACATACTATGCCTTACAGGTAAACAAAGAAGGATATGTATGTTTGCAGACTGAATGTATGGGAACCCTGAAGATCCATAGGGTGAGACAACTTATGTGATGGATCCCGAGAAGTGGACAGTGGGCAATGTGTAGTGGTGTGGTGAGATTCGAATAGAACCTGTAGGAAGGATGATTGATGTGGAGGAGGGAGGGGGTGGAGGGAATGATGGGTAAGACATTATAGGCCGAGGCATGCCGGGGTTGGACAGACCCATTCTAATGGGACTGCCCCATGGATGTAGTGAGAAAGGAGGGAGGGAAACAGGAAGGTAACTGAGACATGCCATTTCCCATGGCAAAGCACGTTATGAGTAATATGTATGTTGCATAACCCATGGAATAACATATATATATATATATATATATATATATATATATATATATATATATATGTGAACTGGAGTACTGCTGCCATGAAAGAACACACACACACACATATATATATATATATATATATATATATATATATTTACTTATATGACCTAGAGTACTACAGAAAATGCACATGTGAGGTGTCAGTATCGATATGCATAAAGCAGTAGTTAGGTTAAGCAGCAAGAAGCTGTAGTAAGCATATGTCAGCACTAGTAAGCAAGTTTAAGGCTGTGTGCAAAGGTTTGCGTGGAGGTAAGCACTGCTAATTTCCGGTTACAGTGTCCTACACCCAGTAAGCTTCTAAATTGCTTAACCTGTTTAGGCAGTGCTTACCCCTGTGCAAACTCGCTTACAACTGCTCAAAAGTACCTTAATCACATTGTATCCAACAGCCCTTGTTCTGCCTAGCAAAAAAATAAACTGCCTCTGCAAGGCTCAAACTTAGGATCCTACACATTATAGTTAACACTAGTTAACCACTAAGCCATCATAGCAATAGATATGAATGAGGTATCAGCAAACTAATCCTCACCACAGGAAAATCAAACCAAACATGTGAAATGAATATATGTACAGTGTGATGTTGTATAACCTACCACAGACAATAACTATGTCAACTGGAGTACAGCAGTAAGCATAGATTTGAGGTGTTATTGTAATAAAGTGTAGAAGTCCCCAGGTCCCCATACAGTGTATGTAATCATGAATCACGGATACCAGACACATATATAACCTGTAATGAAGAATAAATCATTGCCAAATGGCAAATATAGTGCTGATTAACTATTAAGCAATGCTAACCGCAGCACAGCTCAAGTTAGTAAGTGTAAGCAATGTGTAGGGGAGCCAATTCAATCTTCCTAGTGGTATATATCTTTAAGCAGTGCCAACCTTATGTAAGTAGGTGTGCCCATAGCTTAGCCTTTTCAAAATTGGCCAATCACAGGGAAGTGCGGGAAAATTGAAGTATTTAAACCACACAGGCGGGAATACTTCCCATAACTGATTGTATCTCCTTAATGCAGGCAGAATCGCTGGTGTGGGTGAAGGCACTCGATTTAGAGCGCAGCGCTGGGGCATCCAGGAGTCAAAAATCATGGTATGGTTCCTGGTAAAACACCATGATCAGAGACTACTGCAGGGCCAGTACCAGGGATCACAGTATAAAATGGATGCCTGGGACAGTCTCACCCATGACCTCACCAGTGCCACAGGTATCCCCCAGACTGGTGAGCAGGTCAAGCACCACCATGCTGACCTGAAGCAGTGGAGGGGGGTTGTACTGGAACAGTGGATCTAGGTGTCTTGGCAGATGCTCAATGCCCCAGTACTGAGTAAGTACTCATTCTACCAAGTAGTAAATAATTTCCTAGCTTGTGTATACTATGGATAGGTATGGCTAAATATCACTGCATTTCTCTGAAAGCTGCAGATGAGTGGGCTGCAAACCAGCAAGCCCATGATGCTAGGCTGCAAAGGCTGCATCGCGAGGCAGGTTAGTAATCAGTCTGCATGTACTGTCATAATAAATAAATATAAGAGCCATAGAAAGTGTTGTACCAGTACAAATAAATGTGTAATAGTCTGTGAATAAAGGTATAACCCCTGGAGTGCTTCTGTTTACTCTTCTCTCAGATGTTGGCGAACTGTTCCATACTATAAATAGTACTGTTGTATCTTAAGCAGTGTCACCCACACCATGGTTTGCAGATAAAATGGGCATGAAGTCCAGCATAATAATGTTGGAAGTGCCAAGAGGTCAGTCATATTGTACAAGTTAAGGTGACTTAGAAAACAGTTAAAAGCTTTATATCAGTTCCCTGATAGCATAGTGTACTGTGATGTTAGCTATAATATTTTGTCACACACAGCAGGCATTTGAATCCTGGGAGTGCTACTAAGTTGTATCCATAATCATACTCCACAACTGTACAGACTTTGATACAATGTTCAGATAGAAAGCTGTATACATAATTACACCCAACAACAGTACAGAATTTGCTAGAATGTTCAAATTGTAAGTTGTATGCATATTCATACCCCACAACTGTTCCAATCTGTCCAGCATGTCCAGATAAATGGCCCATATCACCAGCTTGGTACCCTGTTCCCCTGAAAATCCAATGTGATGATCCAAGAAATTTAGGCAGCTGTCAATGACATATAACTGATAGTCAAACATGTACATAGTCAGAGAATATATATGGAAACAAACCTTTCATTCTAGCACCTCACCCACAGTGTTTGACAGCAATTCTCAACATGTGTTGCATTAACACCTGCAGCCTGTCACGCCTGTATGTAAGACACGGGTCACATATTTAATGATTTATAAATATACCAGCATACAATATAAGACTATTGTGTAGTGTAATAATACATGTAAGGGAAAGACCACTGCAGCGACTAAGAATGTTGTGAAAACTACAAGGATATACTAGCTGTTAATTGAACTCTCTCTCTCACCCCTACCATATGTGCATAATAACCCAGTGAGACTCCTCAAATGGCATGTGTACACTCCAAACTTTTGTCGGGACATATGTCCTAATGTTTTATAAATATTCACATTTGTTTCTATGGCTGTTGCCATCAATGAAACCTACATGCTCCTGTAATGGCCACTGTTGTTCCATATACACATGTGTTCTGCTTGATCTGCAACTGTGTTAAATCTGGTGTGTTGGGTTAATGGGAATACCTATGCATGCTGTTATAACTAATCCTGAATGTTGTTGACTGTTACTAACCCATATCTGTCATAAACCTGTGACAACACAGCTCGTATGGGAAGGCTGGTCCGAGTGGAACCATCCGTACCACCTCAGCTGGCCATGGCACCGGGCACCAGCACAGCTGGGGCCCACCTGGGACCACCTCCTCTGTGGGCCCTGTGCCATCTTTGGGTGGAACTGCAGCAGGGGATGGGGCTTGCCCCCCTCGGGGCAGGTGCAGAAGGGAACCTGTCACCCGTCAACAGGTCCAGGCCATGGTGCATAAGGAGCTCGAGCTGGAGTATGGATAGTGGCTACGGCAGCTTAAGGGCCAAGTGGTGGTATTAGAGGGTGAGCCTTCCCCTCCTACACAGCCCCCAGCAAAGCCACCTTCGGGGCCGTGAAGGTGCAGTGGTGACTGCCCATGGGTGGGGACCTCAGTCCCACTGTTTCTAGTTGGGGGCTCATGGGCTTGCGGCTTCCAAACACCCCTCCCCGTCCAAGGTGTTTACCCCTCACGTGTGTCATATACCGGCCCTGTATGTGTCTTGTGTGTCTTGCCTGTTAACCTACCCAACCTACCTCCCCAAATATACCTTCTACCCCTCCCCATCATCCAACACTCACCTGGAAAAAAAATGGGGCAATCTGTTCCCACAAAAAATCTCACCCCATACATAGCTGTCCATTTCGCACACATGTCCACTGGACACATAATATGGTCTAATTGGCATCACAATGAATATGTGTTGTCCTCAACCCTCTCCCAGGGGTTTGAGGGTCCAAATGTACCTTCAAATATTGTGTATATGCACAGCTGTTGCTGTAGAAGAAATGGTCAGCTATGGACCTTTCCTATACTCTTCTTGCACATGCCTAGCTATTTCCCTTACTGTCTTTCCCTCTTTGTGCCCTATTTTTCACCACTTTCCTAGCAACCCCTTATTCTTTTCTTTTCTTTTAAAGGAATTAGCATGGGGGTAAGTGGCAGTAAGCACTGTTAAGCAGCGCTAAGCAGGTTTGCACAGGTTTGCGCTGGGGTAAGCATTGCCTACACAAGTTGAGAAATTTGAAGCTAACTGTAAGAAATAATAAATGAAGGTTGGCAGTGCTTACCATCGTGCAAACCCACGCAAACCCACTTACAATTGCTTAAAAGTGGCGTAATCACTCTATAGCCAACATCCCTTGTTCTGCCCAGCAACAAAATAAACTGCTTCTCCAAGGCTCAAACCCAGGACCCTGCACTCCATACACAAAGTGATTTACCACTAAACCATGGCAGATACACATAACATGAAGTTTTCACAAACATATCATGCAGCACAATCAGTCAACAGTACAGGAAATGTTTAAATATCAAACCACACAACCTGTTAATGCAAGAAGTCTGGACAAAGTCTGCCACACTGTGGGTACAAATAGGGATATATGTCAACTAATGCTCTAGTACACTTAAAATGTTGCTAGTTACACAGTTACATGTATAAGAACACATATGTAGAAGGAGATGAAGTCTGAAACACAAAAGTGTTGCCATTAGTTACTGACTTCAATGCTGCGATCATACATGACAATTGCCAAGTGAATGAGGAACAGGCCAATATATGAGCCGAACATGCATGGACATATGGACAGATATATATCTGTAAATGTAGACAGATAGACAGCTATATGTATATATATATATATATATATATATATATATATATATATATATATTAATGTATGAATCACAAAGAATCATATAACATCAATTGTATATAGATAATATATATACATCTGTATATATATATATATATATATATATATATATATATATATATATATATATATATATATATATATATATATATATATATATATATATATATATATATATATATATATATATATATAGGTACATACACGTATACACACACTAAAGGTATCAGTAGCCATACATATGTAGAAGTAGTGTGGAAGTACTGGATGCAAAGTATATCCCTCAGGCACAAGCCCTTTAACTGCCACCTGTGAAATGTGCAGTGTGGCAACCATTCCCACAAATGAGAATACTAAGATTAAACATATACCCACCCACAATTCAAAGGACATGACATGACACACAGGTATGCATACACAGATAACCTTTATGCATGTACTATACAATAATGCATGCCAGTACTTACACCACATAAGGTTTGAAATATGTAATCAGTGATGAATGCAAGGCCCACACAAAACAGTAGATGCAAGCAATGTGTATATATACCATACTATGCTGTCCAGGCCAAGGCCTTCAATTAGTACAACAGTAGAAACAGGATTTGCCTTCAGGATACGTAGCAATCAACAATTACAGATGTAGTTCAGCAGCCTCCAATTACACCCTGTAGTCAAGCCCTAGGGGGAAAAGTAGCACTTGTGTTAATGTCACAGTATCTTGTACATAACATTGCTTAACCTAACATCTCACTATCACACTGAATGACCCTCATCTTAACAGTTATATCCCTGAAAAGGTGTCATAGCCTAGGTTAATGGCATAGAACCCCCACCCTCATAAAAGGCTGTACAAGGCCAAGGAACACTGTGTACCACACACTTACCTCTGAAAGGTACAAGGGCACATATGTGTTCTCTAGCTGTTGCCCCCATATATATGGACTTGGCCCAACAGTTGGTGTGGGAGTCCATGACATGACTGGGATGATAGCAATAATGCTAGTGGTAAATAATGATAGGCCATTACCTAAGAACCCTTCCTGTATCAGAGCAGGACAAAGATTGGCATATGGAGGACAAAGGCAGGAACATAAGGCCATATTTGCATTATTGCTGTTGCACACCCTGGAAATTGCTGGTGTTACAGGATTCATTGCAGCATACCCTTATGTAGGAATACAACATTGAAATACAAATGGATGTAGCTATGTACTGATAGCACTCAATAGACAGAATGCCACAGATATATCTGGGGCAATACCTGTGTGGTGCACAGACAAAACTGAACAGCCAGTCCCCCTGGTATCATATGGATAGGCCCATAGTTGAGAGCTATGCAGACAGATCCAAAAATAGCTGAAAAAGGCAACACCAAAGCAGATAATCCTTTAAAACGAACTTTTAATCCAATTGATTATAAAGACAGTGAGCACTTTCACATTATCACAACGTTTCATCAGACTATGCAGACAGACAACATTCCATGAAAAAGTACGGTGTACACAGAAACCCTGTAAGAACAGCAAGATACAATGGACACAACAACACTACTCATGCTGTCTGTAGGTCTGGAACCTTACCCAAATGTGGATTTGGCCTGTGTCTGCAGGTTCGGCTGTTAGAGGTATTGCTACCTGCTGCCTGTAACACTGATGTCCACACACAGGAAGGATGTGATCCACACTGGAAAGGTGAAGGGACAATGCCCACATAAGGCAGCAATTTATAGTACAGGGTTGCCATGACAGTGGTTATCTGAAGTACTACACAGCAGGCTGCATGCATTTAGCAACTGGTGGACACTGACTGGTGCAGAGTCCACCACCTGATCATGTGCAATACCAACAAAAGCATGCTGCAATCTATTCAAACCAGCTCAATCACTCAACTGGAGAGACTGAGAGAGAGGGAGAGAGAGAGAGAGAGAGAGAGAGAGAGAGAAACTTCAAGAAAGGTCATAAAGCTCAGGGTTGTGTTACAGCAGAAAAAAACATAACATATATGTGAAACAGATATGCATTTACTCACATGTAGTATATGGCATAGAATAATAGGATGTATAATGTGAAAAGATGCAGATGTGCCATCAGTACTTGTTCCTGTAATGAGGTTCTGCTCACCAACTGCACTGGACAGTAGTGTCAGTCCCTGTGGGCAGTGGGACATACCTGTCAAATGTGTAGATCAGCAGTGAATGGCAAAGATGTGACCCATGATATCTGTGTTTTGTAAATTACTGTGGCCAATGGCTGGAGGGGGTATTAATACTGCCATGATAGACACATGGGTGAGAGACCTCACCACCTGCTGGACAGTCATGTTAAGGTGTAGCATAGCATGCCCAACTGCCATAGCAGTATAATATGCTTATCTAAAGTTTGTCACCATATATCCCCCACTAATGTTAGTCTGTGTTCACATGTGACACCTGTCTGTGTTGCAGCAAGGCAGAACAGTTCAGCTGTGAAGTAAAGAGAGTTACATGAGTGTGGTCCACATGTTCGTATGCACCCCACATACAGATACATATATGTGCGATACATATTCACAGCTGTGTATGTCTACAGAACCTCGGACAATTATACATTTATATAGGTATATAAACAACACATAATGATATCTACACATATATGCACAATTGTATATATACATACATATATATATATATATATATATATATATATATATAGATATGTGTGTGTGTGTGTGTGTGTGTGTGTGTGTGTGTGTGTGTGTGTGTGTGTGTGTGTATATGTCTACATATATATATATATATATATATATGTGTATATATATATATATATATATATATATATATATATATATATATATATATATATATATATACATTTTTTTATGTCAATACATGTCCCCTGCCATGACATGTGTGAGAGAACATCACACATCAATACACAACATACCTACACACCAGTATATGGCTGCAAGATGGAGTGTGGAGTGTGGTGTGTAACCCATGTTGGGAACACATCGCAATTTTTTGAGAAGGTGGGATATATATGTTGGTGAAGGGTATTAGGCACATATTGGTATGTAAGTCTAGTTGGGTGACAAGACAGCATACAGGGCTGGTATATGACACATGTGGTGGTTACACACTGTAGATGGGTAGTTACATTTGGAATGTGGAGGCCATTGAGCCCCCACATGGGAACAAAGGGAACATGGTGCCCACCCATGGATAGTTACAACAGCATCTACATGGACATAAAGGTGCCTGGGCTGTGGGGTGGGCAGGAAGAACATGCATGTCGAACCTTGTGTATGTGTACTGCATGCCTCCAGGTGATGTAGCACATACCTCATGTCTATGTGGAGCTCCCTATGCACAAGACCCTCAGCCTAACTGGGTGACAGACATATACCAAACAAAATATGTCTGTGTGTGCTCCATGTGGGGGACACCATCCCCTGAGGTGGTTAGACATGAAGTTAGTGACGGAACAGTAGATAATGAGGTTCCGTGGTGGGTCACGGATGTGATGTGGACTGGTAACCTGTGCACATTAGGTGGGAGTGGTGTTCCTGCTGGCAAATAACCCCTACACATACTGGTGTGTAACTGTCATGGACGATATGTAGGTTGTAATAATCCACATAATCCCAGAACATGTCCAACAGCATGCATAGATATCCCCAATATCACAGAGAGGCAGATGTGTAGCAATCACATAGCAGGCATACAACATGCATATGTGGAAACATAGTGGCAGTGACAATGGCATGCAGGTGAAATACTCTCTAACAGCCCAGCAACTCTAGTGTCCCCACAGGGAGCATGTCTATAAACACATAGCAGAAAGTTTTGTACAGTACAATATATGACCCAATGGTACATATACCAGAGACATACCACTAGCGTTGTGTGAATATTAAGTTGGAGCTGATATGGTGGTGGGAGACTGATATGCGTATTGTTTTATGGTAAACTTGACATATGAGTTGCTCAGACATTTTTCCATCATTATGTCTTTCAGGAAGTATGGCACACCTGAGAAATCCTGCCTACAGTGCCACTGAGGATGAAATTATAATCACCAGCATCATCCAGAACTATCAGTTGTTGTTCTCATAGACAAGTCAGGACCAGCAGGAGCAAACAGCCATGTGGAATGATGTGGTCTGCAGGGTGAATGAGGTGGGGATGCACAGCTGTACATATAAGCAGGTCCGCCACCATTGTAGTGACCTGCTCCACCATGTACGTCGCCGTGCTGCTGCCACGCAAGGTGACCACCTTGCAACAGGGGGGGCCATAACATCCATCCCCCCTCACCAGAGTGGAGGAGCTGCTCATGAGCATGGTAGCACCTGCCCGCTCACAAGAGCTACAGACTTATACAGTCATGGAGGTGGGTGCTACACACACTTCAGAGATGGAGCATGCAGGTAAGGTTCCAGGGCATATCAGTAGACGACTGTAGTGTATGCATCTGTACAGGTAGATCATGCATATGTGAGATGTGGGATCTGTTGCTGTGTTGTACTGATAAGCAGCAATGCATAATCTACAGTACTGTGGACTTCAGCTGTTGTTGTACTGTAATATAGCAGCCACCCTGTAGCAATGCCACAGCTGTGGCCACTGACATCAACTTTATCCCATCTCAATGTAGGTACCTCTGGGATACCAGCAACGCAGCGGCTGGATGCCGACGAGTATGGTTTAAGGTTATGCTTGGCAATTCATTGTGCATGTCATAGCTATGTTGTAGGCCATGTACACATCTAACACATCTACCCATAATGCGTGCTGTACATGTGCACTGACAGAGCACACACCTCACTAATGGGATTACCATCCTCAAACACATGCAATACACAGTCCATCTCAGACAACTGTAGCTACACTCCAGTGCACATTAACCAGGCACAGCTAACATCTGCCCAACATACACAGCTATGTCATAGACAGAGCAGTTGAACATGCTACACATAAAGACATTCCACTCCCCCTGCAAACACATGCTCCAGGGTCTTAAACCTCATCAACACATTATGCAGAACATACTGGAGGGATAGAGCCCTGTCCTGGGGAATTCCCACACTCTGGAACGGACTACCCTTACATATCAGGCAATGCTACACATTGGCCCTCTTTACATAAACACTTGATAACTGGATTGGAAATGGGTAATTCACCCTGGGTAGTATGTCTGTGTCACAGTGGGTGGTGCATGGCTGGGAACCCCTGTGGCTAGGCTTATGTAGGCCCCAGGACCAATAGACCAGTACTCACCTATGCACCTATATATACCACAGGCAACATCAGCCAGGACTAAATAATAGTCAATAATGGTCTCTACACTCATCATAGGTACAATACATTGTGTCTGTGGTCGGTCTAATGGTAGTCTATTACTCATACATGCACCACTGATGATGACATCTGTGAATACACATCAAGAATTCACTAAACACGTGTCCACATGTAATCCAGAAACACACAGAGGCTGTGAGCAGCAGCAGAAACACAACTGACACACAGATACACATCCTACAATGGTGTGTACACCTGTGAGGTATGGTGCACAGTACATGCCAGGGTGCTGAACAGATGCACAGCAATGCTTTGGGCATGGGTGCAGTGAGTTCCAGAGGGAGGCCATCACCTACTACCAGAAGCCATGCATCACAGCCATGTATAATGTTTGTAGTGGGGATTGACTACAGTTGCACCGCATGCTGTTCAGCATCACATGTCCTGCATGCTGACATGTGTGTAATTACAGGTTTGTGTGTGATACTGTACTGCACCATCACCTGCTATTGTGTGTGTCATGGGGGTGCGGGAGCTGTCTGTAGGTGCTGTCTGGTGGAGTGCATGGGTTGCCATGTATGTCGACTGCATGTGTGTGTATGTCTGTGTGTGTATGCACTGTTTAGCCATGATGTACACATCTTACAATCTGTTCACTGTTTTCCCCTCACAGGTGGCGAGGTGAGGCTGGGTCCCCCCTGAAGGGAGTCTGATGTCACTGATACAGACAGTGACCATGAAGATAGGTGTGTTGAGGCACAGGAAGGGTCATCGGGGCTGCTGCTGGGCCACCAATTGACATCCCACATATATACACCCCATCCACGCACGCAGTCACACTGCCTCTACATACTTCATTACCATTGGCCTTAGCTGAGGGACAGTCTATGGCTGGCATTGGCCAGGACAGTGTGGTATCTATGGCATGTGTGCCAGGACATGGCAGCCATAGCCAGATATGTGGTGGGGTATCACATAGGCAGATGTTCAGGGGTGCTCGTCGGAGCACTGCTGGTCATCATGCCACTGGCAGATGTGCCACATCTATATCAACCACACGTATGTTCCAGACTGTCATGGAGGCACAGGCATGAATGGAACAGTACACCAGGCAGGGTCCCGCACCCCATAACATACACAATAGCAGGTGATGGTGCAGTACAGTATCACACACAAACCTGTAATTATACACATGTCAGCATGCAGGATATGTGGCGCTCAACAGCATGCAGTGCAACTATAGACAATCCCTGTTACCAACATTATACATGGCTGTGATGCATGGCTTCTGGTAATAGGTGATGGCCCTCCCCCTGGAACTCACTGCACCCATGTCTACAGCATTGCTGTGCATCTGTTCAGCACCCTGGCATGCACTGTGCACCATACCTCACATGTGTACACACCATTGCAGGATGTGAATCTGTGTGTCAGTTGTGTTTCTGCTGCTGCTCACAGCCTCTGTATGTTTCTGGATTGCATGTTGACACATATTTAGTGAATGCTTGATGTGAATTCACAGATGTCATCATCAGTGGTGCATGTATGAGTGATAGACTACAATTAGACCAACCACAGACACAATGTACTGTACCTATGGTGAGTGTAGAAGCCATTATTGACCATTATTGAGCCCTGGCTGATGTTGTATGTGGTACACATAGGTGCATAGGTGAGTACTGGTCTATTGGTCCTGGGGCCTACATAAGCCTAGCCACAGGGGTCCCCAGCCATGCACCACCCACTAATTCCCCTGTGCCCCTGTCAGGTTGTGGCACAGATATACTACCCAGGGTGAATTTCTCATCCAGTTGTCAAGTGTTTCTGTAAAGAGGGTCAATGTGTAGCATTGCCTGACATGTATAGGTAGTTCGTTCCTGAGTGTGGGAATTCCCCAGGACAGGGCCCTATCCCTCCAGTATGTTCTGTGCAATGTGTTGATGAGGTTTAGTACCCTAGAGCATGTGTTTGCACGGGGAGTGGGATGTCTTTATGTGTAGCATGTTCACCTGCTCTGTATATGACATAGCTGTGTATGTTGGGCAGATGTCAGCTGTGCCTGGGCAATGTGCACTGGAGTGTAGCCACAGTTGTCTGAGATGGACTGTGTATTGCATGTATTTGAGGCTGGTAATCCCATTAGTGAGGTGTGTGCTCTGTCAGTGCACATGTACAGCATGCATTATGGGTAGGTGTGTTAGATGTGTACATGGCCTACACTGTAGATATGACATGCACAGTGAATTGCCTAGCATAACCTTAAACCATACTCACCGGCATCCGGCCGCTGCCTTGCTGGTATCCCAGAGGTACCTACATTGAGATGGTATAGCGTTGATGTCAGTGGCCACAGCTGTGTCATTGCTACAGGGTGGCTGCAATAATACAGTTCAACAGCAGCTGAAGTCCACAGTACTACAAATTATGCATTACTGCTTATTAGTACTACACAGCACCAGACCTCACATCTCACATATGCATGATCTACTTGTACAGATGCATACAGTACAGTTGTCTACTGATAGGCCCTGGAACCTTACCTGCATGCTCCATGTCTGGTGTGTGTAGCACCCACCTCCATGACTGTATAAGTCTGTAGCTCTTGTGGGCAGGCAGGTGCTACCAGGCTCATGAGCAGCTCCTCCACTCTGGTGAGGGGGAGATGGATGTTATGGCTCGCCCCCTGTTGCAAGGTGGTCACCACGCACGGCAGCGGCACAGCAACCTACATGGTGGAGCAGGTCACTACAATGCTGGCGGACCTGCTCATATGTACGGCTGTGCATCCCAACTTCATTCACCCTGCGGACCACATCATTCCACATGGCTGTTCGCTCTTGCTGGTCCTGGCTTGTCCATGAGAACAACAACTGATAGTTCTAGATGATGTTGGTGATTATAATTTCATCCTCAGCGGCACTGTAGGTGGGATTCCTCGGGTGCGCCATACTCCTTGAAAGACATAATGGTGGAAATATGTCTGAGCAACTCATATGTCAAGTTTACCATAATACAATACACATATCAGTCTCCCGCCACCATATCAGCACCAACTAAATGTTCACACAATGCTAGTTATATGTCTCCGGTATATGTACAATTGGGTCATATATTGTATTGTACAACACTTTCTGCTATGTGTTTATAGACATGCTCCCTGTGGGGACACTAGAGTTGCTGGGCTGTTACTGAGTATTTCCCCTGCATGCTATTGTCACTGCCACTATGTTTCCCCATATGCATGTGGTATGCCTGCTATGTGATTGCTACACATCTGCCATTCTGTGATATTGGGGATATCTATGCATGCTGTTGGACATGATCTGGGATTGTGTGGACAATTACAACCCACATATGTTCCATGACAGTTACACACCAGTATGTGTAGAGGTTATTTGCCAGCAGGAATACTACTCCATCTCATGTGCACATGTTACCAGTCCACATCACATCCGTGACCCACCATGGAACTCATTATCTACTGTTCCATCAATACCTCTGGGGATGGTGCCCCACCCCCCATGGAGCACACACAGCCATATGTCTGCACCCAGTTAGGTCGAGAGCCTTGTGCATAGGGAGCTCCACAGAGACATGGGGTATGTGCTACATCATCTGGAGGCATGCAGTACACATACACAAGGTTCGACATGCATGGTCCTACTGCCCAGCCCACAGTCTAGGCATCTTTATGTCCATGTTGATGCTATCATGACTGTCCATGGGTGGGCACCATGTTCCCTTTGTTCCAATGTGGAGGCTCAATGGCCTCAACATTCCAAATGTAACTACCCGTACACAGTGTTTAACCACCACATGTGTCATATACCAGCCCTGTATGCTGTTTTGTTTGTCACCCAACCAGACCTACATACCAATATGTGCCTAATACCCTTCACCAACATATATATCCCACCTTCTCAAACAATTGCGATGTCTTCCCAACATGGGTTACACACCACACTCCACACATGTCATGGCAGGGGACATGTATTGACATAAATATATATATATATATATATATATATATATATATATATATATATATATGTAGACATACACACTGTCAATCTGTCTGTATACATATATATATATATATATATATATATATATATATATATATATATATGTGCATATATGTGTAGATTTCATTATGTGTTGTTTATATACCTATATAAATGTATAACTGTCCGAGGTTCTGTAGACATACACAGCTATGAATATATATCACACATATATGTATCTGTATGTGGGGTGCATACGAATATGTGGACCACACTCATGTAATCCTCTTTACTTCACAGCTTAACTGTTCTGCCTTGCTGCAACACAGACAGGTGTTACATGTAAACCCAGACTAACATTGGTGGTGGGGATATATGGTGACAAACTTTAGATAAACATATTATACTGCTATGGCAGTTGGGCATGCTATGCTACACTTTAACATGACTGTCCTGCAGGTGGTGTGGTCTCTCACCCATGTGTCTATCATGGCAGTATTAATACCCCCGCCAGCCATTGGCCACAGTAATTTACAGAACACAGATATCATGGGTCACATCTTTGCCATTCACTGCCGATCTACACATTTAACAGGTATGTCCCACTGCCCACAGGGACTGACACTACTGTCCAGTGCAGTTGTTGAGCAGAACATCATTACAGGAACAAGTATTGATGGCACATGCACATCCTTTTACATTAAATATCCTATTATTCTATGCCATATACTACATGCAAGTAAATGCATATCTGTTTCACATACCTGCTATGTTT
>NC_056743.1:1798935989-1798970989 GCF_019279795.1 Protopterus annectens | reverse complement strand
CTCGGCAGAACAAGAGACGTTGGCTACAGAGTGATTAAGGCACTTTTAAGCAGTTGTAAGCGGGTTTGCGTGACAGTAAGCACTGCCATCCTCGGCTTATGTTTTCTTACAGTCAGCTTCAAATTTCTCAACCTGTGTAGGCATAGCTTACCCCCATGCAACCCCACGCAAACCCGCTTAGTGATGCTTAACTGTGCTAACTGCTGCTTTCCTCTGAGTTAATTCCTTTAAAAGAAAAGAGAAAGGTGTTGATAGGAAAGTGGTGAAAAATGGGGCACAAAGAGGGAAAGACAGTAGGGGAAATAGCTAGGCATGTGCAGGAAGGGTATAGGAAAGGTCCATAGCTGCCCATTTCTTCGACAGCAACAGTTGTGCATATACACTATATTTTCAGGTACATTTGGACTCTCAATCCCCTGGGAAAGGAGTGAGGACAACATATATTCATTATGATGCCAATTAGACCAGATTACGTGTGTCCAGTGGACACTTGTGCGAAATGGACAGCTTTGTATGGTGCGAGATTTTTTTGTGGGAACAGATTGCCCCTTTTTTTCCAGGTGAGAATGGGATGTTGGGGAGGGGTAGTAGGAATATTTGGGGAGGTAGGTTGGGTAGGTTAACAGACAAGATACACAAGACACATACAGGGCAGGTATATGACACATGAGGGGGTAAAAACCTTGGATGAGGAGGGGTGTTTGGAAGTTGCATGCCCATGAGCCCCCAACTGGAAACAGTGGGACTGAGGTCCCCACCCATGGGCAGTCACCACTGCACCTTCACGGCCTCGAAGGTGGCTGTGCTCGGGGCTGTGTAGGAGGGGCAGGCTCACCCTCTATTACCACCACTCAGCCCTCAATCTGGTGTAGCCACTCTCGATGCTCCAGATCGAGCTCCTTGCACACCACGGCCCGGACCGGTTGACGGGTGATAGATTCCCCTCTGCACCCACTCTGAGGGGGAGGTGAGCCCCATCCCCTGCAGTGGTTCCACCCAAAGGTGGCACAGGGCCCACAGAGGAGGAGGTCCCAGGCTGGGCCCCAGCTGTGCTGGTGCCTGGTGCCATGGCCAGCTGAGGTGGGACAGGTGGGTCCACTGGGACTGGCCTTCCCATACGAGCTGAGTTGTCACAGGTTTATGACAGATATGGGTTAGTAACAGTCAACAGCATTCAGGATTAGTTATAACAGCATGCATAGGTATTCACATTAACCCAACACACCAGATTTAACACAGTTGCAGAGCAAGCAGAATGCATGCATATATTGAACAACAGTGGCTATTACAGGAGCATGCAGGTTTCATTGATGACAACAGGCCACCAATATGGGTGTATTTTCACATGGCACATGCATAGAAACAAATGTGAATATTTATAAACCATTAGGACATATGTTCCAACAAAAGTTTGGAGTGTACACATACCATTTGAGGAATGTCATTGGGTTGTTATGCACATATGGTAGGGGTGAGAGAGAGAGTCCAATTAACAACTAATATAGCCTTATAGTTTTCACAACATTCTTAGTCACTGCAGTGGTCTTTCCCTTTCATGTATTATTACACTACACAATAGTCTTATATTGTACACTGGTATGTTTATAAATTATTAAATATGTGACCTGTGTCTTACATACAGGCGTGACAGGCTGCAGGTGTTAATGCAACATATGTTGAGAATTGCTGTCATACACTTTGGGTGAGGTGCTAGAATGACAGGTTTGTTTCCATACACATTCTCTGAATATGTACACGTTTGACTATCAGTTATATGTCATTGACAGCTGCCTACATTTCTTGGATCATCATAGTGGATTTTCAGGGGAACAGGGTACCAAGCTGGTAATATGGGCCATTTATCTGGACTTGCTGAACAGATTGGAACAGTTGTGGGGTATGAATATGCATACAACTTACAATTTGAGCATTCTAGCAAATTCTGTACTGTTGTTGGGTGTAATTATGCATACAGCTTTCTATCTGAACATTGTATCAAAATCTGTACAGTTGTGGTGTATGATTATGCATACAACTTAGTAGCACTCCCAGGATTCAAACCCCTCCTGTGTGTGACAAAATATTATAGCTAACATCACAGTACACTGTGTTCTCAGGGAATTGATGTAAAACTTTCGGCTGTTTTCTAAGTCTCCCTAACTTGTACAATATGACTGACCTCTTGGCACTTCCAACATTGTTATGCAGGACTTCATGCCCATTTTATCTGCATACCATGGTGTGGGTGACACTGCTTAAGAAACAACAGTACTATTTATAGTATGGAACAGATCGCCAATATATGAGAGAAGAGTAAACAGAAGCACTCCAGAGGTTATACCTTTATTCACAGACTATTACACATTTATTTCTACTGGTACAACACTTTCTAAGGCTCTAATATTTATTTGTTATGACAGTACCTGCAGACTGATTACTAACCTGCATCGCGACACAGCCTTTGCAGCCTAGCATCATGGGCTTGCTGGTTCACAGCCTGCTCATCTGCAGCTGTCAGAGAAATGCAGTGATATTTAGCCATACCTATCCATAGTATACACAAGCTAGGAAATTATTTACTACTTAGTAGAATGATTACTTACTCAGTACTGGGGCATTAGGCATCTGCCGAGACTCCTGGATCCACTGTTCCAGTATATCCCCAGTATATCCCCATTCAGGTCAACATGGCAGCACCTGACCTCCTCACCAGTCCGGGGGTATCTGTGGCACTGGTGAGGTCATGGGCGAGACTGTCCCAGGCCTCCGTTTTATACTGCGAGCCCTGGTACTGGCCCTGCAGTAGTCTCTGATCATGGTGTTTTACCAGGAGCCATACCATGATTTTTGACTCCTGGATGCCCCAGTGCTGCGGTCTAAACTGAGTGCCTTCACCCACACCAGCCATTCTAACTGCAGTAGGAAGCTACAACCAGTTATGGGAAATATTCCTGCCTGTGGGGTTTAAATACGGCCATTTTACTGCACTTCCCTGTGATTGGCCAGTTTTGAAAAGGCTAAGCAATGGGCACACCTGCTTACATAAGGTTGGCACTGCTTAAAGACATATACCACTAGGCAGATTGAATTGGCTCCCCTACATATTGCTTACACTTACTAACTTGAGCTGTGTTGCGGTTAGCATTGCTTAATAGTTAATTAGCATTATATTTGCCATTTGGCAATGATTTATTCTTCATTACAGGTTATATATGTGTCTGGTATCTGTGATTCATGTGTACATACACTGTATGGGGACCTGGGGACTTCTACACTTTATTACAGAAACACCTCAAATCTGTGCTTACTGCAGTACTCCAGTTCACATATTTATGTTCTGTGGCAGGTTTTACAACATCACACTGTACATAGATTCAGTTCACATGTTTGGTTTGATTTTCCTGTGGTGAGGATTAGTTTGCTGATACCTCATTCATATCTCTTGCTATTATGGCTTAGTGGTTAACTTCTGTGACTATAGTGTGCAGGATCCTGTGTTTGAGCCTTGCAGAGGCAGTTTATTTTTTTGCTAGGCAGAACAAGGGCCATTGGATACAGTGTGATTAAAGTACTTTTTAGCAGTTGTAAGTGGGTTTGCATGGGGGTAAGCACTGCCTACACAGATTAAGCAATTTAGAAGCTTACTGGGTGTAGGACACTGTAACTGGAAATTAGCAGTGCTTATTGCCATGCAAACCCATGCACATGGCCTTAAACTTGCTTACTAGTGCTGACATATGCTAACTACTGCTTCTTGCTGCTTAACCTAACTACTGCTTTATGCAATAATGATACTGACCCCTCACATGTGCATTTCCTGCAGTATTCCAGGTCATATATGTGTATATATATATATATATATATATATATATATATATATATATATGTTATTCCATGGGTTATGCAACATACGTATTACTCATAACGTGCTTTGCCATGGGAAATGGTATGTCTCACTTACCTTCCTGTTTCCCCCCCTCCTTTCTTGCTTACATCCATGGGGCGGTCCCATTAGAACTGGTCCCTCCAACCCCAACACTCCTTTGTCCATAATGTCTTACCCATCATTCCCTCCACTCCCTCCCTCCTCCACATGAATCATCCTTCCTACAGGTTCCACCCGAATCTCACCACACCACTACACATTGCCCACTCTTCACTTCTCGGGACCCATCATATAAGTAGTCTCACCCCATGGATCTTCAGGGTTTCCACACATTCAGTCCGTGAACATACATATCCTTCTTTGCTTACCTGTAAGGCATGGTATGTTATCCCGAGGA
The DNA here is from genome assembly GCF_019279795.1 of Protopterus annectens. Lineage (NCBI taxonomy): Eukaryota > Metazoa > Chordata > Ceratodontiformes > Protopteridae > Protopterus > Protopterus annectens. Next base: position 1,798,966,706 of record NC_056743.1, on the reverse strand, counting down.
CTCTTTTTTAGCAGAATTTCTTGGGTCGTCCTGCTAGGGATGAACATACATTTGTTTAAGATTATACTTTGCAGGTTGACTGTTTCTCCCACTGGTAGTATCCTGCCAGAAGTCTGGGTAGCAGTGCTGTACAATGCTTAGCGGTGCTTAATATTCGATTTGCATGATATTTGCCTTTTGGCATTGATGTCTTCTTCGTTACATGTTATATATGTGTCTTGTATCCTTGATTCATGTGTACGTATGCTGTATGTGGTCTTGTGAACTTCAACACTTTATTGCAATAACGTCTCACATCTGGCCTTACTGCAGTGCTCCAGTTCACATATTTATGTTATGTAGCAGGTTATACCATTTCACACTGTACTTAGATTCAGTTCACATGTTTGGTTTGATTTTCCTGTGGTGAGGATTAGTTTGCAGATACCTCATTCATATCTATTGCTATGATGGCTTAGTGGTTAACTACTGTGACTATAGTGTACAGGGTCCTGAGTCTGAGCCTTCCTGAGGCAGTGTATTTTGTTGCTGGGCAGAACATGGGCCGTTGGATCCAGAGTGATTAAGGCACTTTAAAGCAGTTGTAAGCGGGTTTGCTTGGGTTTGCGTGATGGTAAGCACTGCTAACCTCCGGTTACAGTTTCTTACACTCATCTTCTACTTTGCTTAATTACCACCACGCAAACGCACTTCGACACACTTACTGCTGCTTATTTGTGCTTAAACCTGCTTACCTTATTCATTATGACACTGACACTTCACATGTGCATTTCATGCAGTACTCCACATTTAAATGTTATTATGTCAGTTATACGGCAAAAAGATGTTAAAATATGTTCATATACAGATTTCACATGGAAAATGATATGTGCTGCAGTGGGATTCGAACCGAGAATGCCTGCTAGTTAGGCGGATGCTTTAACCACTACACTATTGCTGTGCTGCTTCATTTGCATATATATCCCTTGTTATCCTCTTCAGCCTTTTCACCTGCTTTAACCGTAGCTAAGCGATGGGAAAACCCATGCATCTATGGTTAGCTGTACTCGGGGTTCTAAAAAAATAAATACAAGGGTTTCCTTGTTTTATTTCAATGTACTGTTGCTGTTGAACACATGGGGACTGTTGGTGGGGATATGCGAACACCTATAAGCGGTCTCACTCATTTATTTACACTTTCTTCTGTTCTACTTTGCAGGGGCGTATTTATTCTGAGAGCTTTGCTCTCAGACACTCCCTCTGCACTCGTCCATGCTCAGTGTAGGATTTGCTGCTCAGGCAGCGTGCCTTCATTAATATGCATGGTGCACTGCCGTCCTCCTCTTAAACTGCCGCTTCCGTGCAGGACTAGATTAGTCCTGCACAGGAGATTAGTAAATCTGGGGGAATAAATCCACTGGTATTGTTTTAAAACAAAAACATGCTCAGATTTAACCAAATGACTAGTATTTATATGACACGTTATTTTGTATATGTACGTATTCAATACAACATGCCAATCCAGCTTTTTATTCTGATGAAGTCTTGTTTGTATTCAAGATGAAAGTGCTTAATAAATTTACTAAAATGTTTACTCTTTGGTTTAACTGAGTGTTTTTTGTGCATTACTGATTATTGTGAGTAAGGTAAGTGATGTTAGCTACCTTATGATGTCCCTAAGCCCAGTCCTGAAATTTAAGAAATTCTCTTCAACAAATTCCTTGAAGGAATCACATTCAGGTTGGAATCACATTTTCGCTCCCACTCATCCCAAATTACTGAACAGTTTCCCCAAACAAGTCAGAATGTTTGACATGAAATTAGTACTTGCATCTGTTAGTATCTGCCAGAAAAAGCATACCCTGTTGAAAATTTCTAAAATAGTACTTGCCACCTTCTTTGCCTTAGTTGAAGACAGAACCACCACCTCAGAGTATGTAGCAGCATACTCCACTGGCATGACCAAGATATCTGTGGCATATTAACAGACTTCCCTAATGTCCACAGAGTGCCATTTGAAATGGTTCCTTGAAAAGAGACAAATGCATTTCACGTCTCTCTGTCTCCTGCAAATTTTTTGGCATTGCTCACATGTCTTGCAGTACTCTCTCACATCTATTTCAATGCCTGGTCAGCAGACATTTTGGATAACCCTCCTTTGTATGTTTTATGCCCATATGGTCTGAAAAAAATATACTGACCTATGGGCAGAACTGCCTGTCAGTAGGTCCTTGTAACTATCAGCTGCTGTATCACTTGTCCCTCTAGGCCTCTTTCAAGAGTCCATTCTCTGCATAGTAATACCTTTTCCTAATATATATATATTCCCACTGACCACGAGAGTCTGAACCCCTCTTTTGTACCTTTCTCAAGTCCCACAAGGTGGGATCTGAGAGCTATGTCTGCCTCAAATCACTCTTTGAGAGTCTTCCCTGTTTCCCTTTTAAAGCAAGTTTCGTAACATTTGAATTTTTCACAGCTGAGGATAAGATTCAGGTTTGCTACTTCCTCTTAACTCTTCAAATGCAGTAGCCTCTTTCAAACAAATGTGATTATGTTTTAATAGCTGTGGCTCAAATTCACATTTGCTGCTACTAGTACATACTGTCTCCCCTGAATTAAATGCCAAACAACTTCTGCCTGAGATGTGGACACTGTGTGTCCCCACCCCACCACTGCCATCCTGTATGCTTGCCTCCAAGTCTTGTTTCATAGAATTGCATGTATGCAATGTATTGTGTCATCAAAATATTTTCCTATTGAAACATTTGCAGAGATATCATAAGACATTTTACCTGCATATAGGTGATTACTCATTTTTATTTAACATTCATTTACCGGGAAAGTCCGACTTGAACAAAGCCAATTTTCAGTGGATGCCCAGGGAGAAATGCTCCAGATGCATGTCTTTGTAACATGGGAGGAAACCCACCCAAACATAGGGAGGACATGCAGACTCCACACAGAAGGCTCCTGAGCCAAGAATCTCTTGCTATAAGGCTGCACCACTGCGCTGTCCATACAAGGTTTTCAACCCTGAGGTCATTTTAAGCCTAGCTGTTTCAACCCAATGTGATACCGCAGAGTTACAAGTCAATACCCAAGATTGCATCTCACTTCCCTTTTTCCCAGTGCAAGTGAACTGTGGTCAATGCACCATGAAAGTTGTCTTCCCCATGGCCCTAACTATGGTTGACTGTCTAGGCAAGTATTGCTCCTTTATAATAAGCACAGACTTAACAAGAGTTATGTCTGATGCTGTAGCTCTCATTAGTAGGATGTTTCAGAACCTTGTGGTCATTCAGAATGATATATATCTTCAGACAACCCACCACTACTACTATGGTACCAACTCCATTAGCTGACTCACATGGCTTTTGTTCCCCGCCTTGCCATTTTCAGCATTTGGACTACAAATGGTACACTTGGTTATGATGGAAACTTTTAACCACAAAATCTTGGCACGTACCAGAATCAGTGTTTTCCTCCTTTACCAAACCTTGTGTGATGTTTAGACCCACCAATGTGCTGTACGAGGAACGATTCTCTTATGTAGTTGTGTCCCACTAGCTAGAAGTCACACCTTTCATCACTCATGAAGCATTCCTGGTCCATTAACCAGATTCTAATATCCTCAGGCAAAGTATTTGTCATAATTTCTCTTAGCATTTCAAAAGTAAAAATCTGACATCCGCTCATCTACGTATAAAATTAAGTACTTAACTTTGCAGTGGAATCACCAACATTATCTTCTGTCCTTCTACTATATTCTTTCAAAGTTTCCTATAAGCACAAGGACTGAACTTGTAACATTTCCAAAGAACATGTTTCAAATGATCAGGGAAATCAATATTATTGAATTTGTTAAGGATCATAGGATCATTGGAGGTTACTACGCTATTGAACCGGAGGTCATTTCAAGCCTAGCTGTTTCATCCTAATGTATTCTAGTCAATACCCAGGATTGTATTTATTAATGACTGTCCATATCCAGGAGGGTTGTGGGCACTTTCCCCATTAAGAATTTATGGTGCCCCATTCACTCATCCAGGTTCCTTTTGAACAGTGCCATAGAAGTGGTCTGCGTAACATGAATTACCAGCCTATTCCAAAGATATGACAGTTGCTGGGAGACAAATCTGTTCCTCCAGCATGTCCTTTTCAAGTTGTAGACCATATTTAGGTCCTGGAATGGTTAGCTCTAGTCCCATTTGATTTATGGATGTGCAGCAAATTCATTAGGTTTGCTCTAGGCGATGTCTTTGCTAATCAAGTGTGCTATGTAGAAAGCCATCCAGCTCCAACTTTAAGTTTCTCAGTTTAAGCTTCAGTCTGAGATCATCTGTGGACATATCGAATGGACTTTTTGTATGTGTTCTACATCTATGACTTCAATAGACTGAGCTTTGACTGCAGACATTGTGACTGTCAACTAATCCTTGGTCAGACCAATATATGGGAGACCCTTTCATTTGCACACTTTGATCTACTGTGACATTGATATGGTCTTTAGAATATTCTTCAGAATTCATCTTACATATTTTCTTAACACTACGTAAAAAAGTAAAGTAACTGCTGTGCACCGTACATTTCTGCAGGGCAAGGGTTACAGTAATTATGTGAGTATTTCGGAGTTTGTCTCTTAAGTGTAAAGACTTTAATTTTAGTGATCAGAAATACAGTTAGTGCCTGAGTGCATCCCCATGAATGATTAGCCCACCAAGCACCTGCATCACAATTCATCAGTCACAAAAAAGGAACAATACCACTACCTCCAAACACTACACTGCAAATCAGTGACACATCAGTGACAAAAAAGGAACAGCACAATTACCCCCAAACACTACACTACACTGCACTGACACATCAGTGACAAAAAAAGAACATCACAACTACCCCAAACACTACACTGCACAGCAGTGACACATCAGTGACAAAAATGGAACAGAACAACTATCCCCAAGCACTACATTGCAAAGCAGTAACAAATCATTGACAAAAAAGGAACAGCACAACTACCCCCAAACACTACACTGTACAGCAATGACACATCAGTGACAAAAAAGAGCAGCACAATTACCCCAAACACTACACTGCACAGCAGTGACACATCAGTGACAGAAAAGAAATAGCATAGCTACCACCAAATACTACACTGCACAGCAATGACACATCAGTGACAAAAAAGAGCAGCACAATTAGCCCAAACACTACACTGTACAGCAGTGACACATCAGTAACAAAAAATGAACAGCATAACTACCCCCAAACACTGCACTGTATAGCAGTGACAAGAAATGAACTGCACAACTACCCCAAACACTACACTGCATAGCAGTAACACATCAGTGACAAAAAAGGAATAGCATAGCTACCACCAAATACTACACTGCACAGCAGTGACACATCCATGACAAAAAAGGAACAGCACAATTACCCCCAAACACTAAACTGCACAGCTGTGACACATCTGTGACAAAAAAGGAACAGCACAACTACCGCCAAACACTACACTGCACAGCAGTGACACATCAGTGACAGAAAAGGAACAGCACAATTACCACCAAACACTACACTGTACAGCAGTGACACATCAATGACAAAAATGAACAACATAACTACCCCCAAACACTACACTGTACAGCAGTGACAAGAAATGAACTGCACAACTACCCCCAAACACTACACTGCATAGCATTAACACATCAGTGACAAAAAAGGAACAGCATAGCTACCCCCAAACAGTACACTGCACAGCAGTGCACATCAGTGACAAAAAATGAACAGCACAATTACCCCAAACACCACATTGCACAACAGTGACACATCAGTGACAAAAAAGAAAAAGAACTATTACCCCAAACACTACACTGCACAGCAGTGACACATCAGTGACAAAAAAGGAACAGCACAATTACCACCAAACACTACACTGCACAGTAGTGACACATCAGTGACAAAAAAGGAACATAACTATTACCTCCAAACAGTACACTGCACAGCAGTGACACATTAGTGACAAAAAAGGAACAACGCAATTGCCCCCAAACACTACACTGCACAGTAGTGACACATCAGTGACAAATAAAAAACAGAAACTATTACCCCCAAACACTACAGTGCACAGCAGTGACACATCAGTGGCAAAAAAGGAACAGCACAATTACCCCCAAACACTAAACTGCACAGCAGTGATACATCAGTGGCAAAAAAGGAACAGCGCAATTACCCCCAAACACTACACTGCACAGTAGTGACACATCAGTGACAAAAAAGAAACATAACTATTACCCCCAAACACTACACTGCACAGCAGTGAATCATCAGTGACAAAAAAGGAACAGCACAATTATCTCCAAGCACTACACTGCACAGCAGTGATGCATCAGTGACAAAAAAGGAACAGAACTATTACCCCCAAACACTACACTGCATAGCAGTGACACAATGATTTGCAGGTGGTAAGCATACTTCTCAAACTCTCAGAGTAAGAAATTTGGATAGAACTAAAAATAATGGGAGAACAAATGCCCAAAAATAGGGACAGATTTTAAATATTGCTCATAAACTTACATAGTTGCTAGAATAACAGATTTTGCATTATTATGTATTTTTGAAGGATATGAAGTCTGAAACTCAAATGTCTGCCATTATTTATTATAATTTTGTGACTTTGGTCTTAAGTGATTTGCCAGAATACCACAAATTTTATGAGGAGCAGACCAAAAATATGAGGCAAAAATCTTGATATTCTGTGAAAATCTTGTCAGTTGAGAGGCATGGCAGTAAGCTACCTACATTCCACACCCTGTTACTTAAATAAATGTGCTAACTGCATGGCTGCACAACCAAGAGTGAAAGATAAACATACAGAAATGGGAGAACACAATGAATATAATGATCTTGATTTCACAAGCATCTCACCAAATCACAAATGCAGCCTGGGAAAGGTGATATTATGGAGTTTGAACTAGGGATTAAAAAAAAAAAACAACTGAAGAAACTTCAAACACTTGTTGGGAAACCCGTCTCAATGCATGCTGTAATGGTCATGCTGAAGTGTGTTCTCTGCTATGGAATTCTTTAAACTGCATCATATGTGGATTTCAAAGGTGATATTATGGAGTTTGAACACTTGTTGGGGAACCCGTCTCAATGCATGCAGTGATGGTCATGTTGAAGTGTGTTCACTGCTATGGAATTCTTTAAACTCTATCATATGTGGATTTCCAGGAACAGAATTCAGATGAAATGTGCAATGTTAGTGCAAAATCTGCATAGCAATATCTTTTCCCGGTTAGGGGTCACCACAGCGGATCACTGGTCTGCTTATGATTGCCAGTGGATTTTTACAGTGTTGAGTTGCCAGCCTGGTGCCCAACCTTCAAAGAAAGCACACCCACTCACCCACCTACCTGCATGTCTTTAAAGTTCACTTGACCATGGGGAGGATATGCAGACTCCACACAGAAGGCACTCTAGTCGAGAATTGAACTGGAGAGCCTCTTGCTGTGAGGTGACTATGCTAGCCACTGCACCACCACAGCCATAGTGTAAAATCTGCATAAATACTGAAATTCCACTGAAACAAATGCTATATTTGATGGAACTCTACTATCAAAATCTGTGTAGAATATAACAGTTTCATTGTAGCAAGGCAGTTCCATAAAGGCAGCTGGTCAGATTTTACATTCATCAACCAAGTTTGCTGTATTTGGAGCTGGTCTTTACCTTGAGGTACATTGACTTCAGAGATGAATGTAATTAGTCCCAGAATTCAGGTAAAAAACACCCCCACCTGCATGCATTGGGTCTTTGTATCCAACACTTCTTTGTACATTAGGCATGACTTTGCACTAAACTGTTTAATACACACATTTTGCAGTAGAGTATGTTAGGAATATAGAATATGGAATTTAATGTAGTTAATGCAAATCAGAAAAAAGTGCCTGCTGAAGATTTGCAGAATGTCATATTTAATTTTGAATATCTGTATATAATATAATGTTTCAGAAGTAAAATTTTCACAGAATATGAAATCCCTATAGGGTGAATGTCTCAAGAAAGCGGAATTCATTATAAAATATACAGTAGCTGTTATTCCTCTGGTAGAATTATACATGCATAATATCACTGATGAAATCAGAACAGAATGGGAAGCATAGAATTCAGGAAGGAAAATGCGTATTGAATATAGAACTCCAGAACCAACAGTTAGCACAATATAAAATGATTTAACTGGTATTAAATAATCAACATACAGCAGTTACATTCATATTTATTGGATTTATCTGAACATTTAAGTGGGTGATCGGGTTTGTCAAGCCATAATCCAGACAAGTCCAGACCAAATGCAAGGAACAGCAGTTCAATAAAATTACAATAGCAAGGAAAAATTAAATGTACAAGCCATGTTATGCTGAATGTTTGTACACCTGATGTACTATAGGTAAGCAAAGGCTTTATACATTGCAAATTCCAGCACTACTTGCACTGAATCACTTACAAATGCCTTCTACCAGCACCTACAGGACTGCATGGATCAGGCAATCCCAAACAAAACTAAGACTCTTTGTACCAAAGGCAAGCGTCCAGTCTGGTGGACCCCAGCCATAAACAAGCTCTACAACAAAAGGAGGAAGCTACTACAAGATAGAGCAAAATCCTTGAAAGGTAAGACACCCTTGATCATTATAAGTAAAAAACTAAGAGCTCTCATAAAATCATCCAAGGCAAATTTTGAGAGAAAAATCGCCAAGGATTCAAAAGACAATCATAAGGCCTTCTTTAGCTATGTTAGAAACCTAGGAGGAAACTCCCAGATATGCTCAGAATTAGTTCAAAATGATGTGAAGATTACTGAACCTACACACATTGCCAACATACTGGCTGACAGGTTCAGTGCAAACTTCTCCCCCTCCAAAAGGAGAGATATCTATACCAGAGGATTGTAGCCCCCAAACATCTCCAACGCCCAGGTGAGAACTGCTCTCTCCAAAGCAAAAAACACAGCATCCATGGGACCGGATGGTGTCCCCGGCTGTGTGCTCCATGAACTCAATGAGGAATTAAACCCGCAGTTAGGACAGCTGTTTAATCTTAGCCTCACCTCAGGATACACCCAAGGAGTGGCGCACGGCGACTGTGGTCCCACTTCACAAGGCGGTGCCTCCACCGACCCTGAAATTACCGTCCCATTAGCTTGACAAGCCTTATCTGCAAAGCCATGGAGAGGATCATAATGGAACTCATAAATAAAGACATAGGGAACTTGCAGACTTTGGATCCAACCCAGTTTGGCTTTGTCAAAGGCAGATCATGCCTTTTAAACTTGGTTGACTTTTTCGAGACAGTCACCAAGGCCATTGATGAGGAAAGGCAGTCCATACAGCCTACCTTGACCTGGCAAAGGCCTTTGACACAATACCCCACTCAGGTATCATCAAAAAACTCATCAGCTTGAATGTAAACCCATACATCACAAGATGGGTTGCAAACTGGCTAAGTGACAGAACCCACAGGGTCAGAGTTGCTGGAGCCATGTCAGACTCAAAGCCTGTCACAAGTGGTGTCCCACAGGGCTCAGTCCTGGGTCCACTCTTGTTCGGCATCTACTTTTCTGAAGTACAAGCAAACACAGGAGGGTTATGGCTGACAAAGTTTGCAGATGACTGCAAACTGGGCCATAGTCGAAAACACATCTGACACAGATATCCTTCAGAAGGGCCTCACAGAAACGGATAACTGGTGCCAGAGCCATGGCCTAAAGTTAAATGCAAAGAAATGCATAGTCATACCCTTCGGGAAAAACAAGGTTACCCCTAGCTACCATATAGGTGGCAATCCACTGAGCACAGAAGAAGTCATCAGGGATCTGGGGACCCAGGTTGACAGTAGCCTTTCGTTTGACACTCATGTTGCTAAAGTAGTTAGGAAAACCTTCTACATTGCCCACCTGATCATGAAGAGATTCACATCTAGATCAAGGGAGGTCATCGCCCCCCTGTACTCATCACTCATTAGACCTATGATTGAGTACAATGCCCCATTCGGAATGTATCTGACCAGACACCTGCAGCAGCTGGAAAGGCCCCAAAAGTTCCTCACCAAAAGGATAAAGGGTCTCAAAAATATGTCTTATGCTGCCCGACTGAAAGAACTCCAGCTCTATTCAGTCTCATACCGCTTGCTCAGAGGTGACCTGTGCCTGACATATAAGGCCATGTCAAACCCTGATTTGATGAATATGCTTCACCTCAAAAAATCTAGATCCCTCAGAACCACAAGGGCGGGAGACTTAAACCTTGACACGGTTATTAATAGAACATGCTGGAGGGACAGATTCATCACCCAGAGACTCCCTATGCTGTGGAACAAAATCCCGGTACATGTGAGGCAGAGCACCTCGCTGGCCTTGTTCAAGAGGAATCTTGACCAATGGATGGGGGATCGCAGATATACCCCAGGGATTACTTCAGTGTCACTGCTTGACAGAGGCACAGTAAAATAATAGGCATAGTTTTATTCAAACTAAAGGGTTGGCGAAAGCCAAATAACTATGGGCTAGGCTTATAAATGCCCTTGGGCAGATAGCCTAGTATGAACCTATGAACCTATGAACCTATAAAAGGTAATGTAGGAATCTATGAATGAATTGTGAATCTTAAGGTTGTTTATGCTTACCAAGATGTAACTATGGCTCATGTAAACTTTTAAACCAGCTGGAGGGAATTTGTGAATTATACAATGGCAGTCCCTAGATCAGTAAAAGTATCTCATTTCTGACATTTCTGATCCAAACTTTTAGTTACGTTTAAACCTAAGTTTATAATATTTCCAAGCCCCTTTGAAATCTGCAGCATACCAGTACTAAACCAAAGTGGGTAAGGGAGATAACACCATACTATAGTTATTTTATATTTTAAATTCAGGCTATTATATACAAGCAGAACATTAACCATTTCAGTCCTCATTTATATCCATTTAAGAATTCTTTAGCTACTGAATACTTCCCTCTCCCTTCATAGGTATGAATATCTTAGGAAATGTAAACAAGCTATATTGGTGAGCAGAACTATAACATCTGATTGGAGTAATAAAAGAACATCACATCACCTCAATATATCTATCTATATATCTATCTAGACACACACACACACACACACACGCACACACACACACGCACACACACACACACACACACACACACACACACACACACACACACACACACACACACACACACACACACACACACACACACACACACACACACACACACACACACACACACACACACACACACACACAATGCATCTCAATAAAAATAAATAGAATGTCACTGCCCTGCTGGCACAGCTAGTTATATTTCTGCATGTGATCATGTGATGTCAATGATGCAGCTCTGGGTATAGAGTCAGAAACTTGCCGACCAATCAGGGTGGGGAACTGGGGAACAGTAGTTTGCCCAGTGACTACTCATCCTTCAAAGTGCATCGGACCCAATTCATAGCAGCATCTGGAGTAATGTTTTGTGGACACCAGTGGTCTAACCACATGACTGCAGCACACACTTGAGTGAATGTGTGAGTGGGAGAAGGAGTGGCAACATTACAGATGCAAAACAACATGTTGTCCACTCAGAAGTATGTTGGTGTGTTATAACCAGTGTTGTCTTCACTCTAATGCATTATGAATCCTCCCTAAACCCACTACCTCCCAGTTTGCTGATCAATATGGTGGAATCAATGTGGCCAATGAGCAGTAGAAAAGAGTAGTGGAGTGAATAACAGATGGTTACAGGAAGCACTAGCCTTGAAGGACCCAACAAGATACAGGGAGCCTATATTTATGCCTTTAAAAAGAAGTTATTTAAAAGCTGCTGATGTATTTTAGAATAGAAGAAAAAACACATCATCATATACATATATCAATCAGTTTGTCAGTCTTTTGTTTTTATTTTTCCTGATGACCTTCAATTTCCAAAGCCATACAATCAGTATAATGCTGGCAGCTTCGTAAAATGACCAGGATAACCAGGTGTCCAGTTGTGCCTCCCATTCTCTTGCCTGGCCATTCTTCTTCATTCCCAGCTTGCATCCTTTTGCTGATCAGTCTCTTTCATCTTCTGGGTTGCCTGTCATACAACATACCTCACCTTGTTGACCACATAGTTCCAGCATGGTGTGGTATGGAATTAGTAATTATGATGGCTTTGTAATCGATTCCTCTTTTAATAGTCAGATTCATAGATATTTTAGGTTTTTGGATATCATTTTTAGTTTGTGGAAGGAGGACAGTACCTCTTTTGAGCAATGTGTTAATTATTTGGGTAGTACTACAGATTGTTTAAATTTACTTTTGATTAAGATTCTGAAAAAAAAAAACTATTTGGAAGTGACCATAGGGAAAGATCTGTCAAGTAGTTAATTTATGTCCATTTACCACAAAAAATGTAATCAAACACATTTTTTGCACTATCATAGTTGTCACCCCTTAAGTCAAAAAAGTATAGTCAAATGTCAGACCCTGCATTTATCGAGGTTAATGTCAAATGATGCAGTATTTAGCATGGCATTAGACATTTTAATTGACATGTTTAGAGAAATAAGCTACCCTGAAACTCTATTAAATTCAATGTAATTTAAAATTTTAAATATGAGAAAAGACAAGTATGCCCCCATATTGTTTTGTTTCAAACTAACACATAAATTAATATATAATAAACTAATTATATACAATAGATTAGCTCTGAGCTTGTTACAAATTTTGCATTGTTGTTAGGACACAGTATTTACAGATGCATTCAAATGCATATTAGGAAACTCACTAGTTGTATTGTATAGTAAAGTCACCCTAAGGTTTATGCATGACAACCCTGTGTTTCCAAATGTTAGCCAAACATTCCATGTAGGCTGTGCTGATGATGCCATAAGAAGGCAGAAACATACATGCCCACAGCTAATTGGGCTTGGCTTTTTGGCCTGAATTTGTCCATAAATAGACTTAAAAGAAAAAGTCATGGACATTCAGAATTGCCAATCAGATGAAACACTTGATGCCTTTAAAGGGTAATTTGCATATATCCCATGTTCTCTAACACAAGAGGTTCAAACAATCACACAGTGGAAAGTCTAGTTTTGCCAGATTTTTCTTTTTGTGTTTTTTACGTGATTGTTTTTTCTGTGTGACTGTTTTACTCATTGTTTTAATTTGTTAGTTGGGACATTTTGCAGTCACCCTAAGTTTTACGGATATCAGTTGGGTACAACAACCCAGTGTTTCCAAATGTTAGCTAAACATTCCACTTATGCTGTACTGATGATGCCATAGGAAGAGAGAAACATGCATGTCCACAGCTACTGGTGTTTGGCTTTTATTACCTGAATTTGTCCATAAATAAGCTTAAAAGAAAAAGTCATGGACATTCAGAATTGCCATTTAGCTGAAACACTTGATGTCCTTAAAGGGTAATTTGCATATTTTGCATGTCACTTCTAGCACAAGAGATTTAAAGAATCATACAGTGGAAATCCTAATTTTGCTAGATTTTTCTTTTTGTGTTTTTTAACTGATTGTTTTTTTCTTTGTGACCTTTTTAGCTATTGTTTTATTGTATAGTAAAAGTAGGAACATTAAGAATTACTTGGAAAACAATGTTGACAAGACAAACAGTTTTTTGTTTTGAAGAAGGCGAAGTGTGGACGATGCAAATATTGTAGGTTTATGAATGATGGCCCCTATGTCATGGTTGAAGGAGCCATAAGGGATTAGCATGTCCTGGTAGATAAAACTGCAATACAAGCAAGGTTATATATTTGGCCACATGCACCATGTGTTCAGCATTTTATGTGGGAAAAACCACAAGAAAATTGAAAGATTGTATATATGAATACCTATGACATCAAAAAGGGTAAGGGCAGTAGTGCCTTGTACATACACTCATTGGAATGTATACCTTTTAAGAAATTAATTTTTTCATGATAGATAGGATTATTACTAATGAAAGGGGAGGCAATTATGATAACTTATAAGTGAGACAGTTAATGTGGCAAATTTGTTTGAATGCAATATTATTAGGAATAAACAAGAGTGCTTTTTGATTTCTAGTATCTTAAAGATGAAGGCAAAAGGTATATAATAATGAAGTAACAAAATATTTTAAATTGTAATAGGGAACATTCTTTTAGAGTTTTTAGAGCTTTAAGAACAATTAATGATGTTTCTGTCTAATTGGTTAAGTGGATGAATTATATATAAGAAATGAGGTCATGTTTATGAAGAAACTCTGATGAAGACACTTTATTAAAGTGGGACCATACCTCTTAACACTACAGATTTTCACCTCATATTTTTGATCTGTTTCTCATAAAATTTGTGTTTTTCTTGATTTTTGTGACAAATCAGTGAGGACCGAATTCATTAAATAACAGACACGTGAGTTTTAGACTTCATATGTTTCAGAACATGCATGCTAACACAACCCCTGAGATTCAGGAAGCTATTTTTTCCATGCAGGAACAGTGTAGGAGCACCTGCATTGAAAAATGGCCGCTGAGCGATTCAGAATATTGTCATTCTCACGTGCATGAGTAGCCTGCACTGTTCCAGCATGGAAAACCAGCAAATAGGCAAATCACCTCATCCGCTGGTAAAAAACATGCAAATGAGGTTATTTAGCAATTCAACAAGCTGCCAGGTGTCTGTGCCAGAACAGTGTCAGTGCAGAAATGTATTCAGAAAATAACTGAGTACATTTCTGCAGCTGACAAAACAGAGGCATGACAGCTCGTGAAAAAGCATGTATTATGTACATTAGACATGCCAATGGCCAAATATAAGGCCATTGGCATTAAAAAGTGATTAATAATTATGAAAATTAAACTTTTTTTTTTTTTTTTACTGATCTCGGCCATTTAAGCATAGGGCAGCAGCATGCAAACGGGATTGTGCCGAAAATAAAAAAAAATGGGAAAACTCCATTTTAAGTTAAATCTACATTTTGCCATTAGAGTCTATGGCATGCAGAATGTAAACAATACCAGGGAGTACTGGTTGTCAAGGGGAAAGGGTCAATTGTAGTGCAGTAACTAATGACCTACATACTGGGGTATGCAAATGAGTGGATTTATACTGAATCACACATTTCATCAAAGTGTCAGCTTGTACCTAATCATGTAGGTACAGCAATACAACAGTACAAGTCTAAGAGCTGGATGACTTCATAAGGAGGTGTGTCATGCCTGATGTAAGCTCATTGGAGCTCTGTGGCCTTTGTTTGCCCTTAGCTAAGCACAGCTAAGGAAGGGGGTGTGTCAGATGTGCCTGAGCACTGTGTACATAGCCTAAACGGGTGTGTCCGCCATTTTTAAACATAAACAAAAAAAAAGAGGAAATGGCAGCACTGTTTATATTTCACCACTGGGTATGCGCAGCCACTTTGGGGCTTAAATAGGGAGGAATTGAGAAGGGGAAACAGCAGTAGGAAAGCAATCAAGGAGAACTAGCATAGCTGTCAGGTGGAATGTATCAGAATCAGCCAATTATACATGCAGCAGCCCAGCATACTACTATAAACTATGCAAACACCTTTCAGACTGTTTTTTGGTGAAAGAGGAGTAGGAAGGCAATCAGGGAAAACTAGCATAGCTGGAAGGTGGAATGTATCAGAATCAGCCAATTACACATACAGCAGCCCAGCACACTGCTATAAACTATGCCAACACCCTACAGACTGTTTTTTCCTACAAACTCTACACCACCGGTGTACCCAGATGGGGGATTTTTAACTGGCAAAACTAACTAAAAATGTTAGAGGCTGCTGCTGCTTTACTCCATCAATATGTGGTAGAGACTGAGGATGGTGAGGAGGAGAATGCTGATAACCAACCCACAGTGAGGAGGAGGAGGAGAACAGTGTACAGACCCAGGTTAACCTACCAGAACCTACATGAGCTGGAGCTAGTGCTATAGGGTGGACAGAGACATTCTACAGCAAATCAGTGAGCTGTGCCGGCCACGCCTCACACACAGAACTAACAGTGGGGAACCCAATCCCAGTGGATACCAAGGTATGTGTAGGCTTAAGAATACTAGCCACAGGTACCTTCCAAAGACCAACTGGGGATATCATGGGGGTCTCACAGGCATCAGCATCCAGGGTACTCCACCAGTTCCTGGATGCCATGACACCACATGCCAATGAGCACATATATTTCCCCACCACCCATGAGGTGTTGACCAGAAGTATCTGTCTTTTCCACTGTATAGCAGAATACCCTGAGGTAGTCAGTGCTATAGACTTCACACACATCCACATCAAAGCACCACCCGGCAAGCAGGGTAGGTTTTACATAAACTGCAAGGGCTTCCCCTCCATCAACTGCCAGGTCATGTGCGATGCCCAGGGCATTATCATGAATGTGTGTGCTGGCAGCCCTGGAAGCTATCATGACTCCCACATCTGGCATTGCTCACAGCTGTAGCAGGGGTTTGCCAGGGGAGACATCCCATATGGCCATCTAGTGGGGGATGCTGGCTATGCACTGGAGCCGTGGCTGATGACACCCATCAGAAATGCACACACGCCTGAACAAGAACACCATAATGAGGCACATGCACAAACCAGGATCATTATAGAGCATGTGTTTGGAATGCTCAAGTCACGGTTCCGCTGACTTAACATATCTGATGGAGCCTTGCAGTACTCTCCAGCTACATGTACACAAATGTTCATAGTATGTGCCATGCTTCACAATATGATCCTGCGGGAAAAGCTGCAGCAGGAACAGCATGGGGCAGGGCCACACAGTCCTCCACCATTGCCAAGGCCAGCACAGGCACAGAGGGACTCAGGAGGAACATCCTGAGCCTGCCCCTGTAGGCAGAAGGAGGCATGCCCAGTATGCCCATGTCTTGGCAAAGAGGCAACGCATAACATACACACTGACACTGTAGGGACCCAGGGACTGATACCTCTCTCCAACTCACACATACAGTAAAAGGGATGCCAAACATGACACTACCTGAGCTTTACCATGTATAGGGAGTGTACTGTGTGCATTTGACATAGTCAGCCCTCCAGCACCATCCTCAATACTGGCCCAGCAGCAAGGTAAGGCACCTTTCCTATCAATTACTGAATGAGTAGTATGTTCTCATAGTTGTATGTATGATATGTATGCAAGCATGCAAGGGAATTGGGTGGTTGAATGGGATAGCAGCAGACAGCTGACAGCTATATGGGGCAGCAGGAAATCCATAACAAATACTGGTGTCAACATACTAGGCAGTACTACACAAGGTGTCAACTACCACCGCAGTACATGTGGTGGCCCAAATAACTGTGGGTGTCCATAGGTCACACACATGGATGTCAATGAGGGTCATATACCCACCACCAGCCTCACTACCACAGGGCAGGTGTAGATGACCATAAAGAAAGGCCGGGCTAAGGCCCCCAAATGATGGCAATGGTGAATAGCCCCCCACCAGACCTACACAGACATACTACAACAGGTCTGTCAGTTGCATTTTAGTTCTGGAGGGTAAGAAGTCTGAAACTGAATTTTATGCCATTAAGCTCTAACATGTGTACTCTAATGATATGCCTCCTTTCTGCATGATAGGTCACAATACAATATGAACTGGAAGCCAGCAGAGTAACTGAAATACCAGTGCAGTCATTGCAGATGTTTATTGTCTTCAGGTGTGCACCCCCCACTATCCCATGTAGAAATGCAGTAACATATACGTTTGGGGAGTAATATCACTGGAGCACAGATTGCCAGAGCTGTCCCAATCTACATTGTTGCATGTGTACAATATGCAGGGGTCAGTGTGGTAAGTTTGTTGTTTGTTTAATATTGTCTGGAAGTGGTCAGCATGTGGGTCTGGATGGCTGTGTCTCAGTGGCCTAGGTACAGTACAGTGGTTGACAGGGCCATGTTCCAACAACTGCAGTGCCAACCACACTGATTCTCAGCTACACCCATGTCAGCAGTTGTACAAACTCACTGTCCAGATGTCAATATCTGTCACCATCGGAAAACTGGACACACCATGAATGGGGGCTCATACATAGAAACAGTAGACAAGTGGAAGTAACCTACACAGAGTGCATATAAAATAACTGTCAACTGCACACAAGTTTGGAATTATACATAGAGGTTAGCATCACATTAGTTGTCCCTCTAGTATGGAATACTGGTAGTCTGGCCAATCACTGGCAGACCACAAAAGGCACAGTTATAAGGTAATGACAGACTGCCCATGTCCAAACACAAGCCACCATAAGGGGAATGTCCCAGGTATATTTGTGAGTCAGGTGCAAGTAGCTTCCATATCACACATGTACCCAGCTCACCCCACCATCAGCCACAGGTTTATCACATGTCATATCCTTGCTGTATGGAATGAGTACAGCATGAACCCATCTCTGTATGGGAATACATACATGATGCTGCATGCTGAATAGGTGTCCCATGCAGGTGTGTCCCTAGCTGTAAGCAGCAACCTGACCACAACCAGACTCGTAGATCAGTATGAACAGGACGGATTAACAGGAACACCTCAACCACTTACCACTGTCACAGCAGGGTAATACACTGGTTGCAGCCTGGAAATGTATGACTGACAGAATGCACTTGCCTGCAGCACTCTCAAATGGCCTACAGACCTCTGGCAAAGGCCCATGCCTCACCCATAGTGCCAATGTACGGAATGTCAGGGGGTCCTAACTACCAACCTAACACAGTAAACAGAAAACAAATGCAAGGCCATGTTGACAAATGCCAGTAGCATGCCTCCACATGTCCTACTGCAAGAACTGTGGACCAGGCCATAAATACTACTGGGATAAAGACTCAACTATAGGGATACCTCTGAGATATTGCTTTCATAATGTTAGGAAGTGGAGAGAATAACAGAGGGTGGGTGTAGAATCACAGATGTCATGGAGTGTGTGAAGACTGAAACTCTAATGTCTGCTCGTACTACCCCCTGACTGCAAACCCATGAATGAATAGCCATAAAACTGCTTGTAAACCACAATGTGAAGGTAAACTGACCAGATATATGAGTCCTGCCTCTGAATAACCTGGGTGTATCTGTACAGCTGAGAGGTATGGCCCCAGCATGATATGGCCATTCCATTAAGTTAAGAAAAGCACAAGAAGGGGATCCCAAGCCAGTATACTACCAAAGTGCTGGACCATTTACACAGAACCAGCAGTCTATTGTCTGTAGCTACCACTTCACAATGGCAGGAGTGTGCCAGAATGTGTAGTCTATATGCCTCAGAATATTGGTCTCAGCTTCATTCATCTTATATTTCCCTGGTAAATAACTGTGAGCAAAGAATGATAACTGTCAGTAGTTGATGACATGACACATCATAGTGTAAAACAGTACATATGTCAGAAAATCTATGCTAGAACAAACCATGTTACACAAGCAGCACAGACAGCAATAGTTACAGTATACCCCATATGTTACACCCATTGTGTCTCCATATTGGCAACCTATCTATAGATATCCTGGAGAAACAGGTTGCTATGTGTAGCTGTAGCACACAAAACCCTGAACTGGAGTCTAATTCTCCCTGGAATGGATGCACACATTCAGTATAGAAGGTCATACTGGGCATGCTCCTACACTTAGAGAAATGAAGCCCATGTCTGACAACACAGTGGACTACAAATATCCGTTATTCGCAGATGTCTGTACACACACACCCGATTGTACACCATTGATACTTCACACACACACATTGGATAGGAATACTCACACATATCTAAGGCCAACATAATATAATATGTCAAAGATACACACACACAGATGAGGGGAAGAGAGAGACAAGACAGCGACAGAGAGAATCCCATTATGAGGCCTTTCCCACCCAGTACATATCCCATTGGCCTACATCACATGATGTGCTGATGTCATTCACTGTACAAATTCCTTTGGTTAGCCCTCAGCCCTATAGTCTCAGTGGTGCTTGTGATAACTGTGTAACACTACAGTACAAATAGGTATCCATGTAGCAGTTGTAATCTCAGTCCTGTTAAATGTAAAGTGTGTGAGTGTGTCTGCGTTTTTAGATGAATGTGTTTGAGGCCATTCACACTCATTACACTTCTCATTGCCTTACTTTAGCACTCCTGCTGATGTCAGTCACCCTGAAATAACCCTTTGGGCAGCTTGTAACCCTCTAAGCTCTGTGGAACTTGCAATAACTGTGTAATGCTATAGTGTAGCAAACTAGTTAGGTAAGCATTCTAATCCCAGTCCTGGCAACTATGAAAATGTGTGTGTTTGTGTGAGAGAGGGTGTGTCTTTGTTGAAACCTGATTTTGAGGCCATTCACACTCACTACACTTCCCTTACTCCTCCTTTAGCACTGCTGCTGATGTCACTCACCTTCAAAGATACCTTTGGACAGCTGTCCAGCATATAAGCTCTGTGCACTTGCAATAACTGGTAATACTATTGTGTAGCAAACTAGTTAGGTAGGTAGGATTTCTGGTCCTGGTAACTGTAAAAATGTGTGTGTATGTCTTTGCAGAGACCTGATTTTGAGGACATTCACACTCACTACACTTCCCTTACCCCTCCTTTAGCAGTGCTGCTGATGTCACTCACCTTAGAGTTATGTTTGGACACTGTTCTGCCTTTAAGCTATGTGGTGCATGTGATAAATGTGTAACAATGTAATAGCAATAACTACTTAGATAGGGATTTGAATCCCATTCCTGGCAAGTGTATATACACATGTATATGTGTCCATACCTTAAAGATTTTGGCCCCATTTACACCCAGTACACTCCTCAATGCCTGACTTTAGCAGTCCTGCAGATATCATTCACCTTAGAAGTACCTGTTGGCAACCCTAAACCATGTAAGGTCAGTGGTGCAGGTGGTAAATGTGTAACATAAAGGTCTAAAAGCATAGTTAGCTAGAGGTCCAAACCTCACTGCTGGCAAATGTAAATGTGTGTGTAGGGTGAAATAGTTTATGAAATCTCTCACCCACTACATCACCCAATGCCAGTATTTACAAGGGCTGGTGATGTTCCTCACCTTAGAAGTACCTTGGGACAACATCCATCCTATACGCTCTGTGACATGTGTGATAAATGCATAACACTGTAGTAGCAATACATAAATAGGTAGGGGCTCAAAACTCAGTACTGGCAAGTGTGTGTCTGTCATCAGTATCCTGTGGGGATGTTGGTGTGATTATGTAAAAACATGATCCTTTGGGGGGCAGGTTTTGCTAAATTATTATATTGAGGACCTAGTATATGTCCTAATGTCCACATTACAAGGCCAACAGTTATCAAACACCATAGATGTTGGTATGGACAATCCACAGCCCTAAATGTGTAGTGCCATTGAGCAATGACTGTGACAGTATGGATTAGTTAACAATATAGGCAACCCTTCTAATACTCAGAGACCACTCTCCACCCAGGAATCATACAGAAACACACACGGCTAGGGAGCAACCATTATATCAGTAGTTCTCCTGCAAACTGCCTCACAGATAGTACCCACGGTGTGATTGCAGTGGACTCCATGTCAAACCGATGATCAGACATGATTGGTGTCACACAGGGTATGGACCCATGTCCTCTCATGTTTGGGATCTACCCTTCTGAGGTGCAGAAGAACACAAAGGTACCCTGGCTGATAATGTTTGCATACAAAAGTAAGGTGGGTGGTAGCATTCCCAATCCATGTAATATTGACATCACGCCCAAAGACCACTTGACACGTATGACTGTTGTCAGAACCCTGGACATTACCTCAATGCCAAGAGATATGCCGACATTACCTTTGGAAATGCCATGGCTCACATGAAGCAATACATCAGTGGTAGTCCACTGAACAGTGATGTTATTATAACAGAATGGGGAACACAGGTTGACAGTCAGCTGCCTGTTGACCACAACAGTGCCACTGACATCAGAAAGTACTTTGGTATGTTACATATCCTGAATGAGTGTGTGTTATCCAGCAAGTAATAGGACATGGTACCCTGTTCCATCCACTCAGTAGCCCAATGAATGTGTACAGTGGCCCTTTTGCCATGTTTACCACTGGACACCTGCAGCAACTGTAGAGTTTGCAAACGTACTTCACAAAGGGAATACCATGCCTTATACACATGCCCTGTATGGACAGACTTCAATAACTCCAATGAATCCCCGTATCAGACTGTCTATGTAGGTGAAATCACTACCTCAGTTACACAGCCATGTCTCACCAAACTAGGTCAGGAATGCTACTTCTGAAGATACCAATCTGTCCACACAACATGCCCCAAAGACCTCAAGCACACTTCTACACTTCAAAGAACATGCATGTGGGACATGTGCACAACCTAGACACTGTCCAGGTTATGGAATATAAATCACATAAATGTGAAGCAGTGCACATCACTGGCTACCCACAATAGAAATCTGGATGAGTGGATGGAGAATACTATACCCACCCCTGGGGACCACTCCAGTGACTATACACCTGAGCCACACTGGGGACTATTGTCATGTGGCCTGATGCCAGGGTATTCCTTTGGGCTAGCCTTGTAGAGCCTTCAGGTCCATTCACCTACTACAAACCTATGAAGCAATGAACCTATGGATCTCAATACTGGCCAATGTGTGTGTGTGCGTCTGCGTGCGTGTGAGTGTGTGTGTGTGTGTGTGTGTGTGTGTGTGTGTGTGTGTGTGTGTGTGTGTGTGTGTGTGTGAGTAGTAATCTCAGTGTGTTTGGTTGATGAATATCCCCTGTGGCCGTGGTTATTAGCAATCGGAGGTGTGTCCAAACCACAGCATGTACTATTCTCCACTCTACAGCAGATGTTGTAAATCAACATTTACCTATGTACAACCCTCAGCCCTATAATTTGTGAGCCATATGCAATCACTGTGTTACAGACCGGTGATTTCCATGCGCATACAGCTGTACCCTGCCTATGACATGGTGGATGTATTAAAACACTGCCATACCCCACGGTCTTGCTACAGGGCAACATTCTGGTGACACACAGACACCTAGAACAGAAACAGGATACAGCATGTGAGAAAACATTCACTCAGCACTTCACTTGTGGGGGGAGAGAGGGGTAAAGCTGGCACTGAATATGTTGGCAAGACTGTGGCCAATATCTGTTGTCTCAGGATAGGTATTAGCATTGTGCAGTAGCTCACAGCACTTGTGTTTAATGCTGTGGAGGTTGCTGATGTAACTATCAAAGGCTGTTGTGATTGTTGTCAGTGTCTGCTGCTTGTCTGCTGTCATAGATGCCTGTAGGGGATTCCATGAAGGATCCAAAGTTGTGGTTGAGGCTAATAAGGGAGTTCAACAGTCATGGGACACCACCTTTCTCTGCAACAGTGTCCTTCTTCTGATGTACACTTTATTAATGGCAGGGAACCATCACATTGTCTCCCAGTGTTTGGAGGACAGTGTCTGGGTTCTGTTGGCTTTGGCTAGTACCATGCATTCATGTACCTATTTGTACAGTGCATATGTGTATGATTCCACAGTCTTGCAGCTATTTCCCATTGCCATGGGTGCAGTGAAATCATCCACCCCTGTTTTCATGGCTGCAAAGCCAGCTTTGGAGAGGTTTTGCAAGGTGGTTATCTTTGTGGTGGGTGTGGCTGACATGTTGAGTTCCATGTTGCTTACAGCCTGTGTGGATCTCCCCAGGTAGGGATTGACAACTGTGGATGAGCAACAGTTCCATATTTAAATAGTCAACAGAGGTCAAAGTTGTTTCATCCTCTACCAGGGGGTCAGTATGAGCTTGTCTAGGACAATGGAAATGATGAATCCCAGGAAGTGCTGGGCCATTGTACTGGTGCTTGGCTACTTTTTCCAGGTGGTGTAGGGGTAGTTGAATTCATATACTATGTCAGTGTTTTGTTGGACCATCATAGATGGCAGGGTGTTGAAGAATGTGCATTGACAGTCTAGAGACATAGATGTGGACCCATAGCAGGCTATGGTCTGGATTGCACTATTACCCCAAGGTAGTTGTACCAGAAGTATCTCCAATGCATTATGCTGGGATACTAGTCTGGAGGTGTTCCTAGCCATAATGAATATGGAGACAACATCACTTGTGGAGGTGTGATGTGGTCCATGTTTGGGGGCTGAAAGCTGTGAAATGCATCATAGCCTGATACTGCAGGGCTGCTCTCTGGTGCTACGAACCACCTCTCCATTACAGCAGACATTTGTCCTCCACTCCAACGAGTGCTTTGAGTGACTGCATCCTGACAGCTAGATGTCTACTGTTGAGCAGCATGACCCTCAGATTGCAGACATGTCTAGCTGTTATGGTGATAATTACATTAGGAACACTGCCTAATGAGGCATCATAGGGGTGGCGAGACCCTTAGCCAGTAACTGAAAACCCAGCGCTGACAGATGTAGGACATCTGTGCATGTCACTGGGTTCTGTAAATCATGTCATCCCAAGCAGAGCAGTACTGGATCCCCTGAGAATGACACAAAACACGTGAGCCAATGTTGCAGTCTATCATCTGTTTTTAGTACTGCAGCATCATTCTGGGTGACAGCGGTACACTTCTCAGGGCTACTGTCACACCTGCCTAGACAACATAATCAGAGAGTACAACCATGTCTCTTGTCATTTAGTCCAGGGAGGTGTGTCCCAGGTCATTCACACCCACATGGATACAGAGTGATACTTGTAGTTGTTGTGGAGTGCCATGACTGGCTGTGTCATTTATTAGATAGTGGCATGTGATAGATATTTGGCTGTTACTTGTTCCATATTCAACTTAGTGAGTGGGATATGTGTGTGCCTCAGTACTGAGTTACCCATGATCACTGTATTGTGCAAGGTGGTTAGCCTTAGGAGCTTAAGTTGAGGGGCACACTGTGTAGGTTAAATATGTGTTCCTTGGCATGTGCCATGTCTGGTGTCTGAGTGGTGTCTGTCTTGCTGGTCTGTGCTGCTTGGGTAAATGTCCATTGAGTGCCTCTGGGAAGGTGGGTGTGTGGCTTTTCACTGTATGTCATGGCTGTCAAAGTGGGTGTCATGGTGAGCTACGTGTTACACATGGGGCAGTGCATGTGTTGATCTTATCCTCTTGACCTGCTAGTCCAGTCTTTGCTAGAGAGTGCATATGTCCACATTGGGTGATATATGGGTAACTCTCACAGGTCTCAGTGTTTGGAGTTTATAGGGGAGGGTTGTCTGTGTACATGAGGCAGTTGCAACAGTGCCTCAGAATGGACATATGCACCAGGTTAATGGGTGAAAGCACAGAAAACTGGCCTTCAAAAACATGTCAAAAGGGGTGGACATAACTAGTAAGAACTGGGGCTACATCTGTGATGAGGGAGTACTGCTGATGGCTCCCAGGTGTGCTACACTTCTTGATACAATAATCTGAAGTGCCAAACCATAATGCTATTTGAAGTGCAAGACAGAAAGAACTAGCAAGATGTAAGGGTGGAATAGAAGGCAGACTGCCACCTGTAATACTTTACCTCAGCTGTGCAGTTATCAGCAGCTTTGGCCATGTGAAAGTTCAGTAAGCACTGTAGCGCATGCGGTAACTGCATAACACTATAGACATAACTAGATTAGCAGGAGTTCTAATTCCCATACTGGCAAGTGTGTGTGTGTGTGTGTGTGTGTGTGTGTGTGTGTGTGTGTGTGTGTGTGTGTGTGTGTGTGTTTGTGTGTGTGTGTGTGTGTGTGTGTGTGTGTGTGTGTGTGTGTGTGTGTGTGTGTGTGTGTGTGCATGTGGGTGTGTGTGAATCATGCACTGCCTGGCTTATACCATTTTTTAGTTGTGTACTACCCTTCACACTTCCCCTAGCCCCAATCTAGTAGTCCTGTTGATGTCATCCACCTTAGAAGCACCTTTTGACAAGATGGAAATGTATAAGCTCTGTGGCGTGTCTGATAACTCATCTTCATCATCATCATAAACTACATAGCACTATAGTAGAAATACCTAGATAGGCAGGAGTTCTAATATCAATTTTAGCAAGTGTCTGTGAGGATCATATCTTGTGTGGCTTATACCATCTTGATGTGTGTACCATACATGGCTGGTGACCACCTCCCGCTGCCATTACTTTATTTAATATGGTGACAGCATCTGCCTCACATGCAGCAGGTTAATCCATTGTACAGTCCTCTGCACAGATATGTGTGGAATATTCATTTGTTTGCAATCTATACGTGGTCAGAAGTGGTCTGTGTGCCTTAACAATGCCCATGTATGTGATATTGTACCCAAATAGACCACAGTGAGTATACTGACACATATGGCAGCATGAGGTATCATACCTGACTGAAACATCATGCTGATACAACGTCTGCCACCATCACAGGTGGTCAGCCTTGTAGGTGCAATACATGAGTCCAGATGCTTGGTTTTACAAGTGAACTGTTCATGTTATGGGTCACATTAAAGGCTGGAAGAGGTGTGGACTGACATATTGTGGTACTAATTAGTATGTAACAGGAACACCGTGCATCTTAACAGGGGTGTGTACACAATTTATATCCACTTTATATATAGTCTTTGCTAGAGAGTGCATATGTCCACATTGGGTGATATATGGGTAACTCTCACAGGTCTCAGTGTTTGGAGTTTATAGGGCAGGATTTTCTGTGTACATGAGGCAGTTGCAACAGTGCCTCAGAATGGACAAATGCACCAGGTTAATGGGTGAAAGCACAGAAAACTGGCCTTCAAACATGCCAAAAGGGGTGGACATAACTAGTAAGAACTGGGGCTACATCTGTGATGAGGGAGTACTGCTGATGGCTCCCAGGTGTGCTACACTTCTTGATACAATAACCTGGTGAAGTGCCAAACCATAATGCTATTTGAAGTGGAAGACAGAAAGAACTAGCAAGATGTAAGGGTGGAACAGAAGGCAGACTGCCACCTGTAATACTTTACCTCAGCTGTGCAGTTATCAGCAGCTTTGGCCATTAGTATGTAACAGGAACACTGTGCATCTTAACAGGGGTGTGTACACAATTTATATCCACTATATACCACTAATGTGTCACACATGTCCCTACCTTAGACCGTTTGTCCAGCCCATTTTGCTGGCCTCTGTCCAGATGTCTTGGCCCTAACAAGTTGTGAGGTATGTTACAGGAATGTTAAATTCATGTCAGATAGGCCCCAGTCATGACCACTGTGATGCAATGTAGTTAACCCTAGCACAAGTGAACATGCACAAAAAGCAATATAGGTATTACATAAAGCAATATAGCTATTACTGATGGTTGTGTGTATGGTAAATTGCATGCCCTTCCCATGCCTGGGGTATTGCCAGGCAGCAACAGAACAATGTCATACTCACCAGCTTCAGGCTGCTGTCCCATATGCATACCACAGGGTCCTAGGTAGTTATGAGAGGGAGTTATTGTCAACAGACTCAGATGTGGCCTTGGTACAGGAAGGATGCAGCATGTCTGCACATTTACAGTACTAACCCCAATAATAAACACTGTTCTGTCCTCACCATAGATGTGCACCTCTGTGCATTAGAAAAACCCATCCACAACTGCAATCGGACCTGGCACATGGATGTAGCTACAATACAGATACATGTATGTCTGATACCTTAATGCACTAATTCCCACTGGGCCCTTACCTGGACGCTCCTTGTCCACTGTGTGTGTGCAACCCACCTCCACAGTGCTTTCCTCAACTTTATGGCTTGTGCATTGGGTGGGTGCCCCAAGGTTGGTGAGGAGCTCACTGGTGGGTGTCAGTGGGGCTGGATGTCTGGGCCCCCACATGTGGCTAGCCGGTCCCTCGTTACAGCAGCAGCCCATTGATGGGCATGGCAGATGAGGTCAGTGGCCTGATGTTGCACCTGCTCATAAGTTCTGTTGTGCAGGCCAGCATTATTTACCCTGTGGACCAGACTGTTCCACAGGGCAGTCCTCTCCCGCACATCTTCTGCTCTCCATCCAAATAACAGGGCATAATGTTCGATCACATATTGGGCGATGATGTCAGTTTCCCCAACAGAGAATGTGGCTAGGCGAGCCCTCTGCATGTCACCTGGAAGACATAAACAGGAAAAAGGTCATAGGACCTCATACGATTGTCAAATTGCACATCAACAGTAGATATTACTTGCAAATAATTCAGACTACACCATAACCCTTTAAGCTATCATGGCTATAGCAGCTTGCATTATACTCCTGGCCCTGAGCTATCTTATTCCCCCCAATGTTGGACACTTGGTTGCATAATCCTTTAATCCCCATTCATTTCTGTGTAGAGGGTTGACAGTGGCCATCTTCCATGTGGATAGTGTGTGGATGGTGACCAGTCTATGTTTGACTGTGGTGTGTGATGGAACTGTGAGCACATGCCTGCGTTCATGTAGGAGATAGACAGTGATGTTATTATGCCACATTTAGATATGCTGTTGTTGCCATCAGTAGACAATATGTACATGCTCACCATTGCTGAGGGGAGGAGTGTGGTTGATGTGCATATCCCCATGTACAACTGGGGTGGACAGGGTGGTGATGTTCCCACCTGACCTGTCTGATGCAGGTTGCCTATATTGATGGCATGTGTGTATGAGGTGTTCTTCACCCACAGTACAGGGTGAATTGTGTTGTTTCTTCTGAGACTGACAACATATGTGGAGACACTGCTGCAATTGTCCTTGGTGGTGTGGATATGTCTGATTTGTAGTCATCGTCAGCCTTACATGAAGTCACCTGTGAATGTACATGCTTGCTCAGACAGAGGTGCACCTATGTGCCCCTGTACAGCCAATATAGCAGCCTATTATGTGGTTTGTGTAGTGCTGCTGTCCACCAAAGGGGATTACTCTACCTTGGTGGAGGCTGGTTATACAGGTCAGGTACTGCTGAGTCCATACAGCTACAGTGGATATAAATGGTACACACCCCTGTTACAATGCCTGGTATTTATGCAATTGGAACAATAAGCCACAATAACTCATTTCAAAACAATTCCCACCTTTAATGTGACCTATAGCCTGTACGATTCAATTGAAAATATAACAATCTAGTCTGTAAAACATATGGAAATAATAATCAGTACAATAAGCCAGTTGAATGAGTGTGCACACCCTTAAACTGATATGTCGTTTATGCACCTCTTGAGATGGTTACAGCATTCATTCATTTTGGTTTGGACTCTAACATCATGGGACATCTTCACTTGGCAATAGTTGCTCGCCTTCCTAGAAACACCTTGGATTGTTTTCCAATGGAATTGTACAGGTTAGGGATCACATACAAGATGAGAAACATTATGAAATGATCTTCTGTGGCTTGATTGTCATACAGCACACAACCTGATATTCCAAGAGGGGTGTGTACACTTGTGATATCCACTGTATATAGGTGTTGATATAGCTAGTAGTGGTAGGCATGGACAGAGGGTCATAACACAGTTGGACAATTCTCCGATTACTACCTGATAACCATGCCTACTCTAGTACCCATATCAGTGTCAAGGCAATGCAACAACCAGTAGCTGCACACATTTAGGTCTGTTGTATGCACTGACACTGATATTACACACATGTGGAACATGCACAACCTATGTACCTGACTGCTTGAAACCCATGTGATTAGTTTTGTACCTTCCAGCTGAACATATGCATACATATACCTGGTATACATTTCTGTTCTGTGTTAGTATGGCTCACTGTATTTACAGTCTTGCTGCTCAATCATACTTCTGAACCTGTTATAGCAGTATGTCTGGACAATGGCACACATAAATGGGTGACAAAAGGGACATCAGTATTGATACTGTATTACTATAGCTGCATCATACATTAGAACGCTGATTGCACAGTAGGCTTTGACATCATTGTGATAACTTGGAAGATGTCCAACAGTCATAAGTAGGCTATTATGTTACATTGTCTTTGCTCACAGACCTGCCAATGTTTTGGCTGACATAACACAGGTATATGTGTATGTGACTACAGATAGTCACAAATGTGCTTATTGTCCAGCAGAGCACTGTACAGTTGAATGTTATTAATTCAATATATCACATGTAGCTCAACACACATGTCTGCAACAGTACTTTACTATGCACATTCCCTATACAGGTCTCTTAGCTTTACAAGACAACATGTGTCATACTCATATTCACAGGTAACATATGGATATGGACAAAATCCCATTAACTGGCCTAGCAGTGGCACAGTCACAACTGTTTGACAGAAACCCCAGCGGTTGTCATATATGAGCTGTCCTTTCCCAGGGTGAGTCAGGCTCCTGAGCTGTGATCCTACCTCACAACCTCTTAGAGCATCACATTTGGACAAAGTCTAAAATGATGGGGGATAAATAGGGACAGACTTTAAATATTCCTGTTACAAACATGGAAAGTTTGTAGAATGATACATTTTGCATTGCCGTGAATATTCTTAAGGATGTGGAGTCTTAAACTCAAGTGTCTGTCATTACTTGATGACTTCAATCCTCGGGTATTTGCCAGAAAAGTACAGATTTCAGGAGAAACAGACAAAACCTATGATGGGAAAATCTGGACATTCTGTGAAGATCTGTACAGTTGAGAGGTATGGTTATGATCTCTCCCACTGCAGAGTAGGCCAGATGTTATGGCCATAGCAGCTGTTCAACAGGACATTACTACAGCAAGTCTTGTTGTATATATTCCTCCAAATCATATTTCCCATTATTAC
>NC_056743.1:1798880989-1798930989 GCF_019279795.1 Protopterus annectens | reverse complement strand
ACCACTTGGTGTATGTACTTATTTTGCTGCCATTTGCAGCCTTGGGGTTGGACACAGTATAACTACAGCCTTCTTATAGCTACTTTATGCCTTCTCTTACCTGGAAGACATGTGGAGGGAATTTATTTTGACACTACCTGACTGTTTCTACACATATTCACAAACTCCTAGTTGTAATTATGAATACAGCTTACTACCACTCCCGGGATTTGAACAGTGGCTGTTTCTGCTAAAAATACAAGTTTGTATTTTATCAGAAGGAGCTATTGAGAAGCTGCAGCTTTTTTTGAATGATTTCTGTCTCATTCTCTCTGTTGTACAATCTGACCTTGTAATTGCAACATTCTTATACATACATTCCTATAAATACCTTTTGACATAGCACAGCATTGAAAACAGTGGTCAACACAACATTATTATTCAGATATCAGATCTTGGTGCATGAAACATTTCATATCAGTTAATCTCATGTCTTACAGAGGCACTAACTTTGTCAGATGAGACTTGATTGTTTAATGCTTTCAGAGCTATAGTTGCTATGCATAACCTGTACACATTTCAATTCATACCATACCAGAGTAAACACAACCAGTCCAGGGTTTTGAATTTTATTGACAGGCAGTTACACTTTTATTTATATGTAGCCTATATGAGACTATTACTGTAATGTTGTTTGGTTTATTCAGTACAAACAATACCCTTTTTAATACTGCCAGATGACATTTTACTCCTTTATATTTATTTGGTATGAATACTACAAGCTAGATTGTTACTCACCAGCCTCGCGACTCAGCCTTTGCAACCTGTTGGCATGGTCTTCCTGGTTTGCAGCCCACTCAGCTGGAGCTGTAAAGAACATTTATGCATACCTATCCATCACATACACAGGCTGGCTTTGGTAAACAGTTATTGATATGAATACTTACATATGCCATGGACATCACCCCTCTGCCATGCTTCTTGGATCCACTGGTCCAAGATCTCCCTCTTCCTTCGCTTCAAGTCGGAATAGTGGTGCCAGACCTGCTCTTCAGTCTGAGGGATGCCAGTGGCACTGGTGAAATCATAGGTGAGACTTTCCCAGGCCTCCGCTTTGCATTGGGAGCCCTGGTACTGGTCCTGCAGCAGTCTGATGTCTTGGTTTTTAACAAGGAGTCCTACCATGACCTTGGACTCCTGTATACCCCAGCACTGCACCCAAAAGAGCATGCCCTCTCCAACACCTGCCATACTGCCTACAATGGGGAGCTACAACCAGTTATGAGCTCTATTCTCGCCCGCAAGGTTTAAATATGGCCAATTTCCAACCCTTTGCCATGATTGGATGGTTTTGAATATGCTGAGCTAAGCTAATCTAAAGGCAAACTTGCTTAGCTAAGTTTGGCAGTGCTTTAAGGGGCAGGTTCAGCTCTGCTTACCAATGGGCAAATCTACTTAGCTAGGCTACTCATTGCTTAGCATTCATATTTAAGCAATGCTTACACCCGGTTAGTATAGCTGTGCAATGCTTAGCATTACTTATGTTTTATTTTATAGACTATCAGCTGTATGGGATTGATTCATCATTCCTGGCATATTATAATTTTGTTTATCTTCCCTGATGTCCCCTTTGTGCTTTCATTACATTTATTCTTGTGAGACTATACTGTATGGGGCACTTGTGTTTATATGGGGGGTTCACAACTTTATTATACCAACACCTCACATCTTGACCTCCTACACTACTCTGGTTAACAAATATATGTTATTTACTATCTAATTATTAAAAAAAATATATATACTGCTTTCACATGTAAAATGTTAATTGGCTTTAGTGGAGACTGAACCGAGAATGACTACTTGCAAAGTGAACACTCTAACCATTTTGCTATTTCTGCCTTGTCATTTCTTGAAGTATATTCCTATTTATGTGTGAGCTAGGCTTAGGAGAGCTGTGCAATGCACACACCAGCTCACTTACCGTTAAACTTTATTGCGGACTGAACATAAAAATTAAACTGTTGCATTTTATTTTTGTAATGTAAGCGTATGCACATTGCTTTTGGCAACATTATCTGTGGGGGGCTATGCTTTTCAAATGGTGATGACATGACAGGCTTTGCATTTGAGAGGTATGCTCCACGGACACTAACAGTGTCCGCCATACCTCTCAGCTGTACATATTTTCACAGAATGTCCAGATTTTTGCCTTATATTTTTGGTCCATTTTTCATACAATTGTGGCTTTCTGCCAGATTTGTGGCAAAGCATTAAAGACTGCAGTTAGTAAATAATAACAGACATTTGAGTTTTACACTTCATACCCTTTGGTGACTTCATGCTAATGCAAAGCCTGTCATTCTATCAACTTTATAAGTTTGTAAGAGCAATATCTCACATTTGTCCCTTGTTTAATATGACTTTGTCCAGATTTCGTCAGGCTGAGAAGTAATGGTGTCCGCGGACACTCTCGCTAGCTTTACATTGCTGTACAGCAATTATGGAGTGCAGGGGTGTGTGTATAGTGAGACCACTGCTCTCAGACACACCCCTGCACTCGTGCACAGAATGGTGTCCGTTTTAGAGCATAAGCTATTCTTGCATGGAAGTTTGCTGAATCCCGGGGGACATCTTTTATTCTGCCAACGTTCTAAATTTATGAGAGCAATATTTCAAATTTATCCCTATTTTTGGGGCTTTGTCCCCCATTATTTATGGAGTTGTCCAGATTTTTTTGTGCTGAGAGGTTGAGAGGTAAGAGTAGGCCAAAAGCACTAAGTTTTCTTTAAATAAAAGGTTTATGTACTTGAATAAACAATGATTTTTCAGTGATTTTATTGATTGCAGTCCAGCTGGCTTGTACTTGCAGGCTGACACAGTTTGCTAGCTTCTTAAAATGACCAGGATAACCAGGTGTCCAGTTGTGCCTCCAATTCACATGCTCGGTCATTCTGATTCATTCCCAGCATGCATCTTTTTTGCTGAGCATCCAGTCTCTTTAGTTCTTCTAAGTTGAATGTCATACAGCATATCTCACTTTGCTGACCACAAATAATTTCAGTGTAGTATTTTATGGAATTAGTAATTATAATGGCTGAAACTGACTCAGATCTATGAAAGATCTACTCACTGTACAGTCAGGAAGCAGAGCACATAGAAAGCAATATCTCTTTCGTTGGTCCTGTCTGACTGACACTGCCACTATTTTTCTATGTTTCAGTGCCGCATACCATACCTTTAATTTAAGACCATGTTACCTTAATGTTTTATAATATAAAAGCCAAATAACAAAATTCAGTATTAAAGCTCCCTACAAATATTGCACTGTTCCCTGTTTTAGTATATGTTCTTATTTGCCGTTGTGTGCTGTATTTTGATTAAATTCTGGCAATACAATTTAGAAGATTAAGGGTATGATTAACATCATTCTCTAGTTCTGGGTTCGATTTATTTAGTCTCCACTTCCACTGTGTGAGATTCATCAAGTTTCTTAAATCGTTCAATGACCAGAATTCATTGTGTTCTGCAATGTCTTTTTCTTAAGGCTACTAACGCTTAAGGAATTTCATCTCAACCACTTATGAGTACTCCTTGGTGTACGAGTCTTCACTGTAGTAGCTTTAATTGCCCCAATCAAACTACCTTTTAATGTAATATAATTGCCTGTTATTAACTTCAGAATGTCACTCTGGAATTTATATTTAGATATGATATAAGCATAAGTTAAAGGGCAGATTTCCTTATACCGGTAAGTGCATACTACCTTCTGCTGTGCGTATGTTGACCAACTGCATATTCGATGATTTTCTTTACAGTGATGTTAGTGTTTGATAAAAAGGAGTTTCGATGGATAGCGTTCAATGATTAACCGATTGATGGAAAGTTCATTCAACGGGTAAACATAGAGCCTAAATGACTTACATTTACAAACCAAAAAAATCTGTCATCATCCAGTATGACTCTACATTCATCTACTCTGCCAATAACATAGGTAAATTATAACAGCTCACACAAGAATCATTTCTCCATGTTGAAAGCTGGCTAAATAACTCACAAGAATTCCCAAATCACCAAAAAAAAAAAAATCTAAATTGATCTTATTTACTTCAATGCAAAGGTGTATCTAGGCATACTCAGTGTACTCAAATGAGTACATTCTTTTCTGAGTATCTCTTGGAAACTTCAACATTCAAAAACACAGAATGTTTTGAACTGTGTAAAATAATATTTATAGTATAGAGGCATGCAAAGAACACTTGTGTGAAAATAATACATCTCTAAAAATAGATTTTTTATGGAAGTAAATTGTAACAGTTGAAAATGATGTGTACCCATTCCACTATATCTGGGAGTAACATTTTGAGGGCTGAGTACATTTTTAAAATGATACATAGGTGATGAGGGCAAGAAAATTAGGTTTGAGTACAAAATGTAAATTTCTGGCTACATCCTTGCCCTTTTTTTTTTTAAATTTCAATTCACAATACACTTTTAGAATTCCATCTCTTCATTTTATGCCGCTTTGCTAGTAACCATCACTCCCTTTTCTCTCACTCGTATTATCCATGCCTGCTTCAAATCTGGCTTTGACTCTGTGCTATTTTTCATCTTTGTCTTGCCTATTTTTAGATTGTGGGACATTGGCTGCTTTCAGAACTTGTATTGTGATGCATGCTATATAACTGTATTTAGAAATGAATGCTCTCACTAGTTTTGTTATATGTTCATAGGCTCATAGGAGATTACTAGGCTAACAGCCCACGAGTCCATACATGCCTAACCATATCTAAACCAAGTTTTCCAAATTTCCACATGGGACATGGGTTCTGCCCCAGGAGCAAATTTATGATTACCCATCCATTAATCTAGGCTGTGTTTGAAGAGGACAGGGAAGGGCTTTGCTTCACGTGAATGGGAATCTTGTTCCAGAGAAGGAGAAGTCTCTGAGAGATGTATCTATCTCTCCAACATGATTTATTTATACCAGAGGCTAGGTTAAGATCCCTGGAATGAGGGACCCTTGTGCAGTTTGATTTACAAATGTTTAACATTTCCATCAGGCCAGATTGGACACTGCCCTGTAGACCAGATACAGATCACCCCTTAGTAGTCTGTAGGAGACCTGTGTAGGACTTGTATTTTATACCCTGTATTTTCCTGGTGAGAAATCTCTGGGGTCGCTCCAGCTGTTGCAGATGTCTGGTGATGTACATGCATTGTACTCAGTTATTGGTCTGATGAGGGCTGAGTACAATACAATTATAATGCCCTTTGATCTGGATGCCATGCCCTTACTTATAACTTGTGCCACATAGAAAGACTTTCCCACCACTGTGGACACATGGTGGTCGAAGTTCAGATTACTGTCAACCTGAGTACCCAGATCATATACCACTGGGGCAACTCTTGGGGGGGTGCTGTTTATATTGTAATTAGCTGATGTATATGCTTTCCCAAGGGGAATAATTATGCATTTTTTGCATTTAGTTTTGATCCATGGCTCTGGCACCAATCATTTGTCTGTGTCAATTCTTTCTGCAGTATAACTGTATCATTCAAGGATTCCATGATTGCCCTTAATTTGCAGTCATCCATGAACCTGGTCAGCCAAAGGCCATCTACATCTGCCTTGACTTTTAAGAAATAAATACCAAACAGAAGAAAACCTAGTACAGAACCGTGTGGTATGCTGCTGGTGACTGGCCTCTTGCTAGAGGTGAATTCATCCACTTTGACAATATCTGTCCTGTCAGTGAGTCATTTATCTACTGACCTGGTGATATAGAGGTTTATGCCCAGTTACAAGAGAGTCTCTATAATACCTGAGTGGAGAATTGTGTCAAATGCCTTGGCCAGGTCAAAGTAGGGGGGGGGGTATGCATAGTCTTTCCCTCATCCATTGCCTTGGTGACCCTCTCGAAGAAATCAATCAGATTTAGCACACATGATCTACCCCTAGTGAATCCAAACTGGGTTGGGTCTAGAGTAAGGAGATTACCTATGTCATTGTTGATCAGGTCCATGATGATTCTTTCCATGGCCTTACAGATGAGGCTAGTTGGGCTTATGAGTCTATAATTCCTTGGGTTGGTTGATGGTTCCCCCTTGTGCAGAGGGATGACTGTTGCTGTCCTCCATTCTGCCAGAACATTGCCTGTCTGGAGG
This sequence comes from Protopterus annectens, assembly GCF_019279795.1. Lineage (NCBI taxonomy): Eukaryota > Metazoa > Chordata > Ceratodontiformes > Protopteridae > Protopterus > Protopterus annectens. The sequence goes on along the minus strand of NC_056743.1, from coordinate 1,798,924,845 downwards.
CTGTGACTAAACAGGGATCCCACTAAATCTGCTATGTCATGTTTTACATTATTTAATAGACAACCTGGGATGTTGTCAGAGCCCATTGATGCCATGTTTTCAACCACAGAGAGCGCAGTGATGACCTGCTGTCTTGAGATAATAGGCTGAGGATTGGTGGCAGGTATACTTTGGAGGACGACCTGCGGGAGCAGTGGGGTGAAGTTTGATCCAAATCTGTCAGCTAGCAGGTTGTCTATTTCTGCCAGTTGAGTATGGGTGTTGTCATTCACAACCAGCTCTGCACATAGCTAGGTATTCCTCTTAAGATTTCAGACTTTGTTAAGTAATGCTTTGTGATTTTGCTTGGCTAAGGAGGCTATTATTGCTTCATAATTTGGTTTTGAGGACTTGACCAGATCTCTGATTTGTTTGTTTAGACTAGTGAGGAATTTCTTCTTCTGTTGAGTGTGTTCCCACTTATTTTTGGACATTAGTTTTTTTATTTTGTTATATAGCTTGTTTATACAGGGGGTTCACCAGGGTGCTCGTTTTTTCAGCAAGACTTGGATTTAATCCACTCCAGTATTGTCAATTTTATTCAACTGCTTAAGTGGCAAAACAAGGCATTGCTGTACACCTCCTCATAGGATTACGTGTTTTCTGGGTTTGGGGAGCTTTGAAATTTCTTATGTCATCGTCATTTAGTAGGAACTAATTTGTCTTGGAGAAATTCTTTAGCATTTTTGAGCCTGATAGGGTATCAAGCCATATATTTATTTCAAAGGAGACCATTCTGTGGTCTGATCTTAACAAAGAGGACATTACATGGGTTTGTGGGGGAATGCAATGCTCCCTCATATTAGTGAGTACTGCATCCATGATATTTGAGCTCCTAGTGAGTGTGCTGACCAGCTGTTCCAGAGCATTTGCACTGACAAAGTCTAAGAACCTCTGAGCCTGAAAGCTATTGGTCACGTCTGTCCCCCAGTCAATGGCAGGATAGTTAAAATCCCCCATTGGAGTGGTCTAGATGATGAGTGATTTCAGTACATCCAGGTACACTGTACATTTTGCCTGGTTCATGGTGGGGCACCTATAGCTAATGATGTGATAGGGGATTTTGCCTGTGATTAGTTGCACATGGAGGAGCTTTTAAGAGGCGTACTGTTTTCCTAGTCTTGAGGTGTACATATCCTTTATGAAGAGGGATACACCTCCTCCTTTGGTTCTTTCTTGCTCAGTTGGTTGTTTGAACATATGTAAGTTGTTGTATTCTAGCACAGCCGGGGTGCTTTCAGCAGCTTTGAACCATACCTCAGTGATAGCACAGATGTCAGCATTTGCCAAGGTGAGGAATGCTTCTAGGGAGTGCAGTTACTTGTTTAGACTCCTAGCATTGAGCAGCAGTACCTTGAGGTTATCAAGAGAAAATGTTTTTACGTTGGGAGGTTGGTTACTTTGACACTGCCTAAAAAAGGCACTATGGGGTGGCTAAAGCCTTTGCCAGTGTCCAAAATCCTAGAGGAGACAGGTGGAGGTCATTCACACCCACATGGACTGACAGAGTCATACTGGTACTTCTGGCTGAGTGACTTGAGTTCTTGTGTGATCTGATAGATCCTGACACCTGACGGACAGCTAACAGTAACTTTCTCCTTATCCATTCTGATGGGGGGGGGGGGGGAGGGGCATCCATGTGTTACACTATGGAGTCTCCTATGACCAGTATTATTTATTTTATTTTATTTTGGTGTATCTTACATTTGTTTACCAGGAAAGTCAAACTGGACACAGGTCCTTTTCCGTGGAGGCCCAGGGAGGAAAGCTCCGAAATACAGTATAGCACTACAAAACAGTACAGAAGAATAACAAAAAATATAAAAGTATGGCAAAAATATAAAAGTACTACAAAAATACAGCAATACAAAAAAATTGACATCACATACATGGTTGACAAACTACAGAAGATCATTTACAAGACTGACATACTTATATGATTGCTAAAATTTAGAGGAATATTTCAACTTACACATATTACATAATATTAGTGTGCACATTTTAAAGGTAAGACAGATGTATATGGTGCCACTATGGGCATATATTCCATCTGTATACAAAAAGAGAGAAATAGGACATGTATGAGGTGTAGGCTGCTGAGATTATAACAGGACCAAAGTTAGCCAGGACAGGTGCAGGAGCAGAGCCAAGATTCAGTTAAGTGTGACTTTAGAAGTTTTTGAATTGAACTATAGAGCAGTTGGACGTTATTGGGGTTGGCAGTTTATTCCATATTTTGGGAATGAAGTTTGAGAAGAGTGAGTCTCCGGCTGTGTTGTTTGCTTTGGAGATTTCAAGAAGTAGTTTATTGCTGGAACATAGAGTACAATTGTTAGAGTAAGGCTGTACAAGATTCTGGAGAGCAGGGATTTTTTCTGGTTGATGCAGAATTTTATAGACAAAGGTTAGTTGATTATACAGTAATAGTTCTGGTAGTTCTAGCCAGTTTAGTAGTTTAAGAGATGTACAATGATGTGTTCTGTATGGGGAGTCAGTGCGAACCTGGCAATTTTATTATGACAGGATTCAAATTTAGCTAGATCAGGTTTTTCCTGAGGTTGATTAGAATAGGGGAGGCATATAGGAGTGATGACAAGAGGTGTGTGTGAGCAATGGTAGCTTTTGTGGTTCTGGTCAGGAATTGTTTGTTTCTGTACAGAGAACCTAGTTTCTTGTGTACTTTCTTAATGGTTTGAGAGATGTGCATATCAAATTTCAAACTGTTGTCAATTTCTACACCTAGAGGTTTAGTGTGGGTTACTGGTGTGATGGAGGTTTCATTTTTTGGATGTGATGTTAAATGACGGGTATTATGATAGAGTTCTTGTAGGATAAAAGAGAAGGAGCTTGGTTTTGTTGGGATTTAGAATGAGTTGGGTGTTAGTGAGGCATGTTTCGGCAGCTAGAAAAGAGTCTTGAGTTATGGTCTGGAGGTCTTGGAGGGAGGGGGCCACACATATTAGTGTGGATTCATCTGCACATTGGATAACTGTAGTATGAGGAGCAGCGATGTGCAATTTAAAGGTATAATATGGGAGATTTTCCAGATGTCAGGTATCAGGTTTTCTGTCACTGATCTGTTTATTAGTATGCCTACTGGATAAGCTTTTGCTTCTGCTGCGATTTACAAAAAATCTGCAGGGAGTTTGTCTGCTGCTAGTGTGGCTGGCTTTATTTTTTTAAGTAGTTTTTTATGGTGCTAACAGAGACTAGTTGTAATGTGAAGGAGTTGGAGCTGTTTTGTGATATGAATGGCTTGGAGGTGGTGGGGGTGTCCTGGGAATTTGAGAGGGGTAGGATAGTTTCTGTGAAGTATTTGTTGAATTGAGTTGCTATGTTATCAGAGTTACTGGTTGTTGTTGGTGTGAGTGTTGTGGATTTATCTAAGTGCAGAATATTATGAATGGCAACCCAGAACATTTGAGGGTTATTATGATGTTTTGTTTGAATGTTGTGGTAGTAGTTGATTTTGTCAAGTTTAACTCATATCTATGCTTTGTTTCTGAATTGTAAAAATGGTAGTTTTGAGGCTTGTGATTTGCTTTTATGGTACTGTTCCCAAGTTTATCTCTTTCTATTTGCAGAGATCTGCATTCCTTACTTAGCCAAGGTGCATATTTGGCTTTTACTCTAAAAGTTCTCGTTGGTGCATGGCAGTTTAGTATATTTAGAAAAGTGTTGTGGAAAGATTAAACAGCCTCTTCCAGGGGTTGTTGTCTACGAGCTTCCCAGGTTCAGCTCTTTAGAGATGAGATAAAGTTGTTAGGGTTGAATTTTTTTTGTTTTGGATCATGCTGTAGATGGTCGGCTTACTTTGATGGGTACGAGTCCTTAGAAGAAAGGTCGGTTGGTGGTCACTAAGACCATCAGCCAAACAACCAGATTAAGAGCATAAGGTTGGGGTGTTAGACAGAAGTCAGTCAATGATGGACTGTCATTTGGAAGATTTGTCTGTCCTTGTAGAAGTTATAGTTTGGGTGAACCGACAAAGGTTAATAGGAGTTGCTGGATTCTGGGAGGAGCAGGTGAGCCAGTCAATGTTAAAGTCTCCCAGGAGGATTGTTTCCTGGCAGAGGGCACTGGAGGTCCAGTGCAGTAGATTTTCTAGTGTGGGAATGTTATTCCCAGGCAGGATGTAACCCCCTATAATGTTGATGTGTTTTTTGGGGTTAATTTTTAGCTTAGTTAAGAGTAGCTCTGCATTATCAAAGTTAGGGATAGTTAGTTTTAAGGTTTCAACTGTTAGGTGGTTTTTGAATAATATTGTTACCCCATCACCCTTTTTGATAGATCTATCTTTATGCAAAATATTGTATCCAGGAGCTAGGATTTCATTGTCACTGTTGTCAGGTTTTAGCCATGTTGTTTGTCTTTCGGCTTTTTCCCGGTAAGGTGTCGCCACAGTGGAACTCTGGTCTGCTAATGATTGGCAGTAGATTTTTATGAAATGCCGAGGTGCCAGCTCGACACCCAACCTTTAATGAAGGCACACCCAATTACGCACGCATGTCTTTCAAATGCTACCCAACTGCGGGGAGGACATGTAGGCTCCATACAGAAGGCACTCCCAAGCCAAGCCGAGAATTGAACGGGAGAACCTCTTGCTGTGAGGTAACATCGCTACCACTGTACCACCGCGGAAATAGGTTTTAGCCAAGTCTCAGTTAATATTAGCATGTCAGGAGAGTAGTGGGATAGTATAGCATGGAGGTTGTGTACTTTTATACCTATACTTCTAATATTCATGTTGAGAAAGAGTAGATTAGAAATGATTTGTTGTTTAGTAGAGCTGTTTGAAATGAAGGGATGGTAGGTTTGCTAAACACACATTGTGGAGGAATTGGACCGGGGTTTGGATGCATGTTCTCAGAGAAACATAGCTGATTGGTAAGTTGAGAGAGTAGCTTGTTGAGTTTGCTTAGAAGTTTGGAATGCTTTTGGCAGGTTAGAGAAAGGGTTCTAAGTGGTTGGACGTTTTTTGCATAGTATGCCGTGTGGCTAGTGTCATTCGTCTGGTCAGGATAAAACAGGCAAGCGGTCGTGGGTTCAGTTCAAGCAGCTTTATTACATGCAAATACATCAGGAATGAGGCTTTGTAACTTAAACTAAAATAAACTTATAAACAGACTACCACACTCATACATGTTAACACTCTGGCTGTTCTCTCAAAATGGCACTGCTGCCTGCATGTGCTCACTATTTATATGCACATGCTTAAATCTGGAAATTCTTCTTAAAGGTACATACACACACTCTGTTCTACAGCTAGTGTTAGGTTTTGTGGTGTTTCCCCTTAAGGGTTTGTTTGCTGAGACACTGGTGTGTGTATTATTATATGTTGTGTTTTGTCATGGTTTACTTTGTTATGTGTATATGTGGTTTCTGAAGGCAGACTTTTGCAGGCCTCTGAGTCTTTGGCAAGTTACTAATAAGTGCCTCCATATATGTGGGTTTATGTGTCAAATCTTTATTTAGTGTGGAAAGTGATATGTGTGTACTGCCAACCTGTTTGGCATTTGATTTGTTTGCATGTGAAAGTCATGCTTCCATTTTCATAGTATAACAATATCTCTCCCACATAGTATTTGCTTGTTTTGGGATGAAGTGGTTGTCAGTATACATGAGAGAATTGCTACATTGCTCAGGGTGCCCATGTCCATCAGGTTGGCTACAGAGATGGTAGGAAACAGCCTGCCCATGATATCAGGTTCTTTCTGTGGGTTTTAGCAAGGAAATGAATGGGTTAATTAGACTGTACTGTGCTGGTAGCAACGAGATTATGCATGGAAGCTATACTTTGTGCAATCTAATGTTAACCAACAGAGGAATGTTGCTCAGTATGCAACTTAGTTGCTCCTAGAGCAGGAGGTGACTGGGTATGGTGTCAGTGATAATTATTATAGGTAAATTTTATCTTCCAGGCATTTGTGTCTATACAGGGCAATGATAACCATCGCTGCATGAACAGCAGCTTTGCACAAATCAGAGGCTTATATACAGGCAAACATAAGCAGGTTTTAAGCTAGCTGCCAATCAGGAAAGCACACAATAAGCATTCCACCAGCAGTCCCTAACTCAAATAGGTTTACATCAACACACTTATGCTATAAGAGTGTAGAAAAAAAAACTTAATATAAAATGGCTTGGTTGGAGCCCAAGTGTAAGAAAACAACACAATCTAGATACAACAGCCCTGACTAACTGATACAATGTAATAAGTAATTAAAGCATCAGGAGAACAGTATAGTTTGTGTGTGTGTGTGTGTGTGTGTGTGTGTGTGTGTGTGTGTGTGTGTGTGTGTGTGTGTGTGTGTGTGTGTGTGTGAATGTGTGTCTGTATGTTGGTGCATACTTCAAGTGGTGTCAGGGCACTTTTCATTTTCTTGCACTGCCACTTAGTTACATTTTATGTTTCATGTTATTGAAAAGCATTTCAATAGAAATTGTACTATGATCACTAGTGAACATACTAGAGGAGTTGAATCTGCTTGAACCCCAGTCCCCTATTAGAAAAAGATACTTGTCATATGAGAGAAACTACTCAACAAAATGCAACTGTGATAAACCACTCAAAAAATACACGTAAAAAATAAATAATCATCCTGTGTGTGTACAAATACATGGTATATGTGTGTGTGTGTGTGTGTGTGTGTGTGTGTGTGTGTGTGTGTGTGTGTGTGTGTGTGTGTGTGTGTGTATGTGTGTGTGTGTATGTGCGCGCCTGTGTGAATGTGTGTCTGTATGTTGGTGAATACTGTAAGTGGTACATCTTAAATATAAAACCTTAGTTTATTAAGTAGCCAGAGTGAGAGGTCAGCGTACTTTGGAAAAGATTAATTGTTTCAATAAACAGAGATCCTGTTTTATGTATATAACCTATTGACAAATGAGAAAGGCTTTTAGATTACTATTGAGTTATCAGCCATGTTTCTTATGTGAAGCAGCCCTTAACTAAATATATTTTTGTGGGCAGTTTTCAGCCATGACCCATTCTCCGTAGATACACAATAAGTAGATTTGCAATACACTTGTACACAAATACATCTACATCTTACACACACACACACACACACACACACACACACACACACACACACATAGTAGCAGAGGTATGCATGCATGTTGGCCGATACATGAATAGGTAGGCAGAAATGCACACATACTCACATGCTTGCATACATTCCAGACCTCTGCACACTCACACATGCACGCACACGCACACACACCCGTATACACACACACACACACACACACACACACACACACACACACACACACACACACACACACACACATAGTAGCAGAGGTATGCATGCATGTTGGCCGATACATGAATAGGTAGGCAGAAATGCACACATACTCACATGCTTGCATACATTCCAGATCTCTGCACACTCACACATGCACGCACACACACACACACACACACACACACACACACACACACACACACACACACACGCGCACACACACACACACACACACACACACACACACACACACACACACACACACACACACACACACACACACACACACACACACACACACACACACACACACACACACACACACACACACACACACACACACACACACACACACACACACACACACACACACACACACACACACACACACACACACACACACACACACACACACACACACACACACACACACACACACACACACACACACACACACACACACACACACACACACACACACACACACACACACACACACACACACACACACACACACACACACACACACACACACACACACACACACACACACACACACACACACACACACACACACACACACACACACACACACACACACACACACACACACACACACACACACACACACACACACACACACACACACACACACACACACACACACACACACACACACACACACACACACACACACACACACACACACACACACACACACACACACACACACACACACACACACACACACACACACACACACACACACACACACACACACACACACACACACACACACACACACACACACACACACACACACACACACACACACACACACACACACACACACACACACACACACACACACACACACACACACACACACACACACACACACACACACACACACACACACACACACACACACACACACACACACACACACACACACACACACACACACACACACACACACACACACACACACACACACACACACACACACACACACACACACACACACACACACACACACACACACACACACACACACACACACACACACACACACACACACACACACACACACACACACACACACACACACACACACACACACACACACACACACACACACACACTAGGAGTATCTAAGTCTCCCTCCTGCACGTACGTTACAGTAGTATGAAAGACCACAACATTATTTTTGACTCGTGTTTAGCCACGATGACCTTGCAGATTCTTCTTCTGCTTCTGATTCTCTCCATGGCTTTGGAGCACGACAAATTATATCACATGGTATACTTGCTAAAACATCACAGAATACACAGCACTTGCTTGTGTTGCTCACATTTATTTTATTTATTTAACATTTGTTTACAGGGAAAGTCTGAATGGGACAGTCCAATTTCAGATGAGGCCTGATGAGCGTTTTGCTTGAGAAACAAAAATCACTCAAGAAAAAGTGTTTTATGTTTGTTTTACATCCTTTCCCTTTTCTCCAAGTCTTTGACTTGGTGTATTTATAGAGATATCAGGAGTGCAGGCGGGGCTAGTTTGAGAAGGCAGTTCTACATGTATTTAGGTGTTTTACTAGTGATTTAGATTGTTATTAGACAAGATTCAGTTACACACAGTAAATCCATCTATCTGCTGTGCTGGTGCTGCCAGGTGTACAGCTCTCTGATGCAGTTACTCACAGTACGTCCATCTACCTGCTGTGCTGGTGCTGCCAGGTGTACAGCTCTCTGATGCAGTTACTCACAGTACGTCCATCTACCTGCTGTGCTGGTGCTGCCAGGTGTACAGCTCTCTGATGCAGTTACTCACAGTAAGTCCATCTACCTGCTGTGCTGGTGCTGCCAGGTGTACAGCTCTCTGATGCAGTTACTCACAGTAAATCCATCTATCTGCTGTGCTGGTGCTGCCAGGTGTACAGCTCTCTGATGCAGTTACTCACAGTACGTCCATCTACCTGCTGTGCTGGTGCTGCCAGGTGTACAGCTCTCTGATGCAGTTACTCACAGTAAGTCCATCTACCTGCTGTGCTGGTACTGCCAGGTGTACCGCTCTCTGATGTAGTTACTCATGGTAGGTCCATCTACTTGCTGTGCTGGTACTGCCAGGTGTACAGCTCTCTGATGCAGTTACTCACACTAAGTCCATCTACCTGCTGTGCTGGTACTGCCAGGTGTACCGCTCTCTGATGCAGTTATTCATGATAAGTCCATCTACCTGCTGTGCTGGAACTGCTAGGTGTACAGCTCTCTGATGCAGTTACTCACACTAAGTCCATCTACCTGCTGTGCTGGTGCTGCCAGGTGTACAGCTGTCTGATGCAGTTACTCACAGTAAGTCTATCTACCTGCTGTGCAGGTGCTGCCAGGTGTACAGCTCTCTGATGCAGTTACTCATGGTAAGTCCATCTGCCTGCTGTTCTGGTACTTCCAGGTGTACAGCTGTCTGATGCAGTTACTCATGGTAAGTCCATCTACCTGCTGTGCTGGAACTGCCAGGTGTACAGCTCTCTGATGCAGTTACTCACACTAAGTCCATCTGCCTGCTGTGCTGGTGCTGCCAGGTGTACAGCTGTCTGATGCAGTTACTCACAGTAAGTCCATCTACCTGCTGTGCTGGTGCTGCCAGGTGTACAGCTGTTTGATGCAATTACTCACAGTAAGTCTATCTACCTGCTGTGCTCGTGCTGCCAGGTGTACAGCTCTCTGATGCAGTTACTCACAGTAAGTCCATCTACCTGCTGTGCTGGTGCTGCCAGGTGTACAGCTATCTGATGCAGTTACTCACAGTAAGTCCATCTACTTGATGTGCTGATACTGCCAGGTGTACCGCTCTCTGATGCAGTTACTTGTGATAGGTCCATCTACCTGCTGTGCTGGTGCTGACAGGTGTACAGCTGTCTGATGCAGTTACTCACAGTAAGTCCATATACCTGATGTGCTGGTACTGCCAGGTGTACCGCTCTCTGATGCAGTTACTCATGAGAGGTCCATCTACCTGCTGTGCTGGTGCTGCCAGGTGTACAGCTGTCTGATGCAGTTACTCATGAGAGGTCCATCTACCTGCTGTGCTGGTGCTGCCAGGTGTACAGCTGTCTGATGCAGTTACTCGCAGTAAATCCATCTACCTGCTGTGCTGGTGCTGCCAGGTGTACAGCTCTCTGATGCAGTTACTCACAGTAAGCCCATCTACCTGCTGTTCTGATGCTGCCAGGTGTACAGCTGTCTGATGCAGTTACTCACAGTAAGTCCATCTGCCTGATGTGCTGGTACTGCCAGATGTACAGCTCTCTGATGCAGTTACTCACAATAAGTCCATCTACCTGATGTGCTGGTACTGCCAGGTGTACAGCTGTCTGATTCAGTTACTCACAGTAAGTCCATCTACCTGCTGTGCTGGTGCTTCCAGGTGTACAGCTGTTTGATGCAGTTACTCACAGTAAGTCTATCTACCTGCTGTGCTCGTGCTGCCAGGTGTAAAGCTCTCTGATGCAGTTTCTCATGGTAGGTCCATTTACCTGCTGTGCTGGTGCTGCCAGGTGTACAGCTCTCTGATGCAGTTACTCACAGTAAGTCCAGCTATCTGCTGTGCTGGTGCTGCCAGGTGTACAGCTCTCTGATGCAGTTACTCACAGTAAGTCCATCCACCTGCTGTACTGGTACTGCCAGGTGTACAGCTGTCTGATGCAGTTGCTCACAGTAAGTCCATCTACCTGATGTGATGATACTGCCAGGTGTACCGCTCTCTGATGCAGTTATTCATGGTAAGTCCATCTACCTGCTGTGCTGATGCTGCCAGGTGTACAGCTCTCTGATGCAGTTAATCACGGTAGATACATCTACCTGCTGTGCTGGTGCTGCCAGGTGTACAGATCTCTGATGCAGTTACTCATTTTAGGTCCATCTGCCTGCTGTGCTGGTGCTGCCATGTGTACAGATCTCTGATGTGGTTACTCATGGTAAGTCCATCTACCTGCTGTGCTGGTGCTGCCAGGTGTACAGCTGTCTGATGCAGTTATTCATGGTAAGTCCATCTACCTGCTGTGCTGACGCTGCCAGGTGTACAGCTCTCTGATGCAGTTACTCACAGTAAGTCCATGTACCTGCTGTGCTGCTGCTGCCAGGTGTACAGCTGTTTGATGCAGTTACTCATGGTAGGTCCATCATCCTGCTCTGCTGATGCTGCCAAGTGTACAGCTGTCTGATGCAGTTATTCATGGTAAGTCCATCTACCTGCTGTGCTGATGCTGCCAGGTGTACAGATCTCTGATGCAGTTACTCATTTTAGGTCCTGCCTGCTGTGCTGGTGCTGCCAGGTGTACAGATCTCTGATGCGGTTACTCACGGTAAGTCCATCTACCTGCTGTGCTGGTGTTGCCAGATGTACAGCTCTCTGATGCAGTTACTCATGGTAAGTCCATCTGCCTGCTGTGCTGGTACTTCCAGGTGTACAGCTCTCTGATACAGTTACTCATGGTAGGCCCATCTACCTGCTGTGCTGGTGCTGCCAGGTGTACAGCTGTTTGATGCAGTTACTCACAGTAAGTCTATCTACCTACCTACTGCGCTGGTGCTGCCAGGTGTACAGCTGTCTGATGCAGTTACTTATGGTAGGTCCATCTACCTGCTCTGATGGAGCTGCCAGGTGTACTGCAGTCTACTGATGACTAGGGTCTAACTAACCAAATGCTGTTAACTCTCTTTGTGTTAGTGGATATAAAAGATCTCATCTCAACTATCAAAAAGTGTAAAGGATGTTCCATGATATCCTGGCCCAATTTCCCTTAGGAATATAAATATTACCTCATGCCTCCCCTGAAAAGTGTCTGCTATTTTAGTTGGAGTAACTTAGTCAGCAGTAAATTAATCATTCACTCTTTAAATAAGCAAATTAAAAAAAGTAAATAAATAAATAGTCACCAGTGATGATAATTGTGTTCAAAACATTCTGGCAAAGTAGCACATGGCATGATTACCAATAACAAGTCAGTGCAGCAGTTACACAACAACTTAACTGTTCAAATGAAGTTTTTTGTTTTGTTTTTTTTGTAGACCTATAGACATTGATGGATATAGAAGTTTTAAGTTACATTTTTATTAACAGGTTTAATAATGGCTTGTTTTGCACTGCGCATCTGTAACAGGATCTTGGGTTTTCAGCATCATGGGGAAACACTACATAAATGTGATGCCTAGTAAATATGATGGTGTTCCCTATTAGCAGTATTCCCCTGAGACCCTGGGTTTGGAGACATTTGAATGCAGCACTGATGTTGCATGTCACTTCTCAAATGTGTGTTTTCTGTTTGTTCATTGTTTGCAGGGGACTAAACTGATGAATAAGCAAGTTCTTTTAGTCATGAAACAAGGTCATAGTGTCACAATAGACATTCCTACCACAGTAATTTTCCATATTTGCTATGAGGTAAGTAGATTATACTGAAATAACAATAAAAGAATAATACAACTAATAATAATAATATTTTATTTTTTTAGATCATTCGTAACGGTGAGTCAAAGCACAGCCTTCTGTATTTTGCATAACTAAGTATATTCCACTTACCATTTCTGATGCAACATTTTAACGACTGTAACCACTTGCCTGTTTTAAATTTATCTCTTGCAATTACCATGTATATATGGTTACACCAAAGCTAAATGATGTTCAAAAACTGATGTTTGTGACATTAAAACATAGTGCAACAGGAAAAGGATAGTAATAAAGAAAATAAAAATAAAGTACATATACAATTCCTAATGTGAGCTTAAAGGTCTGCAATTGTATTAAGCCATTTTGCTGACATTTATAAACCTTAACATTTAAAAAAAAGGTTGCATAATCCAGGGATGTTTTTGAACATTGTCCAAATTCAGACCTGCTTTGTGCTAGTAATTAAATGCTTCTTGGTTGTAATATACTTGCTCCATTGCTTGAAAGGCCTATAGATATTTATTATTGTACAATATTTACTGTTTCATGGATGCTGTGTTATGTTATTCCAATTTAGACCTAGTTTCCGCTTGGTCCTATTCCAAGTCTCTGCTAGGCTGGGTCTGACTGAGGGGGGGGGTGCCTTATCAGTCCTGACCAGGCAGCTATGAGTCCCTTATCAGCACGTAGCAGGCTGTTTCAGAACATCCCCTGTCCAAGGAGGGAGGAAATCTCATTCAGACAGGGACCACTATACTCTCCAATCTGCTTCAAGCCAGCAAGCTAGGCTTCTTCATACATCAGCCAGGTCCACACACACACACACACACACACACACACACACACACACAACACAGAACGCACTGAACCCAGCCCGCTTAATGAACGTTGACACACACATGCACTCAGAGACACACACACACACACACACACACACACGCACACACACACACACACACACACACACACACACACACACACACACACACACACACACATGCGTACACGTGGTCTGTCAGACACACCACAGGAAAAAGCCCAGTGCTTGGAATATGGAGAAGAGACAACATGGCTAAATACACACGGACTCTTCATTTCTGGGGTAAGCAAAGTTGTCTTATTTTATTCATATTAAGATGTGAGTTTTTTTTTCCCCAATGGGTATCTGACATTGCCTTTTCTTATTTATAAATAAAATGTGGGCAGAAACAGGTAGAGGCATTCCCTTGCACAGCTATCTGCCCTAACTACATGGGGCCTTAAAATGTCATTATTAATATTGCTAGTGTTGAGTTTCTAAATATGATTATTTTTATTGTAGCTTTAGAGATGAAGACCATTTATTTTACAGAGTAATTTCAGAAGCACAGAGACTGTAAAATTTGCACAATCTTACAAATGCTATAATTTAAGCAGCTGTTTTGGTTTGTTAAATGACTCTTTACTGGTCTTTTTTTTTGTCTTTTTCTGGTGTAAAAATGAGGTGCATTGACACGATTTAGAAATGTGAAAACAGTAGGATGCTTCTGGCTGACAAACTCTGCTCTCATTTGTTCACAATATATATTTAGACAAGAATATTTTTTTGGTACTACCACAGTGGATTTATTTATTTATTTTAATTTTGTATTTATTCTTGTTCTAATGTAATTCATAAGTTACACAATAAAGTATTAGCTGAGTTACTGTATGCAGTAAAACTTCAGCTGAACTGCATATTCCAGTGTGTATAATATTATATACACTGTGTGTCAGAAAATGCATTTTTTAGTTAAAGGGCTGAAAATGTTGGTTTTCAAAAATATGTGTTGAATTTTATGCATGTCTATGCATTTGTTTTCATGCCTTTTATTAAAGGTTTAAAACAACTGCGCATATAAAGTGCTACTTGCATTTATATTTAATCGTTCTTGAAAAATGAGCACAGAAAACATATATGAAAAATTGAGGAAAGCATAAATTTACAAAAGAAGCAAAAAATAAAGCAAGTAATTATAAAAAATACATATAAATTTAAACACAATAAAACTTAGTATACTGATGAAATAAAGCTGTCATTTGCTAAGTTGTAGCTAACAAATCCTATGAATTTACATGTTGCAAAATAACTCTCATCAATTACTTAAGCAGCAGGTGGTTTGCACTGAAGGATTATGACTAAACCCCTTGATTCTCATACACACAGATTTAAATAGCAGCAGTTGTGTAAGTATGTGTGCTTTATTAGTATGTTAGGAGTACACAAATCTTGAACTAAGTAAAATGATTTAAGAATTACTCCATTTAGTATATGTAACAGCAAGGGAGGGCTGCAACAAAATGTAATTTCCATCTAAAAATTTATAGCATTATTGCAATTAAAAAAAATTGCAGGAGATTCTTATTGAGATGGATGTTACTACTGTCCTCAGAAGTGTGTCAGATTTTGCAAACATCACGACTTGTTTGTAAGGAGTTGCTTGTGTTTCGTATGCATAGTTGTGACAGCTGATTTAAGAAACTGTTTAAAAATATGATAAGTGACCTGATACTATTTTACATCATATGTGAGTTCTTCATTTATTTATTTATTTATTTTTTTGGGGGGGGGGGCTCTTTATCATGGTGATGTTTAGCACATGCATAAAAATAATACTAACATTCTGATTCTGGCTGGTCCTGAGGTTAATACTTTCTGGGTTTGTTAAGATACTACATACGTGGTTATCCACTGTGTTGCTAACATAAGTCAGCTGCTAACAGGCTACTGCTGGTTTCAGTGTAGTGAATGAGGTTAAATAGAGATGAGAAGAGAAATGATAAATAAAAGTTTGTTGTATGATATGGGATTATTCTGGCTGACTCTCTTTGTAAAACAAATTTATATAAAATGTGCATTTACCAAGAAGCTTACATATGTTTAAATATTGCTTGTTTATTTTAAGAATGACTGCAGTAAGAGTTGTTTAATTTGCACTATATTATTTTTGTTTCAGAGGACTACTTCTCCATTTAGATATATATATATATATATATATATATATATATATATATATATATATATATATATATATATATATATTTGAGTGATGAAACATGATGCTTTGATTGACTAAAATCATTAGAACTGTTTCAAATGCTACTTGCACAAACTGGCCTTATTTTTGACTATCACGATAATTGAAATCAAGAAATCAAAGGAAAAAAAAAAAAGCAACTGTGAAACAGGTATTGAGCGTTCTGATGATTTATCACCCTGATTGTGCAGAAAGGGATGTGATATGTGCTGCTGTTAATCAGATGGTGCCCATTGCAGTGGTACTTATAAATTTAACGTTTTAACATACCTTGCATTTGTTACCCAGAGTCAATAACATCTACACTAACAGTATGCGATATGTATTCAAGAACATCCCTACCACATTTTTGTGCTTTCTAGTCACTCAGATACATTACACTAAGTGTACATGTAGTCTACACTTTGTGGTAACTTTTATGAATTCCCCTCTATATTTAAAGCTGCAAGAAAATCAGTGAGAAAACTAAAATTGAGAGGAAGACAATGTTTTGCTTGTGTTGTCTGTTTATTCCGAACAGCATACAGTTAGTGTAGGCATTAATGAATCCCAGGGAAAAATGTTTATACTTCTCTGAGAAATGTCAACAGAAAATAACTATTAACATTTATATGCATTTTTCTTTTATGATCAAGGTTAATAGAAGCTGTTTTTACATATTTTATGTTTCTTTTACTGCACACAACTAGAGATCATATATTAGTTGAGTAGGTTTAAAATGCTGTATTTATTCTTTTTAATATTTCCTTTGTTATTTTGGTGTGCTCTGATAAAACAACCACTTACTTTTCTTAAATAAATGGAAACTCATTTAAGCAAAAAAAGATATTTTATATACAAAAGAAAGTTTTTTCTCCTAACAATCTCTAATGACAAATTACATTTTTGTCAGGCTTTTCAAAGCAATATCTTTAGTGTTGGTGAAGCAACAATAAATGACAGTAAACATTGTTGCATGGTATTGTAAACGATTGTTTCCTGTAAACTACATGCCTTGTGCGGTCTTTTGCAAACAATATTGATAAAATCCATTGATGTAGGTTGTTCCTAGCTGTAAAAATATAACAAAATAAATTATGCTAAATTAAGGTTATATGATTGTACAGTAAATTATTTTCTGGAAGTTTATCTTATCCCACCATCACACACAAACACATGCATGTACTTTGTCAGTGTTGAAAGAAATCCATATAAATATGCAAATTAATATTTTAATGCACCTGTGTCATTTGCTGTCCTTCAGCAGACTACATGTAGTGACTATATACCTTGAAATGTAATTTGAAGCATTTCATTATGAAATTTTGTTAATATGTATATCAAGGACAGAAACATTAAAAAAGAACTTCACATTCTTTTTTCATGCATGAGGGACTGATATTAAATGAGAGTTAACATGTGCTGCACATTTAAATGTGCCTCCATGCTTGAGGAATCACACATAAAGTCACTGACAAATGTTGCTTGCATCGTACCTCGATTCTTCTTGAAATATCAAACCTGGAATGAGTATCTGCTAGATATAAGGGAGATGTGATGACAGAGGTATGTGTGCTTTTGAAATATACAAAGATCCTCTACAACTCATCTATTTATAATACATTCACTGTAAGATCTGTACTGAGGTATACAATGACACCTTCCTTAATGTCATAAAACTTCAGATAGCAGAAGGTCATAGATCTTCATTAATCAATAAACAGTGACAGGACTACAGCACTTTGGAATAAAATTACACCTCATATAATTTGATGTACAGTTTAAAATCCAGGAGATTCCACTACTTCTGAAGGTTTATTCGTAAATCCCATTGTTATTTAATGTATTTGCTTGGGACATTTTGTGGCAATAGATTATGTGCATTTTTTAAAGAAAATAGCTTATGCAGCACGTTTTCAGTCAATGTTCACACTAAGATAAATCCATTGCTTAAACATGAGCTGCATTATTTCTGCTTATTTCATAACAACTTTGAATACATGGAACTATTCTTTCTAAAAGAGAATCTGAAACCTAAGCTTTTTACACTTTAATGTAATTGAAAATTCATGTATACATAATATTCACTTACTCACTTAATATGTTTTAAATAGCTATATTTATTCTAGATCTATACTATTACTTGAGACATTTCATCATGTTATCTCATTTGATTTTACTTAGCTTTTTGAAAGCTAGTGACAGCAACAAAAATTAATAATACCAGGAAGTAAAAGTCAATAAAGTTTACTTGAACAATGCCATCAAAGTCAGATTCACAGTTCAAAAGGCTAGCTTCATCATCAAAGCATACTAAATATAAAATGATTATTACAAAAAAGGTACCAATATTCTGCGAAAACATTGACATAACTTTCAGTTCAACAGATGTCATTCTTCATCAGAAGTGTGTGCTGTGTCAGAAATGGGATGCTATAAAAGGAAAAAAAACACTTATACTTAAAAAACGCATTCCCAAGTAAATGTAAAGTGACTGCTGCAGAATAAACAGGTAGACAATATTTCAGCGTAAATTGATAAATAGGGTATGCATTCATTGACAGACTTCTAAACATAAAAAAAAAACAGTGGCCTCAAAAATTCCTCAACCAGAGTTTACTTTTAACACACTAGGCATTTAGCCAGCATGTTTTTATTTATATTTATTTAATACAGAAAATATATATTTAATAATTAAAATCATTTGTTGGAGTCCTTGGCTACTTTTTCTTTGCATGTAAGACAGTATTAGATAAAAGAAGAAATGCAAACAAGAGGAATAATCTACAATTGAAGAAAAAATGTTTATGCGAACCTTTCAAACTGTGATGTGAAGTTTTTAAATATTTAAAGAACAATAATAGTGAATAAATACTTGTAATTGCACATGCAACATTTTCATACAGAGACACAAATTTTAATGCTTTAAAAATAACACTTTATCACAATTTGTTTATCCTCACCTTGCCAAGAAAACTATTTCCCAATAGATGACCTCTTTAGGCTTTTTTATTAACAAGATTATGATTTGTTATTCACAGCACTACTGTTAGCAAAAGCTGTCTTGAAGCTTTGTCACTGGAAGTATGACTTCACTAGAAGCGGGAAACAGGAAGCTTGCAAAAAAAAAAAAAAAAAAAAACTGAAATACATTTTATAAATGTTCACATATTGACTTACTATGTTGTGGCATATAACTAGACTATATTTTCATAAATTCAGCTCTGTCACCTATGTGTATTATGAGATTATGCCATGCATGTGATTTATGTGCACTTTTGGATGGAGATATAGCTGCATTTATAAACTGAAAACAATGACAGGCTCAGCAGGAATTGCTGCTATTGTTTGCTGCTAGCAATATAACATTTCTGCTCAACTGTGTGTAAGAGTGACACAGCCTATTCAGTCTTCGACTAAATATATCACAAGTCTTGGAAACTAAAGGTAAACAGTTCTTTATATTTATTTAGTATTATTTACCTAACAGTTTGTTTTTCTTTAGGGACTGTCAGCTTGAAGATTTATATACAGAATGCATTATTAAAAAATGACATTTCTCTTCATTAGCATTTTTTCTGTTTTTCTTTTTATATAAAAGAATGCTCTCTGAGAGACAGAACTTCTACTTTACGTCACAAATGAGAATGCATTTAAAAAAGGTCCATTGTATCAACTGTACTGATTTTAATAGTAAGCTGTCAAGCATATTTGAGCTATATTACTTCATTTACAGGTCTGGCATCCAATACACAGAAATTCAAACAAAACAATTACTGCAATTTTGTTAAGAGAAATAGAGAGGCCATATAAATCTTGCAAAACATTGAGGTAATGTCTGTGACATACTTTCTAAGACTTATGAGACACTTAAATACAGATGTGTTAAATTAACCAGACATGTGAACAGAGGATAATAATACACACTGTAATAATCATCCCAGAGAGGAACTATGAAAATTTTAACTCCCTTCAATGAAATAAAGAGTTTTAAACAATGAAATAAATATTTTGGAGAGGACAGTATGTTTTATGCATTATTTTAGTCAATAGGAAATGTTACTCTGTTTAAAGAGTTCCTCTAAATGAATACAAGAGTACAATATATGTGTGTGTGTGTGTGTGTGTATGTATGTGTGTGTGTGTGTGTGTGTGTGTGTGTGTGTGTGTGTGTGTGTGTGTGTGTGTGTGTGTGTATGTGTGTGTGCATGTGGGCGCATGCGTGTATATCTGTACAAGCATGTGTGCGTAGGGGGATCTTATGCACAAGAGTTGGGTTATGTAGGTGGGTACTCTTGATTTGATGGAAGTGAACAGGCAAAGAACAATCATCTACCTAGAAACAAGGCAAACTGAGTTCCCTAAGGAAGATTCTGAAAGAAAAAAATCTGCATTATCTAGGACTGTGGACTTCTGATCTTGTGATCCATGTAAATGTTCAATGTGTCCTTTCTAAAAACTCATGCTAGAGTTTTGATCTGGTGGCATTACTTGCACTGTTGTACATTACTTGTGCTGTTATACATTAATTGGGCTGTTGTACATTACTTGTGCTATACATTACTTGTGCTGTTGTACATTACTTGTGTTGTACATTACTTGTACTGTTGTACATTACTTGTGCTGTACATTACTTGTGTTGTACATTACTTGTGCTGTTGTGCTCTACTTGCACTGTTGTACATTACTTGTGCTGTTATACATTAATTGGGCTGTTGTACATTACTTGTGCTATACATTACTTGTGCTGTTGTACATTACTTGTGCTATACATTACTTGTGCTGTTGTACATTACTTGTGCTGTTGTACATTACTTGTGCTGTTGTACATTACTTGTGTTGTTGTGCTCTACTTGTGCTGTTGTGCATTACTTGTGCTGTTGTACATTACTTGTGCTGTACATTACTTGTGTTGTACATTACTTGTGCTGTTGTACATTACTTGTGTTGTACATTACTTGTGTTGTTGTGCTCTACTTGTGCTGTTGTGCATTACTTGTGCTGTTGTACATTACTTGTGTTGTTGTACATTACTTGTGCTGTTGTACTTTACTTGTGCTGTTGTACATTACTTGTGTTTTTGTACATTACTTGTACTGTTGTACATTACTTGTGTTGTACATTACTTGTACTGTTGTACATTACTTGTGTTGTACATTACTTGTGTTGTTGTGCACTAATTGTGCTGTTGTACATTACTTGTGTTGTGCATTACTTGTGCTGTTGTATATTACTTGTGTTGTTGTACATTACTTGTGCTGTTGTACATTACTTGTGCTGTTGTACATTACTTGTGTTGTTGTGCATTATTTGTGCTGTTGTACATTATTTGTGCTGTTGTACATTACTTGTGTTGTTGTACATCTGCATCATCTGATAGCTGTTATAACCTCCTTTGTATTATTTTTCATTATATTGTGGGTCTCATAAAGTGTGACATAAGATAGGACCGATTTTATTCTAAACAACAGGATATCTTCTCAGTTCTGATGTTACTACAGTTTTTAGTATAATGCATTTGGAGAAAGAGCAGGAATTATTTTCCCTCTCTGGCAGTTTATACCATCTTTTAATGTGTTGGGAGCTAATATACATTTAAGCCAAATGCACCATAATTATTTTATCACAACTAATTTTATTTTACTTGTACTAATACGATAATAATTTTATAGGGCAGATAGGAGCATTAATCCCCGGGATTGTTAGTTACCTCTTATCTGTATTTAGCTAGTAGCTTCACAGTGGCTGGTTTTATTTTCATAGGGCATTGCATTATCACAGTCTTGGTTTTTCTGTACTGACCATGTTATAGGTCATTTTGTTCCTCATATTACAAGAATGGTTTAGTATATTAATTACTGAGTTACTCATAAGCTACATGCTGTAAAGGGCTGATTACATCTACTGTCATGTGAATATTATGATAAACTGTGCAAATTACTTAACCTCACAGTAGTTTTTGCAGAACCCGAGAGTGAGTAACCATGCCTAATTGGCCATATGTGCTTACTGAAACTAAAATGGATAAAACATAAACTTCATAATGCATTTTTAGAAGGTGCAGTATGCCCAGTTTATTTCCAGTTTAAGATAATAATAATAATAAGAAGAATTAAAGACAAAAAAATTAGTGCAGACACAGAGACTTTTTTCAGAAAGGGCAATACAGTGGCTGATTTTTCTGATGAGACAATAGGGTCAGTTGTAGCAATGTGACTGAAATGTGCATGGAGCACATGTATGTCAATTATAATTCAGGCTGCAGGTGAACTAAATCAAACCAGAAATGGACAGGCTTGGTAAACCAAGAGGTTCCTTTATTCAATAAAAATTTATATTTTGATTTCTCACCCTCCTATTTGTAATGATATTTAGTTTGATGCTTTGTATATGAAAATGTCATAATCTCGTATGCTAATTATCAATAGTTCCTTAACAAATGATAGATGTAATCTTATATTTGATGTAAACAGAAATAGACATTTTCCTTTCAAATTTATTCTATCCGATGACCTTACACTTTGCCTACTAACCTAACATGTGAGCAGACTATTATTACATCTACTTAAAAAAACATATGCACTACTGCACCCAAGAAATACAGCACTTAATATTGCACCACCTTATCTGTGACAGAAAAAATAGATTAATTGCAGATCAGTTTACTTACTCATTTAACAGGATGATACAAAATTAATTAATCAAGTAACTCGGTGTACAGCAATAAATGAAATTAATGGAGTTAGAAAAATGTAGCACTCCAAATGACTTACCTGTTATGGTTATGTAATCAGCCTGAGAAAGAGAGAGCCTGGGTGTGTCTGAGTACCTTAGGGAATATTTTAACATCTAGTACTTGGTCAATTTTTAGAAGGCATTTTAATCCTTTACACTGTTTATATTACTGATAAGAACAATTGGTGCTACTTTAGTTTTAATAAACCTTGGATTAAAATTGTGATTGCAGATACATTTGGAAGTTTCTAATGTTTGCCTTTTTTGCAGAATTTAAAATTTAAATAGTTTAATCTGATACTCTTTTCTAGATAAGAACAGCAAACAAAAAGTTAATGGTATTTCACTTTGGGTGGAATGTTATTATAGTACTTTTTAGTCTAAATATAGACTACAATTGTGTTTTGGGTCTAAAGACTTAATCTATTATTTTTACAGAGCTTTGTAGTGGAAATGTGCATATTTATAAATAGAACGTTATGAGAAAAAAGTTCAGAAAATTGAAAGCAGTTGTGATGTACTCATTACAAAATGTTAAGAACTGCTATACAGCACTGAAGTTATTACTAGATCAAGGAAAATGACTAAAAAATGCTGGATGGTAGAAAAGCAATAAAGGATTTGTAGAGTACAGAGAGTATTACAAATTAGAACATGAAGGTTCCCTTATAAAAAAAAGAAATATACATCCAAAGAATCTCATATATGTGGTACAGTCTTACTTAGGTTGGGAAAGCAGTTTCAAACAACCAAAGTTTTAAGTTTTGACCATCGGGAGGATGGTTTATAAAGAAATGCTTTGTATCTGTCAGGCAATAAACATGCATTGCAGTCTGGCAAAAATATTAACTGGTCATAAAAACAAAAAATGTTACTCATCAGTTAGGTAGTAAGAAATTACATAATAGCAATGCGGGAACGTTAGGCTAAATGTGTGTTTATATTAACACCCATTAAGTTATAATGCAACTGTTGATAGAGGGGCTTTAGAGAAATGTACTGTCTAAGCATGCTTGGATAGCAGTCAGCAGTGGAGACTTCTAATAAAGTATGGGATGTTAGTCAATTAGATGAGCAGGGTAAACAGTGGATGTCAGACCCTCTTTGGTCTTTGAGACCTCTAAGAAATGTTGGATCTCAGAGGGTACCGATTTCTCTTTGAACTAGTCTAGTCAGTAAAGATCTAAATCAGATTCCTAGTAATATATCATGGCAATGAGTGGGTAATTTATAGTTTGGCCATGTTGAGAGTGGTGTGTGATTTGTTCATGTGGCAAAGTCCAAGTAATCAAAACAGAACTTCATTTTCATGGTTTGCAATCTCAATCTAGAATTTGTTACCCAATATGTTGTGGTAATGTAGGGTGGTTATATAGAAGCAGTATTTAAAGAAAAGTCTTGCCTTTCAAAATATTGGCATAGTATGATGGAGCTTCATTTCTTCTCCATCTCATCTCAGTAATGCAAGTCTCTGCATATTGGATAGTGGTACACAAGTCTCTGGATATTGGTTAAAAGTATACAAGTCTCTGGATATTAGATAGTGGCACACAAGTCTCTGCATATTGGATAGTGGTACACAAGTCTCTGCATATTGGATTGTGGTACACAAGTCTCTGCATATTGGACAGTGGTACACAAGTCTCTGCATATTGGATTGTGGTACACAAATCTCTGCATATTGGACAGTGGTACACAAGTCTCTGCATATTGGATAGTGGTACACAAGTCTCTGCATATTGGATAGTGGTACACAAGTCTCTGCATATTGGATAGTGGTACACAAGTCTCTGCATATTGGATTGTGGTACACAAGTCTCTGCATATTGGATAGTGGTACACAAGTCTCTGGATATTGGTTAAAAGTATAGAAGTCTCTGGATATTAGATAGTGGCACACAAGTCTCTGCATATTAGATAGTGGCACACAAATCTCTGCATATTGGATAGTGGTACACAAGTCTCTGCATATTGGATTGTAGTATACAAGTCTCTGCATATTGGATAGTGGTACACAAGTCTCTGGATATTGGATAAAAGTATACAAGTCTCTGGATATTAGATAGTGGCACACAAGTCTCTGCATATTGGATAGTGGTACACAAGTCTCTGCATATTGGATAGTGGTACACAAGTCTCTGCATATTAGATAGTGGTACACAAGTCTCTGGATATTGGTTAAAAGTATACAAGTCTCTGGATATTAGATAGTGGCACACAAGTCTCTGCATATTGGATAGTGGTACACAAGTCTCTGGATATTAGTTAATAGTATACAACTCTGAATATTGGATACTGGATAGTGGTACAAAAGTC
This sequence comes from Protopterus annectens, assembly GCF_019279795.1. NCBI lineage: Eukaryota > Metazoa > Chordata > Ceratodontiformes > Protopteridae > Protopterus > Protopterus annectens. The sequence goes on along the minus strand of NC_056743.1, from coordinate 1,798,900,019 downwards.
TCTGTATATTGGTTAATAGTATACAACTCTGAATATTGGATATTGGATAGTGGTACACACATCTCTGGATATTGGTTAATGGTATAAAGTCTCTGAATATTGGATAGTGGTACACATGCCTCTGGATATTGGTTAATGGTATAAAGTCTCTGGATATTGGATAGTGGTACACAAGTCTCTGGATATTGATTAGTGACACACAAGTCTCTGGATATTGGATAGTAGTATAGAAGTCTCTGGATATTGGTTAGTGGTATACAAGTCTCTGGATATTGGATAGTGGTATACAAGTCTCTGGATATTAGATAGTGGTACACAAGTCTCTGGATATTAGATAGTGGTATAGAAGTCTCTGGATATTGGTTAGTGGCATACAAGTCTCTGGATATTGGTTAACGGCATAAAGTCTCTGGATATTGATTAGTGTTACACAAGTCTCTGGATATTGATTAGAAGTACACAAGTCTCTAGATACTGGATAGTGGTATAGAAGTCTCTAAATATGGGTTAGTGGTCCACAAGTCTCTGGATATGGGTTTGTGGCACTCAAGTCTCTTGATATGGGTTAGCGGTACACGTCACTGGATATGGGTTAGTAGTACACACAAGTCTCTGAGTATTGGTTAGTAGTATACAAGTCTCTGGGTATGGTTTAGTGGTATACAAGTCTCTGGATACTAGTTAGTGGTATACACGTCTCTGAATATGGGTTAGTGGTATACAAGTCTTTGGGTATGGGTTAGTGGTACACAAGTCTCTTGATATGGGTTAGTAGTACACATCACTGTATATGGGTTAGTAGTACATACAAGTCTCTGAGTATTGTTAGTAGTGTACAAGTCTCTGCATATGGGTCAGTGGTACACAAGTCACTGGTTATTGATCAATGGTGTGCAAGTCTCTGGATATTTTTAGTGGTATACAAGTCTCTGGATATTGGTTAGTGGTATTCAAGTTTCTGGATATTGGATAGTGGTAACACAAGTCTCTGAATATGGATTAGTTTTACACAAGTCTATGGATATTTGTTAGTGGTATACAAGTCTCTGAATGCGGGTTAGTGGTGTACAAGTCTCTGGAATGGGATAGTGGTACACAAGTCTCTGGTTATCGGTTAATGGTATAAAGTCTCTGGATATTGGATAGTGGTACACATGTCTCTGGATATTGATTAGTTTTACACAAGTCTCTGGATACTGGATAGTGGTACAGAAGTCTCTGGATATTGGTTTGTGGTATACAAGTCTCTGAATATGCATTAGTGGTGTAGAAGTCTCTGGATATGGGTTTGTGGTATACAAGTCTCTGAATATGCATTAGTGGTGTAGAAGTCTCTGAATATGCATTAGTGGTGTAGAAGTCTCTGGATATGGGTTTGTGGTATACAAGTCTCTGGATATGTGTTTCTGGTATACAAGTCTCTGAATATGTGTTAGTGGTGTAGAAGTCTCTGGATATGGGTTTGTGGTATACAAATCTCTGAATATGCATTAGTGGTGTAGAAGTCTCCGGATATGTGTTTGTGGTATACAAGTCTCTGAATATGCATTAGTGGTGTAGAAGTCTCTGGATATGGGTTTGTGGTATACAAATCTCTGAATATGCATCAGTGGTGTAGAAGTCTCTGGATATGGGTTTGTGGTATACCAGTCTCTGAATGTGGGTTAGTGGTATACAAGTCTCTGGAATGGGATAGTGGCACGCAAGTCTCTGGTTACTGGTTAATGGTATAAAATCTCTGGATATTGGATAGTGGTACACATGTCTTTGGATATTGGATAGTGGTACAGAAGTATCTGGATATTGGTTTGTGGTATACAAGTCTCTGAATATGCGTTAGTGGTGTAGAAGTCTCTGGATATGGGTTTGTGTTATACATATGTCTTGATAATGGTTAGTGTTATACTGTGTACATGTACACCCTGATACCCGACAATGCTTGCACAGTACATAACTTTAGCACAGTTCATGTCATTTTCATTACTCAAGTTTTTAGTTTCTTATTAGCTGGGAATTATGAATGGAGTACCATTACTGAAGTCTGAAATCATATAGGATACACTATCCACTTTATGTTGTATTAGCATTATTATATTGTATACTATTCTGACTTGCTTAGCATTATTAAAATCTGAATTAAATATGTCACTAGCTTCATTTTCAAACATGAGCGGATGAGTGTTTTTTTACCTTCCTCCACAGCTTCATTCTATTCATTAGTATAGCAACTAGCAGCTGGGGAAAATGTTCTAGTTACTGAAATGTATGCATTTCTAAAACTAACCAGAGGTTAAAGGATTATATAATTAGCCACATTTCAGAAATAAATCGAGCTATACCTAGTAATGCTCCTTTTAAACATAAACTTGAGCAAAGAATGCAGTATAATTTTAAATTTAGGATATTAGAAGTGTTGTTTGAGAACATAAGAGGTGGAGTCATTATGCATAGACGTGAGAAAGTAGAATTTATCTGGCTACTACACTTGAATGCTCAAATTTCAACAGGTCGGAATGGTGCTGTCTCTTTAAAACCTTTATTGAGAGAGAAACAGAATTGTGTTTGAATTTGTTAAATGCATTTGCCATGTGATTTAAAACTGCTATTTAAAACAACTTGTTTGTTGTTATACTAGTTCATACACCTGAGGAAGCCTTCCGGGTGAAAGTTTTCAACTTGCGTGATTTTATTCCTCTACATCAAGTGTTGTGTTCCCTACCTGCCTTGGTTTCTGTGATGTTTCCTTTCTACATATATTCGTTTTTGAAGTTCACTGGTTTTACTGGTAGTTTGTCAGTTTGTTTCTTCTAAGAAAGTTGCGATCAGACTAATGGAACTACATGACGTTTTTGCGGATGAGTTTCATTTTGCTTGGAGGGTAGTATTACAGTATGATTCTGAAGAGCAGACGGAATTTGTTTGCTAAAGTCATATAATCCTATGATGTAATTGTTCCACCTCCTGTAACCCATACATTTCAGTTCTCATTCTAGACTGGTTCTCTGATTAACTGGACAATTATACCCTTCAGTCACAAAGTTATTTAACATAAACTAATGTTAAAGGACAGGACACGTATTTCTGATTTTAAACTACACTATGCTGCATCCCTGCCTATACCTCTCAAGTGTACCTCATTACAAGGAACGTACCTTATTTGGGGTCTTAAAAAGTTCATGTTCCTCGAAGTTTCTCAAAGTTCCACATTGAAAGAGTCTGTCACACATTCAGTGTTAGGAATTTTTTTAATTGAAATCCATGGTAAATAGAAATTAATCACATTAATTTATTAAATGATCTTCTTTATAAGTAAAACCAGCATAGTTTAACCATCCTATGACCTTCCTAGTTGAAGGTGTTAGTAAGCCATTAGTATGTGTTCCACATTTTGCCCATTTGTTCCACATTATGAAGGCAAGTGTTCCTCATTTTGGAGATGGAAGGTTGAGAGCTATGACCCTGCCCAGAGTACATACAACTATAAGACGTTACTGCAGAGGTGGCAAGAGTTTAAAAAGAATCTGACCTTCACAAAACGTTATTAGAGTTGAAGAGATGGCAGCTGTGTTTTTTCCTATTTTTTAATGCTGTATTATTCTGTATTTCAGTGTGGATAGTACATTAAATCATATATATATATATATATATATATATATATATATATATATATATATATATATAATGCAGGATCTATCATGAATATGCTGATTGCTTCATCTAGTCATATTTTATGTTTCCAAATATAAGTGCCGACTGTTTTACAATTATAATCTCGTCACATATACTGCAATACACTGAAACTGCCCCTGGATCTTCCATGGGTGGCCACTTAATTCTACCATGCATTATGGAAATATTTGCTACAGATGACTGAAGTCCGACCAAGTTTGCAGAAACCGCATCTTGTCATTTTACAGTCATGTCACAGACTATCCATGTACTATCACTTTATAAGTTAGCTTTGGTAAAACCTGATGCAGCTAAATATGCAGAATAAATGAGTTTGCAGTACGCTATGCTACACAGTATTAATTGTTAAGAGTTGCACATATTAATTTCAATTATTTATTACAATTAACAGTGTTTACGTGTGACAGTAAGGTATGTAAAATAAAAGGCATCTTCTAATCAAAACTTTTGCCCGGTGATCTTCACACTTCGGTGTGGCAGTCAGCCTGAGGTTAAGTCCGAATGATACTGTTTTTTATTAGAAATGCTAAGAAACAACATAGAGTACTACAGAGAACTAGTGACAATAACATCCTTATGAATGGGGGAAGTTCTCCACTTCTAATTTTCTTGTAGTTACTGTCAAGGTAGGCTGAAAACTAATTGCATTAATTGTAAAAATGAGTGAGACCATGTGACTGGTTTACAAATAGTAAGCACTCATCCAGGCTGACTGTCTTTGCATGTGTAATAAAGTAAATGCTTGCACATTTTCTTTAATCTGTCACCAGATTAACATTTTCAGCAGTAAGCACCAGGAAGGTAGATATACCACTATTATTTTTCTTAAACTTATATTGTGTTATGTCCTGCCCTGGTACAACATGTCCACACTAAATAAAGCCATTGTGACTAATTTTCATGAATAAGTTTTCAATGTCCAAACATCCAAACAGATAACAATACAAACAGCATAAACAGCATGAAAATGTTTAATTATGAAATGGTCATTCTAGCAGCATAGAAAATAGATGCTACAAGCATTGTTAAACCTTACTGCTCACTGTAGCATAAGCATACAGCAGCCCTTGAAGCAGCATCCCGCTGCTCATTCGAGCTTAGGTAGTAAAGCCAATAAAGAGAAGAAGGGGGGAAACAGAAGAGGGGTTCCTCAAAACCAAGCAAACCTTAGTCTGCCACTTTTAGACCCCAAACTACAGCTTACCAAAGCAGCAAATAAAAGAAGGAGGGAATGATGAGCATTCACCAAAGACCCACGCAAAAAAGGCCTGACCACCCCCAAGCCTGCCTATAAATAAATTCTCCCCCTCATTCCTCCCATTTACCTCACTTCTGGTCACATTCTACACTGGCCATATTACTTCCTCACCCCCCCCCCCCCGCCTGTTCACTCTCTCTCTCTCTCTCTCACACAAACACACACACACACACACGTTGGAAAATACATTTTTCTTGCTACCATCTTTGTGCAGGAGTCAGGAGTGCACATAAGTCCAGGTGATTGCGCCAAGATGTTTGCTTACTCCTGATGTGTCCAAGCAAGCAAGTTTTCCAAATTTTTCATTTAAGCTTGACATACTTTTTGACTTGGAGAACAATGTTGTATGCGTTCATGAGGATATACTTTTTTATTTTCTTTGTTGCTGTCTGATTTTTCGATTCTCTGTTAGGGACAAGAAAAAACATTTTCATCCCTCTGTCATCTCTTATCTCAATGAAATTATCAAAAACCAATACACCCCTTGCTATCACCCAAGACCAAGTTCAGAAAGCTCTCTCAAAAGCCAAATAAAACTGCATTTATGGGTCCTGGCAATATCCCTAGATGTATCTTGAATAACATAAAGCATGACTTATCTACACCCCTAACAACACAGCTCAACCTCAGCCTTCACACCTTCTTCATACCAAGTAAATGGAAGGCAGTAACAGTCATATCCCTGCACAAGATGAGCCATCCACTGACTTTGGTAACCATTGACCCATACTTCTGTCGAGCCTCATATGTAAAGCTATGGAAAAATGTATCATAGAATTCATCAAAAAGGACATAAGAAACCTCCAAACACTGGACCCATCCCAGTCTGGTTTCATCAATGGCAGGCCATGCTTACTTAAAGTAGTGGACTTTTTTTCTGAAAAAGTCACCAGAGGAATAGACAAAGGCAAAACAGTGCATACTGTCTACCTAGGCTTGACCAAAGCTTTTGACACAATATTCCACTCAGCCATTGAAGAAAAGCTTACCAAATTAGGAATAAACCCCTACATCACCGAGTGGATTGCCAACTGGCTCATAGACAGGAGACAGGAAGCCAAGCTAGGGGATGCTACCTCCACAAAAAGACCCGTCACTAGTGAAGTCCCAGAGGGCTCAGTTGTAGGACCACTTCTGTTTAATAGTTACTTCTCTTTGGTTGACCAAGTCTGTGGGTGAGGTTTGTAGATGTCTGCAGGATGGGAGCAGTCACTGAATCCCCAAAAGACTCAGACATCCTCCAGGAGGGCTTGTCCTAAGCAAACAATTGTTGTCAGAGTCATGGACTGGAGCTAAATGTCAAAAAGTACATTAAAATACACTATGGGAAGGCAACAGTCCTGGGAAACTACCACATTGACAATATACTCCAAGAATCAATCCAGTAGTTAGAGATTTGGGAAAATATGTAGATAGTGATCTAGCATTTACTCAGCATGTATATGAAGAAGTCCTTCTGTATTGCTCAACTTATAAGTAAATGAATAGCATTTTGGTCCTGAGATGTCATTATTCCACTGTAGTTAGTCCTATCAGGTCCATCATTTAGAATAATGTATTTGATATGTACCTCTCCAGACATATACAACAGCTAGAGTACCCACAGAGGTTCCTAAGAAAGAGAATGCAGGGACTAAATCAGATGATCTACCCAGAATGCCTCAAAGCCCTATCTCTATACTCATTATACTATTAAAAGGTCAGCTGTGCCAGGCCTAGAAAGCATTCTTTGACCAGTACTAATGAAAGTACTGCACATTTGCAAGTTAAATGATATAAAAAATCCCCAGTCCAGAGACCTTATCGTCTCCTGCCACATACACAGAAGCGTTTGGAGGGACAAGCATGTATCCCAGAAGATACCACTACTCCAGAACAGACTCCTAATCCACTTAAATAAAGATCACCACTGTAACTATTCAAATATTACTTAGATCAATGAATGGGACATGCAAATGTACCCCAAGATTGCCCCTGTGCTACTAATGGACAGAGGCAGCACCTAAATGTAATATCCTAGAGCAGGGTCCCCTTTCAGGACTCAGTGGAATGACCCCAGAAGCAGTTATTCATAAATGGGAAGTACAGGAGCAGGAATATGAGTCAAGGCAAAGGTAATTCAAACACCTAATGTGTTAAGATGGTCATTCTTAACATGGCCCTTCAGGGCAGTTAGGCTAGTATTCACATATGTACCTATGAACCTACAAATGGAAAAATAACCTTGTGGAATCCAGTTGTGTTGGAGCCTGGAGAGAAAATGGAGAACTGCTCTCATCTTAATGTCATTTATTTGACTTTTTGGTTCTTGTCTGGACCAAGGTCTTTGTGCTGGGTGGCTGTAGCAATGGCCTTCCCTTCCAATGACAAGAATCCATTCTGATTGTAATTTTTTGAGACAGAGGAGCAAATGAGTTCATCTTCTGTTCTGAAATGGAGTGAGTAAGAATATATGTGCATCTTAGTATAAACATTTATTTCAGACATGCTGGGAAATCTGGCATGTTTCACTACCTCTATTTATAGAATTGTTTGAGTCTCTAATTGTAACTTTCTTACATATTCTTTGTTGACCAGGTTAGTCCCACTAGGCTAGTGGCCACTTATCAGGGGAAACCTAAGGTGGTATTTATGAGTCTATATCACTTAGTCAAACAATCTATTTATCGAATTCCTATTCATTAAACTCACTTTAGCGAAAGCTCCGTTCAATGCATGATCATTTCAGTGAATTTTGTCACAGGGAAAGGAAGTAGTTGGTCATTATTGGTAATTTGCCCTTTTCCTTACTGTAGTGTGATCTCTGAGTTGGTATATTTAGCTAGGGGTATGGGGGTGCACCCTCTACATTGGGGATGTGTAGAGAGTGAAGCCCCCCACTTTTCTAAGTATAAAATGATGTAGTGCGTGTGTTACGGTTGCTAACTGGACCACTAGTTTCTTTCCCTGTGAGAAAATTCACTGAAATGATCGTTCAATGAAGTGAGCTTTCACTAAAGTGAGTTTGATGACTAGGTATTCGATAAATAGACTATTCAATGAAGTGTTATAGATCTGGTATTTATACTACTATGGAAATTTTGGCAAGAGCATGATGGAATTTCCCTTATTATTTTTATATGGATCTTTATGTCCATCTGAGCTACCACCAGCTCAAGAAGATGGGATCTCAGTTTAACATCTCATTTGAAGGATAACACACACTGATGTGTGCAGCACCCCCCCCCCCATTTGCAACGTAGTGATAGCACTCTATCTTCATGGCATGGGAATATAACCCACAGCTTTTTTTTTTTTTTTACCAAAGGTGACTTGATAGCAATCACAAGGGAGAATGGAGTACTGCAGCAAATCAAATAATGACTAGAAAAACTTCACCTGCTGCATTTTTACTGTACAGTAGTGAAAACACTAATCAGAAATGTCAATTCAGTTCAGTAAGTGAGCCCCTGTACAGTAGTATTTAAAAACACCAAGTGAGATGCTAAATTTGATCTGGATCTCCATATAATGTACTTATATATAAGATACACACACACACACACACACACACACACATATATATATATATATATATATATATATATATATATATATATATATATATATATATATATATATATATATATAGATAGATAATTTGTGCATTTGTGCATATCAGTATGATGCAAGTGCCTAGTGATCACTTGACTAGTGGTCATATTACCTGGGTGGTCAATGCTGGAATCACATGACTTCTTGGTTTGGGCACTGTCTCTGAAGGGCACATGGAATGGTAAAGATGAGCACTCACGTGATAGCATGGGGATTTGCTTGAGTACTTGGTTGCATCAGATGGTAATGGTATGTATGTAGACCTAAGATGTGTATGATCCACCTTGATATGGTGCAGATCACACAAACTGATGTAATGTGCACAATACCTTGCAGTATCTGCCTCCAGCCAGGTTTCTGTACCCCAGTATGTCACTGACAGGAGTGATGTACTCCTGTCAGTGGCATACTAACAGGAGTGCTGCACTTAGCTCTACCTCACACAAAATGCATGTCCTTCTGAAGTGTAATGAGTACCTACTAATGGTCACATATTTCTGTTATGAATCACATTGGCTGTCATTGCCTTGGACTGGGTTGCCAGTAAGCTCTGCTTCTGGTATGCACTACGGAGGTTTTCAGTCAAGTTAACTGACTGTCTTTTTGTGAATTAAAGAATGCATCTAAAAAGCTGGTGGCATTCATTCAGAACTGAGGTAGTATTCTATAATCTGAGGAGTTATTTTCCACTTTACATAGATAAAAGGGCAATTCAAACAAAATTGTGATCAAGTACTGACCTGGTCACATCTGTGTCAACATATGTTCAGTTCGGAAGCACTTTGATTGTATGAAGGTATTCAATAAAAAGAATAAAAGAACAATTGTCTAGCCAACAAGGTTGCTTGAAGAATCATACAACTGTGTATATGCCCTTAAAACATCTAAAATACTGTGCATTATAGATCATACAGATTTTCTGCTTACATTTCTAATATTCAGAGTTTGCTTCAAAATAAGAAGTTTGCGAGTACCACTTTTTATAAACAAATGTGATGGTGAAGGACAGTTAGCTGAAGCATTAAATGAAAAAATACAGCAAATAACCATTCATGTCTTTATTTTCATGTAACCCACTTCATCCTTTATAAGGTCATGGAACATCTGAAACAATCCTTGAAGTCAAAGGGTACAAGAAATTAAAACTCAATTGGAAAGGGTGCTGGTCTATTGCCAAATCTACCCACTCAGTCACTCACACGCTACCTGTACTCTTAACAGGCAATTTAGAGAATGCTTTTGGGAGGAGACAGGAAAATGGAGCACCCAGATAAAGCCCACATGGACACAGAAAAGATATGCAGAGTCCACACTGAAACACCCCAAATGAGACTTGAACTGAAGAATCTCTAGTTGTTAGTCAGCAATGCTACTAACTATGCTGCTGCATGATATTGCAAATATCTGCTGCCTTAAAGTCAAAAGAACCTTATATTATCTTTATTAAAGATTTCCGTGTGAATGCACAAGTGTGAAAACTTTTAGTCCTTTTATTATAAAGATTGTTTTACTTAGGAGACAAACTTGCGTATTATATATCAGACAATCTAAATGGAAATTTTTACCACATTTGTTACGAACAAATATGTTTAATAAAATAATTTAAAAAATTATTCTTTATCTTTTCTAGATACCTGATATTTTTCCAATGAACTGTGTATCTTTATAAACAATACAGTAATGTACATTTACCACAATTCAGGTTAGCAGGTATATTTCTGGATCAGGGAATTGAAGACCACCGCCCAACTTGAATACATTTCACTCACAATATACAAGTCATGCCACCTAAGCTACCTCACTTTCACAACTCTTTCCAGTTGATGTCTGGAACGTCTGTTCTGTGGTAAGCAGCTTAACAGTGACCCCTGGTGTCCCTGATCTAATGACAAATTTGTCTCTCCGCAATTTTCATGGATTCATACTTTGTCCATTCTATATAAGTACAAAAAACTTCCTCACCTGCCTTATCTCTGAGACAACCGAATCCTTTTAGAGGAATATTAAGCATTCAAAGTACTGCTTAAAACAATCAAAAGCATAACAAAGTCAAACAAGTAAAAAGAAAAATAGGGTTAATCCTTTTCCAAATAAATATTTGAAAAGATCTCCACTGATTAATACATTTGACCACAGCAGTGTGTATTGTGGCTTCTAAACATTTTGTTACATTACATTCTTTGAAAAAGGTCCACCCTGTATAAGCTATAATCGTACATGATTTCATGGATCCTATGTGGTTGCCAAAATCGTATCTCAATACCTAGATATTTGCTTTATTAACATTATAGACAGTGATATTGCCAGCTTGATCTGATTATTTACTAATATATTTGATTTTATCTAACATTTATTTACCATGAAAGTCCATCTAGGATAATATCCCATTTTCAGCAGAGGCCCAGGGAGAAAACACCACATTGTCATAATGTAGTTACAGTTAAATAAAGTTATTACAAACCCTAGTGCAAAAGTACAGGAGAATAACATGTTAACTAAGTAAAAAATTCAGCTTCAGCTCATATAGTGCAAACCTTTACATACACAATGCAAATATTTGAATGCTATAACACGTTGAAAAAAAACATTGTCAGTAGATGCAGTATTCACAAGTTGCAGTTCATAGACATGACATTAAACACACTGAGTACACTGTTTGGAACAGAAATGACTATATAATATCGCTTATGCAAAAAATATTTGATTGTTGTCTGAGAAATAGATTTTACTAATTCTTTTCCACTGGTGGTGGAAAAAGGGAGGCCTAGTCCATCCGGGTAGTGCAGGAGCAGAGCCACATTTTATTTAGGTAGCTTTTTAGTAGTAGTTGGAGAGGTTAGAGGAAGATCTAATTTGCAGAGTGAGTAGAAACTTTGCCCAGAGGATTTGTGTAGTTTATATACGCTGAGAAGATGTTGTTCTTTAGATTGACATAGTCTATTAGGATGATAGGAATGGATAATAGGAGTAAAAGCAGGGCAGTTTTTGGCTTTGTGAATAACGCTGTGCATGGAGATAACCTATATGTTATGTTAGTGGTGAGGCAAATCAAAGCATTAAGGGCAATACATTGGTGGCTGCGGTATTGTTTGTTGGTGGCAGATGTCACAAACTTAATATGTCATACTTGCAGCATATTTTTGCCTGTAGCCTGAAGGTTGGTTAGGATGGATGCACCGTATAAGGGAGATGAGAGAAGGTAGGTAGTGGCAAGAGTGGTTTTGGTGATGTTGCTGATGATGTTTTTATACCTGTATAGCATTCCTTATTTTGGTGAGGCTTTTTATTTTATTTTTGAACATGCAGATCAGATTTAAGGTTACCATCTGTAATCATTCCAAGAACCTTTGTATTGGAAACTACTTCAATTCCAGTTTTGTTAAGTGAAAAGATTTTAAAATCCACTTTATCAGGCATGTGTGATTTATGGAAAATAGCAGCGACTTTTTTTTTTTTTTTTTTTATGATTGAATAGTACCTGGGGATTATGTTGCCATTTCTCAACTGAGGAAAAAGCTTCTTGTGTGATACGGAGGAACTGAGGCAAGTAATTATATGCACATATATGTGTAGAATCATCAGCATGTTGTATAAGAGAGGCTGGACCTACGGAGCTATAAAGGTCATAGATAAAGATATTAAAGAGGAGGAGACTAAGTATAGAGCCTTGGGGTGATGACTGAGGGAAGCAGTCAAGTGACCCTACCAGACTGTGCAACAGTAGGATTTATGTATACCATCGGCAAAAACAAATATTAATTAACACAGTATTGTATGGCAACACTTTTATTGTCATACTTTGATAAATCATTATCAAGAAAGGCTCATGAATTATAATAAACAGAGTCGGAGACAGAAGACTGCATTGCAAGACACTAGTTTTCTTGAGAGACAGTGTCCGTGATAAAACATAATTAACTAGAAGATCGGTTGCTGCCTTATAAAAAGTACAATTTATCTTATTAAGAAGTTAAGATATGTCTGTTTGTTGAAATAAAAGAAACATTTTCCTTGAACATCAATGATTATTGTCCATCCCTGGACAAAAGGCAAGCAATACCATAGTAGCTTTGCAGATAGAAAAGCTTTAATAATGACTACTCAGATTATCCTGTTGGGAACACATTCATATTGAAAGATGGTGGTAATGTATAAGAGTAAAGTATGTAAGAAATTATCAGTAATATGTTTAGCACAGATTTATAAATTCATTTGTTTACTGGGGTAGTGCACTAGTAGTAGGAGGTATGTGGATCCATTTCAGCCATAGCATGGAATCAAAAAATGAACAGTTTATACAGTAGGAGCCTAAACAAGAACCTCCATGCCTTACAAACTCTTCTCACTCTGGGCAATGTAGACATCTGTGCTGTTACTGAGACTTGGATTAAAGCCAAAGAAAGTAGTCCGGCAGTGGAAGGCTATAGTATCTTCCACTCATTTAGACCAACAGCAGTGCAGACAGGGGATAAAGGTGGAGGTGTCTCAATCTACATTATGAGCAAATACAGCTTTAGGTTGGTTAAACAGGATGATGCCCTGGAGTTCACTGGGTGCCAGCAATATTCCCTGTTGCTTCATAAATAGCCTAAAATCTGACCTAGCAGGACAACTTAAGTCACTCTTCAGCTACAGCCTCAAAACAGGTTACATGCCAGGTGAATGGAGGGTTGAAATGGTCATCCATCTTCATAAGAGTAAACCATCAACTGACCCCAAGAACTACAGACACATCAGTCTGACAGGTGTAATATGCAAAGCCCTGGAATTAATTATCATGGAAATGATCAACAAGGGCAATGGCAACCTAAAGACACTGGACCCATCCCAGTCTGGCTTTGTTAAGGGAAGGTCTTGCTTACTTAACTGGGCAGACTTCATCAGGAGGGCCATCATCATGATGGATGAGGGGAAAGATGTGTGTTTGGCCTACCTTAACCTGGCCAAGGGATTTGATGCAATACCCCACTTGGGTATTATTGACAGACTCTCAGAACAAGACATAAATTCCTACATAACTCAGTGGATTTCCAGCTGGCTCACAGATAGAACCCAAGAAGTCAGGATCGGTGGGACCACTTCCACCAGAGACTGGCGACCAGTGGAGTGTCCCAGGGCTCTGTGTTGGGCCCACTCCTATTTGGCATCTACTTCTCAGAAGTTGCGGCTAATGTCAAAGGCCTCTGGCTCACCAAGTTTGCAAATGACTATAAACTGGGCGCTATCATAGATTTCTCCCAATACACCAACATCCTACAAGAGGGTCTAACACAAATAAATGACTGGTGTGAAAGCCATGGATTAAAATGCAATGTAAAAAATGTATTATACTGAACTTTGGGAAAGCATCCACCCAAACTAATTACTTTATCAATAAAACACTGCTAAGAGTTGGCGCAGTAGTTGGGATCTGGAAACATGTAGACTAATCTCATGTTTGACCAACATGTAGCCAAGATAGTAAGAAAATCATTCTATGATGCCCCACTCATAAGCAAGGGTATGGCATCCAAGGGAGTCCATTCTACTCAGCCCTTATGAGACCATCACTGAGTACAGTGCCCCTTTTGGTATGTACCTAGCGAGACACTTGCGACAGTTGGAACAACCTCAAAGGTTCCTCATCAGGAGAATACAGGGTATGAATACCTTGCTCTACATAGATTGCCTTAAAGTTCTTTCTCTGTACTCCTACAGGTTACTAAGGGGTGATCTATGCCTAGCATAGAAGACGTCCTCGGATCCAGCTCTAATAGATCTCTTGTACATCCCTAAGACAAACAACACCAGAAACACTAGATCCAAGGACCTGAACTTTGTCTGTGACATAAATAGAACCTGCTGGAAGGAATGATATGTGTCTCAAAGGATCCTTGCACTATGGAATAAGCACCCCAGCTAGGTGAAGCTGGATGGGGAAATCGCAAATTCAGCCCTGGTCTGGCCCCCACATCTCTGATGGACAGAGGTCATCACTAAGGAAATTAATCTTCATCTAACATACCACCCCCTATATAACCTTTAGCTATTCCTTTACTAATATACCCCACCATATAGGCATCCAAGGAACTCTGGGACAAAACTGGATTGGGTTGCATGGTTAGCCTTATAAAGACCTTGATGGCTGTTAGCTTAGTATGAACCTACAAGAAGTATACCAGAGTAAGTTAACCCTGCATACATTAAGTGTAAATGAATGCAAAGAAAATAGTTAAGAAAGATTTGCATTGAAAATGCCATGTGCGTACACACACACACACACACACACACACACACACACACGCACGCACACTCACACGCGCGCACACACACACACACACACACACACACACACACACACACACACACACACACACACACACACACACACACACACACTATGCATATACAAAATAATGTATTTGCAAAAAGGTATCCATCCTTCTCTCATTTAGTCCACATATAAATGTATGTATGTTTTCATTCTTACCATTTTATTTTACAGATTTAAAGTTAAAGTGTAGAGGTGATGATAAGCAGTAAGAGCAGAGGAGACAGGACTACAAGGGGAAATAAAAGTAAGACCAAGTTTTTGTCTGTCTGAGTTGTGTGCAAAGATTATCTATAAAGGCTTAAGGAGTGCCAGAGCTTAATGATATGGGTGGGCATCCTGGGTTTTAGTTCCACAGAAGGAGAAAGCATTGTCACAACTAATTAAGTTATTAGAAGGTCAGTTTGGAACAAGGGCATTATCTGAGTATGATGCAGAGAGTCAGTAGAGTGGTTTTGGGATTAATTTTAAAGAAAGTTGGGAGGAAAACAGTAAGTTTCAAGATTTATAAGATAAAGAGAAAGATAAGAAGGTCAGATCTTTATTTTTACAAGAAGCCAGTTAGCATAAAAGAGAAAGATTTTATTAGGAAGAGTTTGAGGAGTATTAATCATTTTTGGAGAGGAGCTGGCCAGATGTATGGTTGAATAATTCCCTTCCTGATGATGAAGCAATCTTCAGGATAAGAAGTCTTGAGATTTTCCAACTTGCAGAAATGCTTTAGTTAATTTTTTATAATGTTAATCAGAAAAGACATTCAGACGCTTGGGTCTAATTTAAGGCCTTAAATATCTGAAGGTTTGAACACTCTCAGTGGAATGAATTTTGCAACTTAGGAACTTATTTAATGTGGAGATAGATTTGAGCCTGGAAAGGGTTCCAAAAACATACCTTTGGTTTTACTCCAGTTTAGGATGCAGTCTTTCTTCTCTAACAAGGAAAGGAGCTTAGAGACATCTTGAAAGAGTTCACTTCTCATGTTATGTTGTTGGTGGCAGATACACATCGAGTAAGAGGAATATCATCAGCGTACTTAACTAAATTATGGAGAGATTAAAGATCAGAAATCTGACGAAAATCACTGAGCCTTGCAGAACTAAGGATTGAAGAGGGATGGTACGTGTAACATGGCTTTAATCCAGGATGTTCTACCTGACAGGTTGCTAGCAAAGTAGTTGGTAGCTACAATGGAAAAATTGGCAGAATGCAGGGGAATAAGAAAATGGTATTGTGTAATGAAATGAACCAAAGAAAGAGACTTGGAGAACTCAGGATTGATGAGGGATGGCTTTAATCCAGGATGCTCTGCCTGACAAATTGCTAGCAAAGCAGTTGGTAGCTACAATGGAAAAATTGTCAGTCTGTAGGGACAACGTACTGATTAACAGAATCAAAGGCTTTAGTGAGGTCAGTGAATATGGTTCCAGAGAAAAGACCTTATTCCATGGCTATAAAAACAGTGTCTGCTAAAGAGAAGATATTAGTTTTAGTATTTCTTCTGTTAAGAAAGTCTGGCTAGAACCTGAAAAAGTTGTATTTGTTAATAAATTCTGAACATTGTGTACAGACAGCCTACACCAGACGTTCAACTGAAGGAAGTAGAAGAAGAGATGAAAGTCAGAGGCATGGGTTGCTGATTTAGTTTTAGTTGGCAGAGATGACTGCTTTTTAAATAAGTAAGAAAGCAGGTGAGAAACATATGCAAGGATCTTTAGACCAGTTTCACACAACAGCACCAGTGGCAATCACCGGAGGTGGTGAGGTGATCCAAATACATCAATGTAGAAAACTGCAGAATACGCAGGACTTGTGAATGAGTGTGTAAATGAGAAACCTCATACAAGCAAACAACATGAAATATGCATATGCATAAGCCCAACATGACAGAGATTCAGAGATGTAAGAAATGGCAATGTTATGTACCTGCACTCACCTAGACTGCATGCTGTAATTTACAGAGTACAGGGCAGCAGCAGTAGCTTAACAGCCTGTGTTGATAGTCACCTTTGGAACCAGTGCTGGCAATGTTGCTTAATGCAGCTGTGACCACAGATAGACATGACACAGGCAGTGAGTCACGTACCAGTTCCTCAAAAAGTAGTAATCTCTTCAAAGTGAAGAGGGATAAACTATGGGACCTAGTCAAACTGTACCGCCTTCAGCAGAACTGAGTGGTATGCTAGGTATGAATATTCATGTGGACACCAACATATGTGTAGTGCTGACCATCCTAGCTATAAGGACCCTTTAGTGACCCATGGGGAATATGTTTGGTATATTACTGGCCTTTGCCTCATGAATACTTACTCAACTCCTTCACATCATGCTACAACATATGGAAGAACATATCTGGTTCTTAGGGACTCCAGGACAGAAAACCAACACCATGTAGCAGTCTAAGAGACTGCTTGCTTCCCTGTGGTACTAGGCACCATAGATTGAACCAGCACTTATATTAAGGCATCACCTGGTCCAGAGAGACAGGGATAAGTAATTAGGAATAGCTGGCAGAACTTGACTTGCTAGGTGGTCTGTAGTGCCCAAACCTATAATGTGTCTATGCAACTCCCCTGCACTTCACATAATTCATAAGTATGACACATGTGACATATGGCTGACCAGTAGCAGTAGTTTCTGAGAAGGCTTCCCACAGGGTCACATTGTTGGTCGATTCACACAGACACATTGTAGCCAGAATGGCTTATGCATACAGCAGGATACAGTCAAGTGATCAAAAGGGCTCAAAATCAATGCTGTTTGGTTAAAAATAAATGGCCAAAAAGCAATTTTAATTTTGGTGATCATTCAACATACACTTTTCCTCACTGTTGTGCAGCTTCAGAGTTGTTTTATATATATATATATATATATATATATATATATATATATATATATATATATATTCAGCCATTTATTTTGAAGGAATGGCATTCTGTTTAAATGTCTTCAATCACTTGACATTAACCGTGTCTACTTTATACCCTCAGAACACGAAAAACCTGAATACGAATCAGGCTACACATAAAGAGCGAACCGCAGATATGTCAAACGTGCTAAAGCATGAAAATGTAAACCTCGAACTGTCATAGTCGGCCAACCCACCACCCGCAACACACTACCTACCCAAACACAATAAAAAACACATACATACACTAACCAAATCCCTACTTCTAACCCTAAATTAAAACACCAAAATCCTACTGCTAACCCTACATTAACCCCACATACACAACTGTCAATGCACTACCCTTAACCCCTCCCTAACCATAAGATCCGTAACTACTGCACACTTCCCCTATAGAGTTATACCCAAACAAACTAAATATTCCACACAAATACACTTAACAAAACCTTACACTAAACCTTACATACATTGCCTACACAAAACCTTACATACACTACCTACCTATGCACTTACCTTAACCTCTCCCTAACCCTAAGGTCCGTAACTATTACACACCTACCTTACGGAGCTATACCACAGACAGGCCAACTATGAGATTTCAATATTTCCTCTTTCGCGATTTCATTCGACGTATTCGCGGTTCGCTCTTTACGTGTCATGTGATTCGGATTTGGGTTTTACTGCTTTCGAGAGCTTAACGCAGACCCACATTAACCCACATACAGCTACCATGTGTGTTGCATGCATACCAGATATAACAATATGTCTCGTGTACTGCAGGCTATGTCAGATAAGTCCTTAAACCAATGATGAATACTCCCCTTTGTAATCCCTAGACAATGGCAGAAATGTCAATCAGTGTGACTTATGCTGAAAGAGTCTTTAGAATTCGCATACCTCTCAACTGTACAGATTTTTGGAGAATGTCCAGACTTCTGGCTCACATTTTTGGCCTGTTTTTCATAAAACTGTACATTTTCTAGCAAATTTGTGGCAAATCATTAAAGACTGAAGTTAGAAATTAATGACAGACATTTGAGTTTCAGATTTCATACCCTTCAGAAAATTTATGCTAATGCAAAACCTGCTATTCTATCAACTTTCTAAGTTTGTAAGAGCAATATTTAAAAATTGTTCTTATTTTTTGGGCCTTTGTCCAACTTTTGTTTATGGCTTTGTCCAGATTTCTTGCTCTAAGAGGTTGAGAGGTATGGTCAATTCAGTAAGCTAGATTGCACTATCAAGACACCTACAGTAGGGCAATACAATACAT
>NC_056743.1:1798805989-1798875989 GCF_019279795.1 Protopterus annectens | reverse complement strand
TCACATATAATAGTGACTGGACAAGTAGCCAATGGAATGGTTTGGTTGCTATAAGTGTACTAATCTCTTCTAGTCAAGTCTAGTAGGAGTTTGATTACCACCTATGTTTATCACACTGGTAGCTAAGTCTATTTAGGTGGAAGAATTATGTTTAAACTAGCTGTTGATTAAAAAAAAAAACATTTTGCCATAAAGGCAATTCCATATCTTCCTTCAGTTTTTGGTCTAAAGGCTGATTAATGGAAGCATATTTTTTAACAAATAACTTTACTCATAGCTACTCTAAATCTAATTTTATAACTGCATTGAATTTCTCATACAAAATAAGTGAATAAGCTAGACATTTTACTAATTTAAATAAGATGATCTGGAAGTAAATCTGACTAATTATTATCTGGGACATGAACTGTCAAATATATGACTGGTACTGGTTGGTTTGCAAGTTTAACAATTCTGCCTGTGTTAGATGATTTCTTGTAAGTAGCAGATACCAGCCATTGGTAATCAAATATACTGAAATAAGCTAATAATCATAATAGGGCAGATTAACTCAGTCATATGTAATGGCATTATTTTAATTGTCCCATCAAATGAAAATAGTAAATTAACTAATCAGCCCATGCTAATAAAAGTGAAATAAATGAAAAGAATTCATAAAAACTTGAATTATATTCGTTTTATCTGTATAATGAGGTATCCCAGTTTATCCCACACATCTCTCACATGTTCCTCCACAAATTAAGGGAACTAAAGTATATCCAACATTCCATTACTTCCAAAGTAATTTATTATTTTTTTTGCTTCCTGCTTATTTCAAGACACGTCTCATATGGTTATGACTAATAGGTAGTCAAACTAGAAAAAAAGTATTTTTGTTTAGAAATGTTGATGTGTGACAGTAAACTGTCCCCCAGCTTTCTTTGCATCATTAGGAATGTTCTGAAAATTAACAGCTGAAGCATCCTTTTTATCAAACAGTTTGATAAATGTAACAAATATTGCCTGAATAATAACAATATTAACTTGTCCATTGTGTTTATTCCATTTTGTTAAACAAGTTGGACACTGCTGGGCAGAGTCCATATACACTAGGGACATAAGAAGTGTATCAGAGTTTTCATTTAAATCCCAGGGCTTCATCAGTAACACTTGACAAACTTTATTGCAGAAAAAGGCTAAGCGCTTTCACCCTGTAGCTCCCAGGGCTTCATCAGATGAAGCCCTGGGAGCTACAGGGTGAAAGCGCTTAGTCTTTTTCTGCAATAAAGTTTGTCAAATGTTAACATTTTGTACAGAGGATTATAAAAGCCATTATTTTGTTCTCTGACCCACATCTGATGAAGTGATTTAAATGAAAACGCTGTTTTTTTTAATGTGTGCGTTCAAGTGTTTGTGCCTATATTAAAGTGGATTTTACAAGAACTCTGACTTATTCCTGGTCTTGTGGTACCTTGGATTGACTTATTCGTTTATATTGGTACCTTTGTGGCTGTTTTTTTTTAATTCACTAAAAAGGCAACAAGCTTTGACAAAATACAAAGATTAGTATACATCAGGCATCAAAAACTGATAGTGCCTACTACACCTACTCACAGGCAATCACAGACCATAGTCTTGTAGCCAGAAGTTCAAGTGTGGCACATCTCGCATAGGCTGTCACTCATTCTCACAGTCGAATATGAGTTCCACCAAAGTGTGGCAGCTGTCTGGAAAGGATGGAGATGCCACACCTTGCCCAAACACATTAAATTTGAGTAAGACAAATGTGGCAGCCATGGGGAGGGAGCGTGAGGGGTTAGCAGTTTAGGTTAGGGTTTTAGATAGTAATCAGGAGGGTAGTTATGTTTAAGAAGTTTTAATGAGAAGGAGGTAGTTTAGGGTTATAGAGGGGTCAATTAATCTAGATTAGGGAAGAAGGAGGGGAGTTTTTGGTTTAGCAAGTGAGCAGGGAATTTAGATTTAGTGAGGGAAGGGAAGTTTAAGGTTTAGGGAGTGATTACAGAGTTTATGTTTAGTCAAGGGGAAGTTTTAGGGTTAGAAAGTAACTCAGGTATTTTAGGTTTAGGGAGCAGGATGGGAGTTTTAGGGTATGGACAGATCAGATAATTTAGTCTTAGAGAGCAACAGGTGAGTTTTACAGTCGTGCAGTAATTAGGCATTTTAGGTTTAGGGAACTGGAAGGACGTTTTAGGATTAGGGACTGAACAGAGAATTTAGGCTTAGGAAGCAAGAGGTGAGTTTTAGGGTTAAGGTTAGTGATGTATGAGAATATTAATATTAGAGTTAGGGATCTGGGTGGATTAAACAGTTTACTAAGGTCAGATGGTAGGAGGACTAGGTAATTCAGAATGATCAGCCTAGTGAGAATTAAGGCAATTGCTGTTTAGAGCAAGTGAGAGCAAGTAAGTGTGCTATGCATTAATAGCATGTGAACACTTGTAGTAGATTGAAACTGTGATCTGCTACAGCTGCCCAAGGCATAGCTGCTTGCATAACTCAGTCTTGCAGGCAGGAACTCATGCAAGTTGCAGTCTGCATGGCTAGAGCTGCCCCAAGTCCAAGCTGCTTGCATAACTCAGTCTTGCAGGAAGGGACTCATGCACGTTGCAGTCTGCATGGCTACAGCTGCTCAAGTCATAACTGTTTGCCTAACTCAGTCTTGCAGACAGGCATTCATGCACGATGCAGTCTGCATGATTTGCCAATAGTGCTTGAACATGAACATGTGTTTAGGCAAGGCTGAGCAGCCATTTGGAGGAAGTGTAGTGCCACACCTTGCCCGGACACATATTCGAGCTTGAGTAAGGTAAGTGCTGCAGCTACAGGGAGGAAGTGGGAGGGGTGAGAAGCACTCAAGTTAGGATTAGGGACCAGATGGAAGCTTTAGCATTAGATTTAAGGGTTTGAGGGGGTAATGCAGTTTACTAAGATTGGGTGATAAAAGGGTTAGGCAATTCAGTGGGATCATGCTACTGGGAGAAAGGACACTTGCTATTTACAGCAAGTGTGTTCATGAGCTAATAGCATGCAAGCACTTGTACTGGACCCACACTGAATAGGAACACATGCACATCAACAAGTAAAACATATCGCAGAGTATGGCATATAACAGTCTATAAATGAATAGTTCTAATCTGTGCCTGATGCTTGCAGTTTGCCTTTATTTGCCTGAATATACCCATAAAGACTTAAAAAATAAAAGGACATGAGCATTCAGAAAATATGTAGCTGAAACACTGGTATGTCAGTCAGGGGTTATTTGTATATATCCCACGGACCTTCACTACAGGAGGTTTATGGTATCACACAGTGAAGACTCTAGCTTGTCTGGGTCCTTCTTGTAATTTTTACTGACTGGTTTGTCTTTGTAACCTTTTTATCCTTTGGTTAGAATGTGTGAGAAGAAGTGTCTTGTATGTATGCCAAGAGACAATATAGTCTGATCAGAACAATAATTCACTAGCTGGTATATGTATGACCTCACACATTTCTAAAAAGTATGGAGTTTAATATTGAAGGCAATAAATGTTTTCAGCCTTGGAGATATCTTCAAAAACTGAGTGGATCATATTATCAATATTATATTCTATAATATATTTTTATATTAGATTATATATGTAAAAATGTTTTACAAGGTTGGGAGGGAGGCCTAATGGTTAAGGTGTTTGCCTTGCAAGCAAAGGTGCAGGGTTTGAGTCTCACAAGGGATAATTGGCTAGGCTTAAAATGGCTCACAAGGGCAGTTAGCTTAGTACAAACCTATAAACTTGTGTTTTTTTGCTTTTCTCCCCAGGCCTCCATTGAAAATAGACCTCAGGCTCAGTCGGACTTTCCTGGTAAACAAAACTATCAATCAATCAATAAATGAAATTTACAGCCAATTAAATCATTACTGGAATAACAGTCAAATTATAATAGACCAAACCACAGAAGCATGGCAATGGATAAAGTATGAAAGGTAAATGAAAGTAAATCAATAAAGAGATGTGACTGCTTGACAGGGGCACAGGAAAATCATTTTCTGGGGAGGCGAAAGCCAGGGAACCTTTTTGGCTAGTTTTATATAGGCCCCAGGGCCAATAACCTAGTATCTTCCTATGAACCTATGAGGTGGGGTTAAAAAGAGTGATACAGACATGCAGATATAGAATGCGTTAGTCTGTGAGAACAGATTAGCGACAGGTAATATGCAGCAGACAGAAATGGCCTCAGAGAACTCCAGCATGCATTTGGAGTGATCTACTTAATGCGTTTTCATGGCAGGCTTAAACTAGGAGAACCAGTTAATGAAATTTTAGAACATTTTAGGTACTAAATAAGTCACTGTTTCCATATTTGCTTGATGCTATAGCGATAGTTAGTTTGTGAAATGATAATAATCTAAGCAGCCTTGGAGGAACATGCTAGAAGATCAAATTAAGTTCAGGACACAGTGAGCTGTGTATCATTTTGTGACCAAATAACAGACACATAGCTAGCTTGTCTGGTTCCCTGGATCTATCCCCACACTGCCCACCCCCAACTTCATATTCATTTATGAAGCCCCAATATCCTCACAGCTTAATAAATGTCAGTACTGTAGTTCCAACCCACTGCAACCTGTAGATCATGCCTCTTAATAACCTTCATCTGGGGCAGACGCCCGCTTTTGCACTGCCCTAGTTAAGGTTCTGGATGACAGTGTGATAGAAGAAATCTAACTATTTAATCATTGTAATGAAAAACAGCAATGGGTGTTTGCCCTAAAATCATTAGCAAAGTGTGCTTATAGTCATTCTAATTTTTGAGTGCACCTGAGGTTGCGATGGCTATAGCCACGTGTAGTAATTTATGAAGAAAGACTGCCTCTGCAGTTTTCAGCATAGAGCTGCACACATTTTTATGTGATAACAGGTCCCTGTTTTTCAGATGTTTAATGGTCTAGTCATCATGCATTTGGAATAACAAATTTTGGGATAAGTATTCCTCAAGGTATTTCTAAAAGGTGATGAAGTGTGCATAGAATATAGAGCCTATGTACATTTACATGCAGGGTTGGCTGCCAGATAGTCGTAGCTTCTGAAGTATAGTATAGTTTTTTATTTTCAATTAGCAGGAATTGACTTTTGCTGCGCCATTTACTGAGGTCTGCTAACCCCTTATATAGGGCTCTTAACACTCCACTTCTTTAACGTGGTGAATGAGGGCTTCCAATCAGAATTTTGAGACTCTTAAACACAAGAAACATAACCTGTTTACATAACGGCAAAGTATGATACTCACTGTTACATCTAAAAAAGCATTTTGTTTTGCCAGGGGCAATCACCCCTGCACTCCTCAATGTAGGGAGCTGCACCCCCTGTTACTAATTTACTAACTTTGAGATTATTATACCACATAAAAAGTAATATTCCAAGATGACAATTTGACTTGGTATATATTTCCTTGTACTCATACTTGTGGCCCTCAAACATATTTCTGGAACCTGAAAATAAGAGCAGCCATCACACTGATAAGCACCACGCTAATTAAAGTTCTTTGTATGACTGTAATCCACTGAGAATAGTGAAGGCCTAAATAAGATCATTACAAAACACCTGCATGTACTTGCTAGACATATTAGCAGTATTTTTAATGTCATCCTCTCAGTACCCTTGGACTTATAACTGGACATTCAATGCAATGACTGAGGTAGCAGGAACACTTTCCATCAGATATGAAAAGAAGGTGTGTCTGGTGGTCTAGGTCTAAAGCTTTTTGACTGTCAAAGGCCAGGGCTCTGACACAGCACTCATCATCTTTTTTTCTAAGAATATTGCCTATAGGTTTGGCCATGGTGAGATTTCATGCAAAGACTCTTTGTGCAGTATGGTAGCGCTGTAATAAGATCTGTTCCTCACCACTCCAGGGTCCAAATCCTGACATATGATTATAGCCTGTGTACAGTGTGAGTTCCTATGTTCTCTCTGTATTTGTTTGAGGTTTCTTTGGGTACTGGAACTTCATCCCTAAAACACACTTAACTAAGATATCCGTACTTACATATTCTATTGTATCTAACCCTTGTGACCTAGGTCATGACTGTAGCCTACCGATGTGGTTAACAAATGGTAAACAAAGTATATTGTACTGAAGGACATGACAGATGATTTCACTACACTACTTGGCTAAGAGATTTAATATGTGAATGGACATGCAGTTCTAAATCTTGGGTGCTTATTCACCTTTGTGGTCATTGTAGTTTTCCATGGCTACTATGAAGCTGGTATTGGACAGTCCATAATATTTTAGTTAATCACAAGAGCACATGAAAGACCAGGAATGATAAAATAAGTTTCACTAAGGCTGCAGTAAGCGTAACCACAGATGTAGGCCTGTAACCCTATGTACTGTTTAGACAGTGCAGTACCATGGCAACAGTGACAGGACGTGGCTCTGAAAGAAAAGTGTTTATGCTTTTAATGGGAGATTTGATATGAGGAGGTAAGATCTGCTTAGTCACATTGATAACTCTTTCAGGGTAATAGTTTAAAATGAATGCTCACTGTCATAAGTAATCTTTGTCCTTAACATGGAGAAAGTGAAATATTTATTCTGAATAGAAATTCACTTGTACCCATTGAAAAGGAACAAGCAGTGGTGAAGGTTCCATTGCTATAGTACAGGATACATTTTTTTCTCACTGTAGATTTGTTTGCAGTATTTGTTATATGATTGCTTGTTGCTGTCACAGTGTTTTTACACCATCAGACTCTATCCCAGTCAAGCATGTTTTTTTTTTCAACAATCAATATTATCAGAGGAGGAATTTAGTTCTGGCACTCATCTTTCTTTATCCATACAGATAATGCATAGATACATGAAGAACAATGTAGTAGTGTCAGAAGTGGGAAAGTTTTCTAGGATAGATCAAATGATTAAATCCATGTCTGGCATTTTTGATTTCACTCATAATTTCTTAATACTCCTGTCTTTAATGGTAATTATTGGAACATAATGGACCCACTTTTTCCAAAAATGTGTTTGTGCAACTGATAGTGAGGTATATCAGGTAAGATACAAACAAAACAAAACTCCAAATTACGGACACTCTGAGCGTCAAAACTGTAGAATTTATTCAAGACCACAAAGCTTTCAGGAACTGCCCTTCTTGAATGTGTATACAGCATTAAAATCTGAACCCATATTTAAATACTAAAGTCATGTGACACAGCCAATAAAAAATTAATAAAATAATCATTCAATTTTTTTAAAAATAGTTATGTTTTGTTTTGTTTAATATTTTTGGTTCTCCAGAATGGTTTACTGTAGTACTGGTCTGTTTGCTGTTTTAGTTTTTTTATATATCAGGTAAGATGCCAGTGTGAGTAAACTTCAGTCAGTGCTTGCTAAGAATCCAGACTGAGATATCAGCAATTGCCAAGTTCCTGTAAATATATGTAGATCTCTGCGTAGGCTGGTTGTAACCTGGAATTAGACTATGATTTGTGCCCTCATTGCAGGCTGGAACGGCACAGTGTGTATCAAGATCACTTAGAGTCTTACTGGTAAGATTGTTTTCTAAATAGAGAAGACCAATAGATGTGGCTGAAATCTTTTAATAAAATCATGTAAACACAAACATCTTTCAGCATTTTGCCTCTACTTATAGTTGTAGTAATATATATTATTTTGTGGCCATTGTTTACTGGTGATTGCAGGTCATCCAGCCTTCAGCACTTTGCAATTAAACAATGTGTACATAATAAACATTAATAGTGAAATACAGTTATAATACAAACTGTTAGAACATAATACCAATGACCCCACATTCATAAAGCTGAAACTATGGGTAAGCCCCAAATTCCAGTTCACATAGCTATATCTTAATGGGCCATTTAAAATTACTGAGTGTCAGGGAGTCCTTAGCCAGACACGAGGAAGTTCCCAAATGTATAGCCCAGGATAAGCAAAAGACTGATTGCTTGAAGTTTCAAGCTTCACCTTTTAAGTCACTCCAGGCTAGATGAGCGGAGTGCCTTGCACAGACAAAATGAGACTAGCAGTTCTTAGGGCTATAAAGACCAATGCTAGAACATCACAGATGACCCAATGCTATACAGGTAACTGCTGCATACTGCAGAGAACTGGTTTAATGTGTTGCTATCTAGTTTCTCCCATCAATTGCCAGGCAGTGGAGTTTTGCACCAACTGCAAGTGGTCAGGTCCTGAGTCAGCTGTAGATATGTGGCACTACAGAAGTCAAACAAGACAAAACCGGGGCATATACCATCACTTGGAGCTCAACAGTTAGTATAAAGTATTTGATAAGGATGACATGCAGGTGTTATGACACCTGACACGGTCATCAGTGTCAACGTCTCATCAGCAACCACACCTACATTATGTACTTTCAACAAAAATTTAGTTTTTCTCTAGTATTGCTGACGCTGAGGAACCAAACAGCTAGACACAAGTCCTACAAAGTGGCATGTATAGCCTTAGAAACCATCTTGATGGTACTGAGCTTCAGAGGGTGACAGATCATCCAGTCATGGATATATTCCAAATGGGGTGGAAATCTGTTTAGTTCAGATGCAGACTTCTACTGGAAGCAGAGGTTGAGATATATACTGTGAGCATAGCAATGGTGCTGCAAGCATGTCTGTGAATAATGTTGCTCAGAAGAAACATGTACACAAAATGGAGCACTGCAGTACACCACAGGTAAGAAAGTAGAAAGAATATTATTTCTGAAATTATTTTCTTGTGAAAGATCAATGGATGCAGTAAAATGTAACTTAAATCTAGAAGCAAAGATATGAGATTGGAATCTGCATTTTTGGGAGTAGAATGAAATGGATTCTCAACAGGCTCAAGTGTTCTATACACCCTGTTTTTTTTTAGCTGAATAATGGATTGTCTGTAATACAAGATCATATTTTCTCCAATATAGTTCATAGAACTCAAAAACAAAAATAAACAACATTTAATTGCTCTGGGAAATTAAGAATAATCCAGGATTCCTGAGGATAACACCTATCCCCCTTCTCCCAATTCTAGTCTAACTTTACAGTTCCCCAGGATAGATCCCAAGGAATTATAAATGCATGTAGCCTGTGCAACAAAAGTGAGAAATTTCAAGCATGGTTGTAGACACTCAACCAACATGATCTTGCAACTTCTAAAACTTGCATAAAACCAAGTATTCTATATAAAGAACTTAACTTCCTGAAATGTTGACATTTTCCAAAATTACAAAATGTCCAAAAGAGCTGGAAGAGAGTGCTTAACTAATTAATTAACTAATTAATTAACGTTAAATTTAAAATGTTAAAATCAGCATTACTTATTGTGGAAACAAACTGCAGTTCATACAAATGTGCATGCTGCAGGAGTGATTATTGACAAAAAACTGACAGTGAAGGGCAGGATTTTTGCAGCTGCTAAATCTTGTTTCTAACTGAAAGTCAACATACTCATCAGTCACCTTATACCACCATGTGATCTCTCTCTTTAGGAGATCATGTTCTTGCTTCCACTAGAATGGACTACTATAATGCCTTGTACCTGTGCCATCAGACTGAGAAATGGACTGAACGCAACTGTACAAAATTGTGTTGCCTGATGATTTACTGTGGTCTCTATGTACCATCACATTACTTCAGTCCTGTGACTTGCAGTGTCTTTCTATCAGGTAACACTTTATATGTAAAGTTATGGCCCTGATTTATCTTTCCCTGCATGGTTTGGATCTCCACTATCTACAGGACCTTCTGAGTCAGTATCTGCCATCCTGGTCCCTGGGTTCCACATTTCATATCTTGCTAGTGATTCTTCTAGTATGGCTTATATCCTCTGTGACATGTTCATTTGATTATCTGGGATCATACCTTTAGAATCTACTACTTGGCTGGTTAAGAACTTTCTCAGCATTGATAAGACTTATTTATATATTTTATTTTACATTTGTTTACCGGGAGAGTCTGACTGGGCATAAAGCCCTTTTTTCAGTGGAGGCCCGGGGAGAAAAGCTCCATTGTTAGTAAACTAATTTTGTTAGTAGAAAGAAAGTTGTATAATACAATAAAAAAAAATAGTAACAGACATTCATAATGGCAAAAAGACTAGAACAGAATAAATTGGTCAAGTGGGAGACAAGACCAATAATCTTGTATAACAATGCTTCTAGAAGACAGTTCTTACAGTAGTAGCAGGTAGTGACATTGTATACAATAAGACTGCAATTACGATACTTAGTCTTATATACAGGTAGCATAGCAAACTGAAGATTTAAAATCTGGTAGATATTAACAGTGAGAAAGAAAAAAAACAACATAAGGTAGTCATATGACTTAAATTCAATGCTCATTACATATGCAATTAAAATTTTAAAATCAGCTAGTTCCATGGTTTGGGCTACCCATGCCCAGTACATGTACAAGTCCAGGAATTGGTGAGGTGGGCTATAATGTGATGCTTGAAGTTTTTAAAGCTAGTTATAGTTCTAATTTCAAGTGGTAAGGCATTCCACAGTTTAGCAATGTAGTAGGAGTACAGAGAGTCACCTGCGCTATTTTTACTCCTGGTTACTTCAATTAGAGCTTTATTAGTGGATCTTAGTGGATGGGTACTTATATGGGGATTGAGGAGGCCTTGTAGAGCTGGTGTTTTATCAGGTTTATAGTACATTTGGTGGGCAGTAGAGAGCTGCATGAGAGTGAGTTGGTGGGGTAGTTCTAACCAAGACAGTTGTCTTAGGGCTTTACAATGATGGGTTCTAGAAGGACAACTAGTGACAAATTTAACTACCTTATTATACCAGGCATCTAGCTTGCTTAGGTCTGATTTGGAGAGGTTGGTAAGGATGGTGAGGCGTATAGTAAAGTTGACAGAAGAGTTCTAGCTGTGGTTATTCTGGAGTTTGTGGTTAGGTAGTCTTTGCATCTGTATAAGGTACCTATTTTCTTGTGTACATTTTTTGCAGTCTGGGCAATGTGTAAGTCGAACTTCAGATTTTGCTCAATATCAACACCGAGAAGTTGGATGGATGGTACTGGTTCAATCAAAGTCTTATTACTGGATGTGATGTTGAAGTGGATTGGGTTTTGAATTTAGTGGAGTGGAAGAGCATGAGTATAGTTTTATTTGGGTTCAAGATTAATTGGGCATCTGCCAACCATGATTCAATACCATTGAAGGATGTTTGGGTTAAGTTTTGTAGTTCAGGTAAAGTTGGGGCAGAACATATGACAGTGGAGTCATCTGCATACTGTATAATGGTGGCTAGAGTTGTAGCATTATGGAGATTATTTGTAAACAGGTTAAAAAGGAGGGGGCCGAGAATAGCCCCTTGAAGCACTCCCATAGTCACTAATAGTAAGGGAGAAAGTGCTTTGTTCCATCGTACCACTTGTAGCTGATCTATGAGGTAGTTCTGAAACCAGGCTAGAGTGGAGTAGCTTAAGTTAAGTTTGGACAAGGCAGTCAGCAGTTTGTTATGAGACACTATATTGAAGGCTTTTGATAAGTCTAAAAAGATTTCTGATACTAGCTCACCTTTATTTCTAAGTTGACTGATGGTGTTAGTGAAGCTAATTAGGGCTGTGGTAGTACTATGGTAGGGGCGAAAGCCATACTGAGTATTTGTAAGTCATTTATTGTCTAGGAGATGGTTGAGTATTTGGGTATGAACACATCTTTCAAGGATTTTTGATAGAGGGGATAGGATTGCTATGGGCCGATAGTTAGAGAAGTCGGTGGAGGGTCCTCATTTGTGTAGGGGTATGATGTGACCAATTTTCCAGAGAGTGGGAATGCATTGCTCGGATATGGAATGGTTAATTAGTAGGGAAACTGGATAGGAGGTGGCTTTAGCTGCTATTTTTAAGTATGTTGAGGGTAGGTTGTCAGCTGTCAGGGTTGTGGGTTTTAGCTTGATCAAGTATTTGTGTATGTTGCGTGTTGGGACTGGTTTTAAGGAGAATGTGTTATTATTATCTAGTAGAGAGGTTAGATTGATGGGCGGTGATGGGAAGTTTTGGTTAGTAAGGATTCTGATGGAGTCAATGAAGTATTTATTAAACTGGGTAGCAATACATTCTAGGGAATTACTTGCTGTTGGTTGAGGGGTCGTAGTTTGACCTGGTTGTAGTATTTTATTTAAAAGTGTTTCAGAATTTTTGAGGATTACTTTGGTATTTAGCTTGTAAGCTAGTATAGCAATTCTTCTTATTAAGTCTTATTTGGGTTTTGGCTTTGTTTCTTAGCTGGAGATACTTCTGGTGAGTAACTATTGACTTTTTGTGGTTCCATTTGTGCCGCGCTTTATCCCTTTCTTTTAGGAGTGATTTTGTCTGTTTAGTGAGCCAAGGAGAGTAATTAGATTTTGCTCGTATTGCCCTGATATGGGCCATGTTATTTAAGATATTTAAAAATGTGGTGTTAAAGCAGTCGACTGCACTGTCCAGCGATAAAGTTTTGAGGAGTTTCCAGCTGCAGAGCTTAAGGGATGTTATGAAATCTTGAGGCCTGAAATTTTTGGTGTTGTGAATTTGGTAAGTAGATTTTTTTTTTGTAGGATTTGCCTGATGATGTATAATGTATGTTGGGAGGTGGTCACTGAGTGAATCGGGGAGGGTACCAGAACTATAGGAAAGTGTGGATATGTGTTTATTTGAACTGGCATATGAATGGCTTGCTTTTAGCAGTAGTTTTATTCTTTAGAATTACAAATAGCTTTAACAACTTTATTATGTTTTTACCCACAATGCATTGTCATTTATGTTTTTATTTACTTATTTATCTCATTACCAAATATGTGGTGTGGAACATCACAACTCTAGCAGCTTACACAAATCTTGCATTCCAGAGTATTTTCAGAATATTTAACTTAAAAAGTATAAGCTAAACAATGTAAATATTTTGTGAAAAATAAAATCTGTTAAGACTGTACAAATTGCATTTTTATCGGTAAGAAGTATTCTTTACCATCATAACATGCAGTGCATTCATAATAGGTTCATAGGTGGGTACTAGACTATCTGCCTGAAGGTATTTATAAGCCTATCCAGAATGTGTTGGCTTTTGCTGCCCCCTTAGATTAGTTCCCTGTGCCTCTGTCCAGCAGAGCCATTGAAGTGATCCCTGCGGTAAACTTTCTGTTTCCCATCCACTCGTCAGAAGAGGGTTAGCGAGGAGTTCTGTCTAATGTAGACTGGAATCTTGTTCCAGAGCATGGGAAGTCTCTGGGACAGGAATCTATCCCTCCAGCACATCCTATTTATTGTTGTGGTGAGGTTTAGATCCCTGGAGCATGTGGCTCGAGGGGATATGGTTTTCTTTAGGTGGAGCATGTCCATCAATTCTGGGTTGGACATGGCCTTGTATGTCAGGCAGAGATTACCTCTGAGTAGGCAGCATGCAACCAAGTATAGCTGGAGTTTCTTCAGTCGAGCTACATAGGCCATCTGCTTGAGGCCAGAGATCCTCTTGGTGAGGTACTTCTGTGGTCTTTCCAGTTGTTGCAGGTGTCTTGTAAGGTACATCCCAAATGGGGCACTGTACTCTATGATGGGTCTGATGAGTGATGCATAGATGGGCCCAATGACCTCTTTCGATCTGGATGCAAACCCTTTTGTGATTAGGTGGGTCACATAGAAGGATTTTCTAACCACTTTGGCAGTGTGATTATCAAAGGAAAGGTTACTATCTACTTGGGTCCCGAGATCCCTTATTATGTCTTCTGTATTTAGGGGGCTACCACCTATGTGGTAGTTTGTGGGTACTTTGTTATTTTCCAAAGGGGATGACTATGCACTTTTTGGCATTTAGCTTGAGGTCATGGTTTTGACACCAGGTATCTGTCTCAGTGAGACCCTTTTGGAGGAAGTCTGTGTCAGTCGGAGAGTCAATTATAGCCCCTAGTTTGCAGTCTTCTGCGAACTTGGTCAGCCTCTGCTTGCCTGTACCTCTGAGAAGTATATGCCAAACAGGAAGGGGTCCTAGGACTGAGCCCTGGGGAATTCCACTTGTAACCAGTTTAGAGTCTGATCTAGCTCCCACAACTCTTACCATGTGGGTTCTGTCCATGAGCCAGCTGGCAACCCATCTTGTGATGTAGGGGTTTATGTTCAGGCTGGTGAGCTTGTCTATAATACCTGAGTGGGGAATGGTGTCGAAGGCCTTTGCGAGGTCTAGGTAGGCTGTGTGGACCACCTTTCCCTCATCTATAGCCTTGGTAACTGTCTCAAAGAAGTCCACCAGGTTTAGGAGGCATGATCTGCCCTTAACAAAGCCGAACTGGGTAGGGTCCAGTGTTTGGAGGTTCCCAATGTCTCTGTTAATGAGATCCATGATGATGCGCTCCATAGCTTTGCAGACCAAGCTAGTCAGGCTTATAGGGCAATAGTTCACAGGGTCCATTGTGGCTCCGTTTTGTGGAGTGGAATAACCGTTGCTGTTTGCCACTCTGTGGGTACATAGCCTGTGGAGAGGCTGAGTTTAAACAGTGTGTTTAGGTGAGGGGTTGGTTCATCTTTGAGCTTGTGTAGGATGCAGCCTGGGACACCGTCTGGTCCTATTGATGCTGTGTTTTTGGCTTTCGAGAGGGCTGTTTTAACCTGAGTGTCTGTGATTTCAGGGGCCGTACATTTTTCTGGTATAGTTATGGGGTGAGAGGGGGGTGAAGTTTGCACTGAATCTGTCTGCCAGGATGTTGGCCATATCGGTTGGTTCAGTGTATTTTGTGCCATTCTTCACTAACTCTGAGCAGATCTGAGAATTGCCACTTAGATTCTTGACATAGCTAAAGAATGCCTTGTGGTTATCTTTGGAGTGCATGGCAATTTTTCTTTCGAAGCTTGTCATGGATGATTTTTATGAGGGAACGTAGCTTCTTGCTGATACTGATCGGGGATGTCTTCCCTTCTTGTGATTTTACTCTTTTCTGTACTAGTTTCCTCCTTCTATTGCATAGCTTGTTTATGACAGGGGTCCACCAGACTGGTTTTGTTTGGGATAGCACAATCCATGCATTCTTGTAGGTGCCCGTAGAGTGCATTAGTAAAGGATTTTACAGCTTGGACAGCATTTTCCTTTAGCATGGGGGCTTTGAAACATCTACCTCGGTCTTAAGTAACGTGAAGTTTGCTTTTGAAAAGTTTTTCACGGTGGTTTCTTTAACCAGGGCTGGTGGCAGAATGTGGATATCCAGAGTGATTAGTTTATGGTCCGATCTAACCAGTGAGAGGTTGACCTCCAGTGTGGAACACCGGTCGCCCATGTTGGTGATCATCAGGTCCAATATGTTGTAACCTCTGGTGGGGGTGTTGACCAGTTGATCCAGGGAGTTTGAGTTTATAAATTCTAGGAAATGTTGGGCAAGGGAGTTTGTACTTGAGTAGTTCTCCCAGTTAATGTTTGGGTAATTGAAATCACCCAATATCAGGGTGTTTGGTAGGACCTTTATGTTTCCAGTGTTTCCAGGAATGTAGAGTGGGGGTCCTGGGACATGGTGGGTGATCTGTAGCAAGCTATAATTTGAATAGCAGTTTTGCCCATTGTTAGTTGCATGTGGATGATCTCTGAAGCATCGTGCTGTGCCACTAACCTGGAGGTCTGGGTATTCTTGATGAATATGGATACTCCCCCACCTTTTGTATTTTGGTCCAGGTTTTGTGGCCGAAATGTATGGTATGAGTTGTAGCCTGGTAGTGCTAGGGTGCTCTCTGGAGCCTTAAACTAGGTTTCTGTTACTGCACATATATCGATTTTCTCCATACTGGGGAGTGCCTCGAGTGCGTGCATTTTGAGGTTTAGACTTCTGGCATTGATTAGCATTACCCTCAGTTTTTTGTTACTTGTGCTATTTACAGCAGTGGGTTTGTCTTTTGAGCCTAGTCTAAAAAAGGCACCATGGGGGTGGCAAGAGCCTTGGCCAGTATTCAAAAGCCTAAGGGTGACAGGTGCAAGCCGTCTCTAGTGAAGCAGCGTGGCTTGTCGATCATGTCATCCCAGGCTGACAGACACTGGATCCCCTTTGAATGACACTAGAGGCTTAGCCAGTTGTTTAAATTGATAATTTTTTCTCTATACCGTGGTATCATTCTTGGTGAGGGCAGGATGCTACTAAGGGTCAGGGTCATACCGGCCTGGGCTACGTGATCAGAGAGCTCCTCCATGTCTCTTTTCATGTTGTCCAGGGAGGTATGGCTCAGGTCATTCACACCAACATGGACAATGACAGAGTCATATTTGTACCTGTTCTGGAGTGACCTGAGTGCTTGTGTTATGTGGCGGATCCTGGCACCCGACAGGCAGCTAACAGTAACCTTCTCCTTGTTCAGCCTAGTGAGGGGAATGCCAGTGTGCCTGACTAGAGTCACCTATTACTAGTGTGTTGGGTATGTTATCTTGCCTTAAGGGTTGTGATTGTGTGGCACACTGGTTTTGTGAAGTATGTGTTTCATGGTTTGTGTTGTGGGGTGGAGGTTGCTTGGATGTTTGCTTTGGAGGTCTCTGTTGCTTTTGCAGATTTTTATTTAGAGCCTCCGAGTATGTTTTTTTGTATTTATGGGTGTTTTTTGCCGGTGCTGGTTTCATAGGTCTATGTGAGACTGGTGGTGTGATGCAAGTAATTCCCTTCTCCTCTGACTGCCTGGTCCAGTCTTGGGTTGAGAGAGCTTAGCCTCCAGTTTGGCTGTATAATTGCATCTCTCGCATGTATTAGTGTTTGGTGGAAGGAGGAGAGGGTTGTCTGTGTACTTGAGGCAATTGTAACATTGCCTCAAAATGCCCAGATTCACCAGTTGGACCAGAGAGTACACCTGAAACTGCCCATTAGACATGCCTGGATAGGTACAGTGAACTGTTTTACTGATTGGCTGGTAAGGTCGAAAAGAGAGCCTTGTCCCTCTCTACTGTATAGGGGGGTCTAGTGCTAAGGTTTATTAGTGCTTGCTATGAGTTTTGAGCAAGTGCCGGGATGAGAAGTGAATGGTTTGAGTGCTTAAGTTGAAAGTTTGTCAAGTTCCAAGGGAAAAATTGAAGAGTAGACTTTGTGGAGCTGGGAATAGTTATACACTAGCTAACTGGCGCAGCCCAACGTGCAAAACCACGCAAATGCGGGTTTGATAGCAGGGAAATCAAAGAGATAGAAATTATCCCAAAATGGCCAATAAACTACTAATTTCTGGACTGAAACCACTCCTCCAGGGACAGATAGGCTGCTCAAAGCTTCCTCTCTCACAGTGAACAGAAAAACTTCCTTCTATCCAAGTAAGGTATGGGCAAACACAGAAACTTGTAACACAGCCCTGAATTCAGCACTAACCTGAAAACTGGACTATACTAGCTTAGAAAGGTGGGAAAAGAAGTATATATATATATATATATATATATATATTTTTTTTTTTTTTTTTTTTTCAGAAAATAAAGCAGATATGATCAAAAAAGCACTTTAAATGCGTAGAAATGGCTATCACACTTGAGTGTGTAGCCTACTACAGTTAAACAGGTAATTTAAACACAAAAACAACTTTCTTAAAGTGCAGGCAGTAAAATAAGTACAATATGTATCTGAAACAAGCTTTTTAAATTACAGAAATTCTTGAAAATCTGAGTTTTAGGCAGAATTAGCTAAAGGCAGCAAGAAAATGCAGAAAAATGATAATTAATCACTCCAAAGTCTCTCTTTTGTCTCTCTGCTGCTGTAGAACTCTGCAAGGCACCAGGCAGGAGCTTGCTGAGCTGTAAACTCTTTTCCATAAATACTGTAATATAGCAATAATCAACAACTGGATGTAGTATATTGAAGATTTACCCATGGTTGGCGTGGTTTAATCATGAGGGTGAATCCTGAGTGAATAAATAAATACAACCATTGTTAAATCTTTAATATATCACATCCAGGAGTCGGTTATTGTTATACAATTTGTATAATGGCACAGTGGTGTTCTTCTGAGTTGTTTCTGTATCCTGCCACTTTCTTGATGAAGTGCATATGTGAAACCAAGCAACGGAGAAAGAAAGATCGCCATTGCTTGTTTTTTTTTTATGTTTTGAAAAAAAAATGAAATCCGGACAGTTTAGAGGTATGAGAGAGACAGGTCAGAAATACAAGGAAAATCAGGTTTGTTTCTTTAGTTTTACATAACATACCTGATTTTACTTGTATTTTCTCTGCCCTCTGTAGGTACCTCTCGGCCTCTTAGCCCAAGAAAACTGGAGAACCTTAGCATATATTAATAGAAGAAAGTCTGGGTGACTGGGCTTTTTTATATTGTTATATGTTCGATTTACAATGGGCATGCTGGTTGGGCTGACCAATCAGTGTGCACGTCTTAATGCACACAAACCCCAATTATATTTTTTCTAAACTTTCACAAACAAATTTCCATATCTAGAAAACCATACTACCTAGACTATATAATGTTAGAACATTTTTGTTATTCAGACATAAGCTTTCATATGACAACAAGAAATTCCTCTATATGTGCATGTTTATTGAGATATTTACAGGAATATGAAAACATGTTTAATTGTATAATTAGCAATACAAATAATACTGGATCTCTCTCTCTCTCAAGATTTGTAACTTTACACTACAAATGTTAAAGACAGTTTTCTTCAACAACATCTAAGGCTTCACCTAATGTTATCTTACAGTTCGTAAGTCACTTGGTTTTGAAGTATTAAGTACATATAGAAATATTGCTTATTCTCATAATGTCTAACAAACGGCTAGAATCTTTCCAGTATAGTGTGATATAAGCCAGTATTTTCAGTGAATTGTCCTGTCTCCCACATTGGTGTTTCACACCATTCATCTCAATAGCATGTAGGTCTCCTTGTTATGAAAATAGGAATGAAAAGTGACAAACAAAGATTAATATCGTCACTGCAGGGCATCCAAGACTAATAAATCTTACTGTCATTTTGTTAATAACTCCTTGCCCTTTCTAATACTGTCTGTTATTAGGTGGTAAGTCATTTAGTTAAAGAAGCCAGACCTAGAAATATTCTGGACACCATAAGGAGGTATTGGGTGTGAACTGGAAGTATACAAAAAGGAAGTTTTAGTCTTTAATGAGTTTTACAGTGCTTGGGTTCAGTGATATTAGGTTTTCATTCCCCACAGTACCACAGAGAAATGTTGGATTGTTTAAGGAGAAATAAGCTTAGAGAGGGACAGGCAATGAGGTGAAACTAATGATCATCCTTGTCATGGAAGACAACTTTGGATAAGTCCAGGGAAAACTGCTATTTTATCAGGGGAAATAGGTGCCCAATTCCATTGCCACACTGAAATACTGAGGATGAGTACACTCCTGTTCCCTGAAATGTGAAACAAAAAGTGAAATTAATAAAAGTATTTATAAATGTACAGGAATAAACTAAGCTTCAAAACTGAGAATGCAAGAACCTCAGCTTCCCTGTTTCTACCTGATGCATTGAGCAGTAAAAAGGAAAGAGTATGACTTCCCTTGGGGAGGTTGGAGGAAAAGCTGGTCTCCGGCCTGCCCCCATCCTCGGAAGGCTTAATTCAGATATACCCTGAAGCCACAGGATGTCTTGGGAAGCAGCTCTAACCCTCTTCCATACCACTCACATTTATAAGAATGTGAGGAGGGAGTGAATCCCAGGAAAGAAGTGTCAGCAGAATAACAACTTCGTGCAAAGGCACATGAGTGTGTGCTGCTTTCTTGAAAGGTATTACTGCAATGGATGCAGAATCAAAAGGGAGAGATCATAGATGCAGGTAAACTATGAGGTCAAAATATCAAAGAGCAATACCATTAGTTTCAAATGGTTAAAATCAGACTCACCCTAGGAGTTGTTTACCTAGAAGTAAGATGGAACTAAGATGAGCTGTGCTGCACCTCCATGAGTGAAATTTCATCTAGCAGCTATGGGACTCCTCATCTCATCTTGAAAAGGAAAGGCTCACCTAAGGTTTGGTGGGGATTGATTTCTACTCCAGTTTCAGAGATTGGCACCAGGTAAAGGTGGCTCTTCTGTCTGATTCCTCACAGTGCTGTGTAACACCAGCATCCTCAGGCATGCCATGGCGCCACAAGGAATGTGGCTGTAGTCTGGCCTGGAAGAAATTGCCATATATGAGTTAACCATGTTGAGCAACATTGTCACTCAGCCTTTCAAGCCAAGACCTCCTGGTCCTTCTCCAAAGGAAGAACAATCTGTAAAGGAGGACATACAGCTTTAAGGCAATCATCTGACAGAAGCCAGGAATCATCATCTTCTTTAGGCTTTTCCCATTAGGGGTCACCACAGCGGATCATCTGTTTCCATTTCTTCCTGTCTTCTGCATCTTGCTCTGTCACACCAACCACCTCCATGTCCTCTCTCACCACATCCATAAACCTTATCTTAGTCCTTCCTCCTTTTCTGTTACCTGGTAGCTTCATCCTTAGCATCTTTTTCCCAGTATACTCAGCATCCTTCCTCAGCACATGTCCAAACCAACGTAATCTTGCCTCTCTGGCTTTGTCTCTAAACCTTCCAACATGGGCTGACCCTCTAATATACTTATTCCTGATCCTGTCCACCCTTGTCACACCCACTCCATCCTGCCTGTACTCTCTTCTTCACCTCTCTTCCACACTCACCATTACTCTGATCTATTGATCCCAAGTATTTAAACTTATCCACCTTCGCCACCTCTACTCCTTGCATCCTCACCATTCCTCTATCCTCCCTCTCATTCACACACATATATTCTGTCTTAGTCCTGCTGACCTTCATTCCTCTTCTCTCTAGAGCACATCTCCATCTCTCCAGGGTCTCCTCCACCTGTTCCCTACTTTCACTACAGATTACAATGTCATCTGCAAATATCATAGTCCATGGGGACTCCTGTCTGATCTCGTCTGTCAACCTGTTCATCACCATAGCAAATAAGAAAGGGCTAAGAGCTGATCCTTGATGTAATCCCACCTCCACCTTAAACTCATCCTTCACTCCCACAGCAGACCTGACCGCTGTCACACTACCCTCATACATATCCTGTACTACTCTTACATACTTCTCTGACACTCCCGACTTCCTCATACAATACCACAACTCCTCTCTAGGCACCCTGTCATATGCTTTCTCTAAGTCTGCAAAAACACAATGCAACTCCTTCTGACCTTCTCTGTACTTCTCCATCAACACTCTCAGAGCAAACATCGCATCTGTAGTGCTCTTTCCTGGCATGAAACCACACTGCTGATCACTAATCATCACGTCCCTTCTTAACCTAGCTTCCACTACTCTTTCCCATAACTTCATGCTGTGACTGATCAATTTAATCCCTCTGTAGTTACTACAGCTCTGCACATCACCTTTATTCTTAAAAATTGGCATCAAAACACTTTTTCTCCATTCCTCGGGCATCCTCTCACTTTCCAAGATTTCATTAAACAATCTGGTTAAAACTCCACTGCCATTTCACCTAAACACTTCAGGAATGGCATCCATGAATTCATATCATCTTTATAAGGAAACAACCAAGGGGAGAATCCTTGCAGGGAACAACCCAGGTGTATCTGATCACTCTGTAAGGGCCACATAGAGATTCCATCCCACAAGACTTCAGCTGCAATGACAAATGCTGTTCTATCTGAGGAAATGGAAAAGACAGCACTCAGACAGGGAGTAATGCCCATCAAGAGCAAATTGTAAGAAGCTACTCTCACATATCTAATTTTAATGATTCAGAAATATCCAAAGGACCAACTATATAATCTCTGGTCCCATCTACTACAGGGGCAGGAGACCCCAAGAGTCCACTCTGGGCAGAATGTATGCTGAGGCATACAAAAAGAAGGAAACACCAATCATATCATGGCGAGAAGGAACTGGAGCTCTAATACCTAGTACCCCACCCCTCCCACAATGGGTTGACCTGTACTGCTCTCTGAGTTATAGAGTCTGGGCCTGTTGCATGAGATTCAGTGCAGCAGGACTCATCAGTGCAGCTAAAAAAGGAAAGGAGGACCACTGGATTGTGCAGGGTGACTGAAAGTGAAAACAATGGCCATATCCCACATCCAGGCACATAAAAAGATGGTTCCTCCAGCTAAAGCTGGATTAAGATAGCTAAACCCTAGGGAGTAGTCATTGGCTCTTTCTGTTAGAGTTTAGTCTTAAGAATTCTATACAAGCACAGAGTGAGTTGTGCTTAGGTGAACCTGGATTTGTGTTTAGCGAGATAAGAAAGCCTTCTCTTATTCTCGGGAGAACAGGAGACCAAATGATGGAAAAATCATCCTTACACAGTGTAAGCCTATTTTTTTCAGAGACTATTATACAAGGTCCTGTGATGCCTAGGCAGGGAAAACACTGTCCTTGAAAACTCAGAACATTGTTACTGAACTATTCACCATAAGATGACAGCTTTACAACTCCATTTTGCACCTATTTATGTCCAAGCCACAACATTTGCACAGCCTAAACAGTAAGCAGTTATTTGGGATCCAGCTCAAGCAGATGTAGATAAGATTTTGAAGAAGTCCTCCCTGAGCTCAAAATCCAGGAAGTCCTCAATCATTCCCAGTGCCAATGCCATCAAGAAAAATGGATTTTTGATAGCTGAGATACATAGCTGATGGCCTACAAAAACAACAGTGAAGTCAGCTCCAGGATATTTAGAAAGTAATTGCCTGCAATTTCCTTTTGGCTTATGCAAGGCTCTGGTCTTCTTGTGGGCTGCAGGAAGAGGGTGTGCATGCCTTCAAACTCTCATGATAACAACCTTGAAGCTTGCATGAAGGGAAGGGAAGGATGACCAAGGACTTCAAAGGTGCGTCCTTCTAGAAGCTCACTGGGAGGTGGAAAAAAACAGAGGCAAAAAACATATAAGCCCTCATAAACTATAAGGGATCTCCAACACAAGACCACCCAGGAGGGGCAGGAGGACATGAGAGATTCACTGGTATTGACCATGTCAGAGTTAAGGGTCTCAAATTTCTCACAATCCCAAAGAGATCCCAATTGTGAGATAGGCAATTTCCCTAAAGGAATTTCAAACAGGAGTTTGTATTCAGGCTTACACAAGTGCAAGAATGTGACAAGCTCACATCAAGTGTTCAACAGATCATGACATCTGCATATCTATGTCTACACCAGAGGTGGCCCACATGGGAGACAGGACTGTGCCAAGTCTGTTATGACATTAAACTGTAGTCACAGAATTCAACATTGCACACCTGTGCTTCAGTCTCCCAGCAGACATCAAATAAGTGCTTGATGTTTCATTCACTGGGCAAGGCCCTTGGAGAGGAATACCTCCTACCCTTTCCTCAGTGAGAACCAGCTAATCCAGTTTGATCAAAAGGAAATATCAGATGAAAAAGACTTGGCCACACCGTATACCAGTTTGCAACTATATGAATTACAGGTCAGGCTAGATTTCTGAAGCCTAAGTAAATTATTTAGGGAATGAATGATGTAAGCATCCCAGAATGCTTCCTGCAAGGTGAGAGATGGGGAACATCTCCTTTATTCCTCTGGTCCCCACCAACATGGGGGACTAGAACTGGCTGAAATCCCCACCAACTTTGAGCAAGCCTCCATCAATATGAAGACTGCAAGGCTGGTCAAAATATGGACTTACCTGCAGGACTGGACCTTT
Organism: Protopterus annectens; assembly: GCF_019279795.1. Classification (NCBI taxonomy): domain Eukaryota; kingdom Metazoa; phylum Chordata; order Ceratodontiformes; family Protopteridae; genus Protopterus; species Protopterus annectens. The sequence continues at coordinate 1,798,852,396 of NC_056743.1, read as the reverse complement.
ACTAGTCATCCAAACTAAGTTTAAATTAAAAAAAAAACTCTATCCTCCCCTTTCTTTTGCAAAAGGGGACCCTCATAGCAGTTCCACAAGGAGCTTCTATCTGTCATAGTAGTGAAAAGGCTAGGCCAGTGCAAGATTTTAGAAGAGTTTTGGTTGCCATGAAAAAGTTTAAAGAAAAGGGCATCTAAATACTTGAACTTTTGCTGATTGCAGTAAGGGTGAAAATTTAAACTTTGTAATTAACAAAAAAAGAAACGATGAGCTTGAGGGTCATGTGCAACTACGCAGTCAACATGTGACATCACAGTGTGCACTATCTTGGGAACAGCTAAAAAGGTGGAAAGCTCAGACTGGTGGAAAAGTCATCCACAGCCCCAGATCAATGAAGGTTGTGGATGTAAGACCAATTCTTTGTGACGTAGTCCTTGTTTTGTTTTTTGTAGCTCAACAAATTTAAATTATTGCTGTGAATATGAATGGTCTGATTGTGCGATTAATTGCTTTGATTGTTCATAGCTTTAAGGTTAGAGAAAACAGTTTGCAATAAAAAAAAGTCTGCTCTACTTTACCCAAGTTAGAAGCCTACTGAAGTGGATATTTGGCACTCTCAGCTGTAGTCTCATAGCTGCTGCTTAATGTTTAAGTCACACTGAAGACAGAACAATGTTCCCTTTTGATGCTGCAGGATCAACAACACTAAGTGTACCCAGTAAATGAATGTTGCTTTGTTGCCTTGTCACCCCAGTTTTGACAAATACAAGCTGACACATGGAATAATTGGCATTTCAACAACACAAATTATGTCTCCCATTGTCTTCATAAGCTAGTCAGTAATAACTGAAATAGCTGGTGGATTCAGATATGAAGTTACACTCTTTGCATTTATAGCTAACATTAGGGCAGTACACATTGTGAGGGTTTGCTGGGTTATAAAAACAGTTTCAGCTTTCGTTTTCTAGCTATAGTCTTCTTTGGAGGCCTGTATTCCAAAAACGAAAGAAACTGTAATACTTTAAATATGTCTGAAAAGGGAATACCTTAACAAAAACCAGGAAACACTATTTCATAGATACAAGGAGTGGGGAGAAAGGCATATTGACATGATTTCATCATCTCATTGACACAAAATTATGTCATAAAGGATAAGCCTCACTTCTGTGATGCACAATTCATCCCCCATTAAGGTGAGGTTTCTTTTTATTATTTGTGACAAAAGAATTGGTACTCTGGTTTAGTTTTTAATAGAGCATATGGATGAGTTAATGGATTTTTTCATATTAAAATTTTAGGCAGTTTGAATGAATAATGCTGGTGGCACTAAAGTACTTGCTAACTATCTCCATTTCCAGGTTGTTCTGTGGAGGTGGGGTTTGCTTGTTATAAGAAGGACAGTGAGATTCATGTTTTCCTTCCCTCAAAAAAATTCATTATTCCCCTCAAGCATATCACTCAAGTGTATCTTGTTCTGACTGAGAGAGAGAGAGAGAGAGAGAGAGAGAGAGAGAGAGAGAGAGAGAGACATTTCAGGTGAATGAAAGGGAGACAGAGGAAGATGGAGAAAGAGTGAGACACACACACACACACACACACACACACACACACACACACACACACACACACACACACACACACACACACACACACACACACACACATATGCATACAGTGAGAGGGAAGAAGATAATGCCTGACTGATATTTTTATACACAGCCTAGGGATGTGGGATGGAAGAATGTTAATGTTTCTGCCTGAGGGTCTGAGACTCACTCGATACATAACATCTGAAATAACATAATATGAGAATAAATAAACAAATCAATAAATAGCAACCCTTGTCTTATGCTGCTATTTGTTCAGATTCAGTATGTTCTCTCCAGGAAAACACGCTGATTGAATTGACTTCCTTTAGCTGCCTGTATCTCTGTGTCTGTGTCTATGTGTGTGTGTGTGTTTGTATACATGCATGTGTATGTGTGTGTGGGGGGTATACACATGATATGTGGATGGTATGTGAATATGTGTGTGTGTGTGTGTGTATGTTGGGGTGTATGCACATGAAAATGTGTCTGTGTGTGTGTATTTGCATACATGTATGTGCATTTGCATGTGTATGTGGGGGAATAAACACATGGTATGTGTGTGGTGTGTGAATACGTGTGTGTGTGTGCGTATGTTGGGGGCTATGCACATGAAAATGTGTGTGTGTTTGTGTGTGTGTGTGTGTGTGTGTGTGTGTGTGTGTGTGTGTGTGTGTGTGTGTGTGTGTGTGTGTGTGTGCATGTGTCTGTGTATGTGTGTGTGCGTGCACTCACGTGCATGCACACCCGTGCACATATGTGTTTCAGTGCATGCACATGTGCATATGCGTGTACTATGTTGATTCTCTTCCTTGTTGCCCAGGCCATCTTTGAAAATGGGGCACATGAACCACTTCACTTACCTGGCTAAAAAAAATAAATACATTCAAATTAAAATAAAGATGGACTACAAGCAAAGCTTGTTTTCAGTGATGAGACTAGACACTTGATGCTGGTAGTACATGCTGTTCAACAGCAGTGTTGCTCAGCCAGTGGTTTGTTCTCTTATTTTTCAGGAGGTCATTCTCATCAGAGTGGCTTATGTATGTTCTATCTTATTCACTATGTGCTCCTGCCACAGGCTCTCTTCTTCTCCTTTAATGCCTTGCCAGGCTCCTACTCTTTACCCTTTGCCAGACGTGACACAAGCAGAGATGTGTTATTACCAATGCATCTCTCAAGAAGGTATAGCTGGTCTTGGCTGCTCAGCACTTCACTCCCTGCCTTACTCTGTCATCACATCCCACGTTTTTGTGTATATCAGGTTCAAATACAGTGATCTGTCAAACAGGTCAGCATCACTTTTCTTAGGAGGATCATTTCTTGTAGATAATTACAATATTCACTAGTTAGACAGAAGCAGTTCTGTAAACCTGTGGGTGTCATTATTATGTAGCAGACACCACATCTCGGCTTATATCATGGCCTTTCTCTAGCCAGAGTATATTCTTTCAGATGGACAAGATACTTTCCAGTAATGAAGTGGGTCAGGCCATATATGAATCAAAATGGGTTGGGCTATGCCTGAACCAGCTATATCTACAAGCCTCAAAGTATGCTGCTTGAATAATAGCCCTCTGATGCATTTTAATATGTAGCACCTTTTAAAAGATTAGACATGATCCAAATTGAAGGTTTAGTATTAATGCTGCCTCGCTTAAAGATCTTAATTATTAATAACTCCCGGCTGATATACAGAACTATTTTTAGAGGAGAAAACTCATGATGTCCATTCAACTCTGCTTGTTGTAATAATTGTAAGAGAAGCCTTCATGTACAAAAATTATTTCTAAACAGGGTGGTGTGACATAAGTTCACTGACTAATGGCATTCACTAGGGAGAGGATCATTATGGTGTCTACTTGACACTGATTACATTTAGATTTTCTTGTGTCCATTGTTTCTGATGATACAAAGGCATTTTATTTATGACAGAAATATGCAAAGATGATGTTGTTTGATACGTCACAGGAACAGTATACAGATGAAGTGAACACTCATATTTTAGGTTGTGTATTTGAGAAGTACAAATATGAATCAGGAATCCATGGCTGATAAGGGGAGTAAACTTTAGGGAAGAATCTGCAGTAGTATAATCCTAGCTCAACTGAACTTCTGCTTGTTTTAGAATGTCTCAAAGTATTTCACAGCACCTGTTCTAGTGTGTTCCTTTAATCTGGATATTACTAGTAATGTAATGAAAGTGTTCAACCTGTATGCAACTTGGAAGAAGCCCTGTGAAACGTTTGTAAATGTGTGTATATCTGCAAAAAAGTTATACTGATTATTTAATACTGGCCTAATACATTAACTAAGATTACAGAGAGCCAAAAGAGTAAATCAACAAAATGTTCACAACCAAGATAAATTTCAACAAAGCAAGAAACATTACCAGGGTAGTTCAGAATATCTAATTATGAAGCAGTAATAACTAAAACAGAAATATTTACAAATCCAGCAGATTTTCATGGTTGGTTAAAACCTCATCAGGGACACAGAGCATCAAACACTTAAAATATAACAACTTACATCGTGAGCCAGCTTCTTCAGCTGCCTCAGATATCCAGTGTGGATGGCTTATTCTAAGACCATGGTTAGCATTCAAATTATGCTTCTTCTGTAAAAGGGGTGAAAACATTCTAATGAAATAGAAAAAATGAGGCCCCCGTCTACTTGATTTGGTGGTAGCTCAATGGATGTAAATGATCCCATGGAATCTATGGAAAATGGTAGTGGTCCTTTATTTAAAACATTATGCACAATATTATTTACAACATTAATTATAAAATTACACATTTACATATTTACAATTTATAAAGTGTACAATTTTCCACGTCTTCCTTGTATTTTATACAATTATAATTATCTTGTTGTTGTTGTTTGTCTTTTGGCTTTTCCCGGTTAGGGGTCGCCACAGCGGAACTCCGGTCCACTAATGATTGGCAGTAGGTTTTTACGGTGCTGAGTTGCCAGCTCGATGCCCAACCTTCAACAAAGGCATGCCCATTTACACATGTCTTTTGAAATGCCACTTGACCACGGGAAGGACATGCAGACGCTACACAGAAGGCACTCCCTGCACACCAGCCAAGAATTGAACGGGAGAACCTCTTGCTGTGAGACAACAATGCTACCGCTGCACCACCACAATTATAATGATCTTACTTTCCTTTATTATTTGAACGTCTGTCATCCTTGTCCTTATTAGACCCTCATTCCTTTTTCCCACAACAACCATCAGATTTTTTAAATGTTACTGCTAATCTCCATTTACCATTAAACATGAATTAATTTACCCTTTTGTTCCAACTGGTCCACGCAACATTAAATAATCTTTTATCTATTTTATTAATGTATTCCGTAGTTTTATTCCTATATGTATATAATCAAATCCATATCTGTATCATTCAGCTGTTTTATACCTGCAAAAACTATCTTCACATAGTTTCTTTCACAATTTTATAACCCTTATACATTGGAAGAAATCATGATCTGTAATTTCCTCTTTGCCACAAAATATATAAACTCTTTTACTTTTTTATAAGACATATTTCCTTTTACTGGTAATTTATTAATCACTAATCTTCATAAAAATTTTTGACATTCTATTTGCTTTTCATACTTTTATAGCTTTAACTTTTTCATTAGTTAAATCAGCCTGATTAATATAATAATATTGTATCATAATATTTTTAAAAACACACTTCCCCTTTTTCAATTTCATCAATTTCATCAATTTTCATCAATTTTTATTTTCTATAAATGTATAACTTTCTTGGTAATATCTCAATTCATCATTTATACATTCTTTCCTTTTTTGAATTTTTTAACATATCCCAATACCACTCATGTTTATATTTTAATAGATTTACTGTTAACTTTTCATTTTTATAATTTATACCAAGCAAAACTCTATACAAGTTCAATGAAGCAGCACAATTGGGTTGACTTATCCCAAACCTATGTCTTCTTTATTTAAATATAAGACTCCTGTCTTCACTGGATTCAATCTTGAATCCCATGTAAAAGAAAATAAAATGCTTGTAGCATTTCTTTTTTCATAAATTATTTGCAATATATGGAAACTTGCTAAATATGCTATCTTTCCCAGTATAACTGAATTAATCAAAAAACATTTTTATTAAAAGACAACTTAACTGTTACAGTTTTCCAAAAACAAGAAAACTCCTTTATGTCATCTATTATCATTTTCCATTTTTCCCCACTTACATATTCTTTCAATGAAAAAAGATATTCCTCCTATCTTTCCTATATCACCTAGACTTTACTTTTTCATGCCTATTGTGATTAAGCATTCAAATACACAACATAATTCTTCTTTGATCCAGACATAGTTTTTCATAATTGCTATAACATCATCAGCATAAGTCAACATAACGGGAATTTGTATCCCTTCACTGGTAGTTTAAGTACTACCTTTTATATGCATATTTACATCTCTAGCTAACACTTTCATAATTAATGCAAATAGTATACTACTCATGGGACTTTCTTGATGTATGCCATTCATTATATCTTAGGTTTATAGGTAGGTACTAGGCTATCAGCCCAAGGGCCTATGTAAGCCTAGCCAACAAGGTTCTTTGGCTTTCACCACCAAGAAAGTTATTTTCATGTGCCCTTGTCAAGCAGAGCCACAGAAGTGATCCCTGGGGTGAACTTCCTATTTCCCAATCACTCATCATGATTTTTCTTGAAGAGTACTAATGAGGAACTCTGCTTGACATAGATAGGTAGATTGTTCCAGAGTATGGGAAGTCTCTGGGACTGGAATCTATCCCTCCAGCATGTTCTGTTTATTGTGGTGACAAGGTTTAAGTCCCTAGAGCATGTATCTTGGAGGGATTGGGATTTCTTTAGGTGCAGCATGTCCAACAGCTCAAGGTTTGACATAGCTTTGTATGTTAGGCAGAAATCACCTCTGAGTAGGCGATATGCTATGGAGTAAAGATGGATTTTTTTTGAGAAGGTCAGCGTAGGGCATCTGTTTGAGTCCTGTAATCCTCTTTGTGAGGTACTTTTGTGGCCTTTCCAGCTGTTGCAGATATCTTGTAAGGTACATTCCAAAAGGGGCATTGTACTCAATAATGGATCTAATGAATGAGGAGTAGAGGGGAACAATGATCTCTTTTTCCTGGATGAGAACCCTTTTGTGATGAGGTGTGCCACGTAGAAAGATTTCCTGACTACTGTGGCGATGTGATTATCAAAGGGGAGACTACTGTCCACCTGAGTCCCAAGGTCTCTTATCACACCTTCGGCATTAAATGGACTGCTGCCTATGTGGTAGTTCATGGGTACAGGGTTTTTTCCAAAAGGAATAACGATGCACTTTTTGGCATTGAGCTTGAGGCCATGGCTCTGGCACCAGGCATCTGTGTCACCGAAGCCCTTCTATAGGATGTCCATGTCATTTGGGGACTCGACTATGACACTTAATTTGCAGTCATCTGTGAACTTTGTCAGCCAGAGGCCCTCTGTGTTAACCTGTACTTCAGAGAAGTAGATACCAAACAGGAGAGGACCCGGGACAATATCTATTTGTTTAATCCATCCATTCACTAAAATTCTTAGTTTATTTTTGTAATGTGCTGAAAAACAAACATTCTTAATTTTCTCTATTTTTTTATATTTTCTCATAGCTATCCATAAAAGTTCATGTTATACTGTATCAAATGTATTATTTAAGTCTCTTATCATAAGCTTTGCTTCATTTTTCCTGTGCATAATATCATCCACAATTTCTCCCTACTATTAATAACAAATCCTGGCATCCCTTTCCCTTTAAACTATATACACCATCTTCTGTAATATTTTTCATTTTACTTTCCATTCTCTTCTGAATTATTTTCATAAAATATCTTATCTGTATTATTCAATACTATAGTTTGCCAAGTTTTGATTTCATTTTTGTCTTCCTTTTTCCATAAACATTTAAATATGCCACTGCATAAATCTGTATATACAAAACCATCATTTAACCACTCATTTTTAACTTTAAAGAAGTATTTTTTCCTGCTAATCTGTAAAATTCTTACAGAATTGAAATCCTATTCCACATAGGCCTGCAACTTACTGTAAACTTACTTGTCCCAGTATTTTATCTAGTTTATATTAGGAAATTTAATTGTCGAATTCTTTACTTTCCACATCTGATATTTTTTAACATTGCATTCTTTTTTTGTGCCTTCTTTTTATCTTGAAACATTTTCTTTACATAATTTATTACAATATTCAAAATGTACTCCTGAGACCTTCTTACCTTTCCTTTATCATCTTTAATTTCTCTCATTATGCTAATATTTTCTTTAATAACTGCTCAAGTGAACTGATACATCTGGTCTTTTACCTTGTACGTAATATTGCTTAAATAATTCTTTAATTTTCTCTTGATTCTTTTAATAAATTCTCCGTTCTGTCAGAAAATATAGTCTATCATTTCTTTCTAAATCTTTTAAAGCATCTATACATATTATCCTATAATCTGCTTTTCTTACATCTAACTGCCAAGCTAGGAAAACATTTCTTATATATTGTTTTGAAAGAGCTCCACCACCAGAGCAGGTTTCATAATATACTCTAGAGGAAATGTGATCTTTCTATAATTGTATAATTATTTTATTTCCTTTATCATCCCATAATTTCTAATTTATTATTTTCATTCCTTTTCACAATTTGATATACTCCTTATTTTCCTTGTCTATATACGTATGACTGAATGATTTGAAAAAAAAATAAGTGTCTCTTCTTCAGCAATATTTAGTGCTTGTGATACAATGAAATAATCTCTTTCTGTTGTATATACACCTTGTCTGTTTGTCCACAAATTCCTATTCCAAATCTTAAAAAGTTTTATAACCTTAAACATTTTCTTAACATTATTTCTGCTCATTTTTCCCCTCTGAAATCACAATTAAAATCTCCTGTCAATATTAGTCATATCTGTTACTATATAATCTAGAGTTTAGAGAAATACATTTTCTTTTTCTTTACTTGTAATGTAGGCATACAGTGCTACAATTCTATATTCCTAATTATGCCATCTGAGATCTACAATAGTTAATCTTCCCAGCATTGTCAGTGCTACATTCAATATTTTCACTGGCTTCTTACAACGCACCACTATGCCAGGACATCGTTCTTTTCCTAAGTTCCATATTGTGCCTCCTCCCCAAAGCTTTTCTGTTTGTAATCTCTCTTCTCGTGTCAGAAATCTTATATATTCCAATATTATAATGTTAACATCACACTTTTACAGCAATTTAAGATGCATGTTCTTCTATTTGTATTTATAATGTTATCTACATTTACTGAAAGAAGCAAAAGTTATCACTTAATCTAGCTTATTAGGTACTGTGTATACCTTTAGATAAGTTAAATATTTATCTCATTTACACATCCATTTTCCTTCTTCTTCTCTTTTATACTTGCCCCTTTGAGTTTTTCTTTCTTTCTTTTAACTATAGAATTATTCCCCCTTTATTTTCCAACCTATAGCTTTCCCATCGCTTATTTCACAGCCTTTTTCTAAGTCTTTGGCCCTTCTTCCCGTCTTCCTCTTTATCTTGTATTGCTGCTGTTTCTTCTCTTCATATATCTTCCTCCCTTTTATTGTATTCTTCCTCACCCTTTCTCTCTAGATTACAATCCATCTATAAATGTCCAATTTTGTTATATGTATAACATTTCAATTGACATTTTTCCCTCAAGACCTGTTTCCCCTCAAACACATTTCCTTTAATGACAATTCCTTATTCAATGATGATCCTTCCCACAGAAAAAAAAAGCATGACTTGGGTTGACCCCAGTATTTTGCCACACTCTTATTTCCTTCTATATTTATCATACTAAGAATATTAACACATTTCTCATTTTCTATTTTCAGTACAATATGACAATCCTATCAATCAGTCCATAATCCTCTGTTATAATAAACTTTACTAATGCCCATAACTTCTTTACATCATTTACTTAAATGTCTCTTCAAAATCTCTTTTACAACTTCAGTTTGAAATTGAACATGTATTTTTTCTTACTTCTCTGTGAAATGGTTTAACCACATATGAATTCCAGAGATTACAGTTCGTTTTCTTTTCATACTCTCCCAAAAAGCACCCATTACTAAAGAGGGCAGGGGGGCTCTACCCCCTGAATTACCTTAGCAATGGCTGTGAACCCTAATGCTAATGCTGCCCTTTCCTCCAATCCTAATCCTACATCTTAGTGTTATTAAAACATTTGTTTGTAACATTGCCACTACACAAGACAGACTCAGACACACAAATATTCACAAACGCACACAAACAACACTACATCTTTCCCCCAACCTAACCCTTACCTTTTACCTAAAACACGCAGACTCGTACACAAACACACAACACCCATAGGGGGTACATGGGGCTTGCCACCTGCAAAAAAAAAAAAATATGTGTTTTGTTTATTCAGTGTTTTTGGGTTTTGTTCTATCAAGACTGATTGTTAGCCATTCGAGATTTGTATATTTCAATGTTTAGGAGTACATCCATTTACGGTTAGTGAGTTGAGTAATGATTGCAAATGTAAATGTATTGTTTACATTTGTGATCGCTAGAGTTTGTTGTCTGTTTCACTAATGATTGTCAATGACATTTTATCATATTTTGCGTTTCATTCAGTTATGTCAGTGATCAATAGTAATACATTATTCTCTCTCTCTTTTTGAAAACACACACACACACACACACACACACACACACACACACACACACACACACACACACACGCACGTATGGACACACACACACACAGATGTGCACACATACAGTATGCATCAACATAAGTAGCTGTGCATTCTCATGCTGACACTTATATATACACATACACACACACAAATGTATGCATGCCACTTCAAATGCACATATGACCACACGCTCAGAGATATGCACACATTCAGTATGTACCAACATAAGTAGATGTGCACTGTCATGCTGACACGTATATGCGTATACACACACCCACACACACACACACACACACACACACACACACACACACACACACACACACACACACACACACACACACACACACACACACACACACACACACACACAGACACACACACCCCTAGCTATATCTATCTACATATATTTATTTATATATATATATATATATATATATATATATATATATATATATATATATATATATGTGTTAATTCCAGGATCACACTACAGTGGAGAAAATGGCATATACCTTTTACTTGCCTTACAGTACTCTACACAGTACCATATATACTAACTGCAGTTCAGTCAAATGAGATTCATTGAAATGAGTTTTCAGCGAAGTGGTCGAGATGAAATGAAATTCAGTCAAATGAGATTCAATGAAACAAAGTAGACCCATGTACATACATGCATTAAAGCAGATTTAAATGGCACTACATGACATATTCTCCTCTCTTACACAGAAAGTCCCATTTTGTTTTGGACTAGGAAAACACAGGTGTACCTTTATACAGCTGATAATACTGCAGACTGAACTTATGAGAGAGGAAACATTATTTAAGCACAAAGTACAACACGTGACCATTTTATGAGAAAGTCAAACTATAAAAATGTCACAGAAGTTACAATTATATTTGATATTGGAAAGTAACCCAAATAAAGTGGTTCCTTTGTGGCACTCATGGACTACTTGAAGTACATGACAAATGTTCAGAAAGAAATCTTTTGAGCCATGTTACAAAATCATCCATCAAAACTTTTACAGTCACTTGACAAAACTGAATTAATTGGCTCAGGAACAGTGGTCTGCGAAGTCAGGACAGCACTTATTGTGGCATCAATCAAACACTGAAACTCATCATCTCAAACATTCAGTTAAGGTGGATCAGTCACTGGCACTGGAACAGATTTGACAGGTATCAATCAGGTAATTCTAACTCAATTTCTCTGTTGGTTATCTGGTACACTTCATTCAGGCTGATGCTTATCAGAAATTGCCTTAACATTTCATCTATTATATCAGACCATGGTACTATCACTGGACTGTACAACATTTGAATGTAATTTTACAGTTTTACACTGTTATCAATGTAGTGCCCATTGAACAGATGATGGTTTTGCAGAATGATGTCAGTCATAACACTTTTTATAGGAAGCTTTTGCCTTTTGTTCATTACTTTTTAGTACGGTACAGTATTTCTCTTGGCTCTAGTTTAGAGTCTAACATTGGCATGTTAGTTTGTTTTGGTCTTCCAAGCATACATTGTAAAGGCCTTACTCTGGTATCACTGTGAGGGCGAGCTCAGTATGCCATCAGAGCTTTATATAGATCTGGTTGTTCTAATATTCCTTCTGTGGTTTGAGCTGCTTTCTCCCCTAAACCAATTAACTGTGGATATTGAGAACTTGACATAGTATGACGGAAATAATAATCAATCGCAAATTATTGGAACTCACTGGACATAAACAGCATGCCTCTGTTTGCTATCATTTCTACAGGTATACCAAGCCCCAAGAACAGCCTTGAGCCTGGCTATGATTTGTTGGTTTGTTCTAATTGGCACTTGAGATATTTCGGTGTCATACCATTAGTAATCAACAACAGCAAAGTAATTTTTGCAATTGAACTTACATATGTATGTTTGTCAAGCACTCCCTGGCAATGACATTCAAATTAATGGCTCATGTCTCTGAGATGGTTTGTGTAAAACACATAATTATCACCTTAACACCAGGTTAATTGTGTTCTGGTTAATAATTGGCCACTGCACAGACATTCTGGTTTGTTATCTGCATTTAGTCCTTGATGACCCTCATTGATTCCTCATAGCACTTCAGCTTGCTGATTTAGGGCTTCTGTGATTTGGTCTTGATACTTCAGCAAGTCATCAAGCTCGGTTGATTTTGCTCTGACTGCGAAATACCTATGCATGAGTCATTTGCTTTGAGTCTAACAATTTAGCAATCCATCATGCACATATATGTAACTGCTTTTGATTTAGGATGTCATTGACAGTCTTAAGCCTTTCTAGTCTTTAGGTGGGTGCAGGTCTTGTTATCATTATGCTTTGTACTTACGCTGCTACTTCATTTTCATTGTGTGACAGTGGTTTATCACATACAGGATTCCTGAGCAACATATCTGTAACAACAGGACCCTTAACAAGAACATGTACAACTTTGGACATTAATTTTTCAGTCTCATTAACAGTATGTGGCACCTCAGGGGCACTTTTGCAACATTATATGAATTGGTTGATCAGTGGCTTTTGGTCATCCCTCTCAACTGTTCCAAATTTGGCAGAATGTCCAGATTTCTGCTGCATATTTTGATTTGTTCTTTTCCCCATAAAATTTGTTTTTCCTGCAAACTATTGATGATTGAAGCCATCAGATAATGCAAGAACAGCCATGGTAGGGCTAGCCACCTGGCGGTGTGAACCGTGGGTCTAGATGATTGTCATTGTTGAAAGTGACACCACGACCCCATGTTTAAAAATGGGAAAATGAGTTGTGGATTATGGATGCATATGAGATTCAAATTTAATATCCTTCAGAAAACGCATGCTAATCTAGAATCTTCAAGTTTATAAGAGCTATATTTAAAATCTGTCCTTGATTCTGGGCCATTGTTCCTCCCATTATTTTTAGCTTTGTCCAGAATTCTTGTACTCAGTGATTGAAAGACATGCTTGTGGTGAAACTGTAAATGGAAATCCTTGAGCCCTAATAGCTATCAGGATAATTTTTTGCATGCCTATACACTTGCATGACATTCCTTTTTGATTTGGGAATAGTTCTGCAACTTTTAACGTGGGAGTGCAGTATGCTATGGAATGTGATGTTTGCTCATCCCATTGGAACAGCAGAGTACCTACACCATAACTATTAGTATCTGCAGTCATTTTTTTTATTTCATTTTATTTAAATTTGTTAACCAGGGTAGAGCATTGATGTTTGCTTATGATGTCAATTTGCTGTAACACTGCTGCAGTTGAAAGTATTTCTTTTATTCTGCCAAAGGTTTGGGCTTTTGCATGTCCCAGAGATCATGAGATATTTTTCTTTAACAAATTTGTTAAATGATGAACGGTTGTAGAAAGATCTGGAAGAATTGTGCCGAAATAATTGATCATGCATACATCTTGTCTCAGTTCAGTAACCCAGTATGGTCTCGCTGTTCTGGTATTGCTTGGACTTTACTTGCATCTGGTCAGATACATCTTGAGTATATGTAGTGGTGCTAAACATGCTGAAGCTATGTCTGATTAAGCAGCATGTGTCTTTGTTGAGACTGAAAGCTGAGCTGTGAATCACTTACACCACTGCCTCTAACCTCAGATCACCTATTTCTTTGTGATCTAAACACAAAGATGTCATCCTTAACAACACCATCAGCATCTAGCTTCTTAAGCAAATCCATCATTATATGGTGGAAAATGTCAGGTGCAGAGATTATAAGGCAACCTTGTGAAACAAACTCTTCTCATAAGGGTTATTAAGGTTTTCAGCTTTTCACTTTCTTTGTCTAATTGTATTTGCCAGAAACTAATGAAAGCATCTAGTGTAGAGAATACTCTTGCATTCATTAGCTTAGGTGCTTTGTCAAACCACAACTAAAAAGACCACATACCAGAGACTCCTGACTGCACTCCTGCACTTCTCCATGCTGTATGGTACTTTACAATTCCTTACTGAATTACTGTAACAAATATTACAAGAACAAAAAACAGATAAAACATACTCAATAAAGCATTTATATGAAAGATAAAAATGTACTACTACTACCATAATTAAACATATTCCCAATCTGATATATTAAAACAATGTGTGAGTACCTGGGGCAAATTAGTTTCATGAGTACATCAGTAAGTTTAGAGAATCTTCTGCTGTACTGTATCCTGTACTCCAGGGTTTAATTATTTCAAACTTAATTTGCCTTCTGTGGGACTGTGAGCAAATCACTTAACCAGAGATTCTTGCTCACTCATGGTTTATTTTTTAACATGCATATAAAACATACTGTATATATGTGTGTGTCAACTAAACAAGAGACTAAGAGGTCTAATAAGATCCAACAAGGTTAATTATGAGGTTAGGATAGCTTCTCAGGCTAAGGACAATCATAAGGCCTTCTTCAGCTATATCAAGAGCCTTAAAGGTAGCACACAACAGTGTGTGTAGAATTGGTGGTAAATATCCAAACCTTCCCTGGGCAGGGTGACACAGCAAATTTTTAGCCGATAAATTTAGCTCTAAATTCAATCCCTACATCCTTCCACTACCCTTTATGAAGTCTCTTCTACAATATACCCCCAACTATCAACAAACAGCAGATCCTGGCAGCCTCAAACATGACCTAAAAGGACCCCTAGTGGTACTTAACTAGAGCCTCAAAGCAGCTTATGTACCACATGAATGGAGGGCCACAACAGTCATTCCTGTCCACAAGAGTAGACCATCAACCTACTCCAGGAACTAAAGACCCATCACTCTGACAAGCCTAATATGCAAAGCCATGGAATGAATTACCATGGAAGTCAGGAAAAAGGACACTGGCAATCTAAAGAGACTTGACCCATCATAGTTTGGCTTTGTCAAGGGAAAATCTTGCCTATTCAACCTAGTAGACTTCTTTGAGAGGGTTACTAAGGCTATGGATGAGGGAAAAATGGTGTACACTGTTTATCTCAACCCACTCAAGACATTCAGTACAATAGCCTACTCAGGTATTGTTGACAAACTCTTAGAACTAGGCTTAAATCCCTACATAACTCACTGGATTGATGGCTGGTTCAAAGATAAGACCTAAAAAGTCAGGACTGTTGAGACCACCTCCACTAAGAAACCAGTCACCAGCAGAGTACCCCAGAGCTCTGTGTTGGGCTACTCCTGTTTGGCATCTACTTCTCAGAAGTAAAGACTAATGTAAAGGCATCTGTCTCACCAGGTTTGCAAATGACTGTAAATTGGGAGCTGTCATAGATTCACCCCACGGCACCAACATCCTACAAGTGGGTCTGATACAAACAAATGATTGGGAAGTTGTCCACCAAAGCTAACTATACCATTGAACATGTAGCAAAGATGATAAGAAAATCAATATACCCTACAGTAAAAGAGGAAGAAGGACCCACCTTAATAGTTACAGAATCTTGGACATTGTCTCTGTCTGTTAAGCGACCTAACATTTTCATACATTTTTCAAGACATTGTACTCATCCCAGACTTTAGTTCTTCTTGTGACCCTCACCCCTTTCTCAACTCCAGCTCCCAATTCTCCAGTACCCAAGGAGTCTTTAATCTGATTTCAGACTTACCTAACCTTACTGAATGTGTCTATATACTAAAATAAAACCTATGGGTTCATCCAAAATATAAATGTATAAACAACACCATGCAGCCAGTAGTGTCTTGTGTACTGCTTTCTTTCATGACTTAACATTTGCTTTATACATATAGTCAGTAATTTAAAATAATTCCACCTCAGTCCAATGTTCCTATGTATAAAGCAAACATGGAGGTAATATAGAACAGTCCGGAACTCCACGTGACTGACAACTCTGTGTTTTCCTATGTCTATACAGTACCTTTCATCATGTAGCTCTCCTGAATTGTCTTTTGATTACTAATTAGGGTTACATTTTAGTCTTGATTGCCACCACAGTCTTTACAGCTCATTTGCATGCTTTAAGATGCAGGCATTGAAGTGGTCAGTGGGGTATTTGAGGCTACAGAGACAGCATCCCTTTAAGACCATCTTTTAATTTTAGATAGATATCACCTGGCTTTAAAGTAGTGGATGTTTCATAGCAGTCTCGGTGTGGGTCTACAGTTCCAGCAGCAGAACCTATCTGCCTGAGGTAGGATCTCAGACTCTTTCTGAGGAAGGAGAGCAGGAACTCATTGCTTCATCTCCTGGCTGCTCCTCTAGTGTCTGAGTCAGTAATCAATCTCGACTCATCATCAACACAGTTCGATATTTTCCATTGTGTTAGTGGGCAGCTCTTCTCACACACCATTGCCAGCAATATCTCAAACTACAAGGAAAAATGCCAGATGGCTGAACAATTTAGAAAAGCAGATCAGTTGGCATGCCTTTGGAAGTGGGAGAAGACAACAGCCAACATAGCATTCTAGATATTGGAGGAACATTTTTATTATTATTATTATTATTATTATTATTATTATTATTATTATTATTATTATATGTTACCTCTTTAATACCTCATCTCTGTCATAAAAAAGAAGCCATAGTGCTTTAAGGAAGACAATAGCCCTTCCCCCTTATTACAAGAAGAGCTAAGAACATTAGTCATCTGCTTGTTTATCTACTTTTATGTTTATCTACTAATATATGTACCCTATAAATATATCTATAATTCTATCTAAGTAAAAAGTAATGCAACTACAAGAAGGGGAAGGTCTATCTTTCTATTTATCTGCTGCCTAGCTATCTGCCTTTTAACTTGTCCTAAGTGGACCACTCCAGTGGAGGAAAGAAATGTGCTTCTGGAGCTACAAACTTTCAACATGCATAGATGATGATTGAAAATAAGTCATCTGTATTGATAAAAATGGATTAAAATAACACAGAATGTTGAAATGATGTACACAAAGTTAGTGACAAGCAGAACCGTAAATGGGAGGGGGTATGGGATTTCAGTAGGACTTTTAATCTATTTAACGGATGAAGAGAAGAGTACAATTGTGTAAGTAAATATACTATAACAGAAGATGTTGGAGTAGATCACTGTTGCAATAACCTAAATTATATAGGGCGTAATCTGCCAAGGACTGGACCAGCCAGCCAGCTTACAAAACACTAGTGCATCTTTCACACATCATAGCTGCGGTACAACTAGGGAGGAGCAATATCAAGTTAGTGGCCACTTAGTGGCTACTTTACAGATTTCTTGCCTCAAATGAGGGAGGCTAGAGCCCTGCAAGATAGGAACAGAAATAATAAAAATTCTGTACCCTGGCATAAAGCAGCAAAAATGAGGGGGGCAGGGGGAGGATGCATCCATTGCAACAGTGATCTATTCAAACATCTGCTGTTATAGTAAGTTTATTTACACAACACTATTATCTTCATCATTAGATCACTCTTGCAGTAGCAAGTAGCAGTTTGTGGTCCGAATGGAGAGATGAAATGTCAGCAAGCAAAGGAGAGTAGTAGTGCTGAAACTGAATTCATCTTCAAGTCTTGGTGAGTACCTTCATAAGGTGGACCCTGTTTTCACAAAATCTCACCAAGGCGACAATGATATATAGACTGCATTTACATAGCATATATCATGGACAAAAACTAAAAAAGATAGCTGGGTGCACAAGACCCAGGATAAAAAAAAAGTGTCCAATCCTGGTAGGCACACTGGTACCAGGACTGGAAAAGATGACAGTGCAGAATCCTCAAAATACAGAAAGATTGCTATAATGGGGCCAGGCCAGGCCCAGGGACGATGCCCCCCCGTTGTAGAAGGAAGTGGCAGTCCACAAAAATCACAAAAACTGATAGGCCAAAGAAGAAACATAAAGACAATAACGTGGACTGTTGAGGATAAGAAATAAATTATGTATTGTTACTATTATGCAAAAAGCCCAGAATTTCCAGACACACGATATACAAAACGATTACGAGAAAATAAAGGAAAGAAAAATACTTCTGCAAGACAAAGTGTCAGAAGCTTCAAATGGAAATTTGTGTTCATTAATACAACAGATTTGTGAAAAACTGTATATAGATCAAGAAACTTTGATCTGTTTGGATAAAGAAGCATCTGAGGAAATGCGAACATATAAATAACAAAACCAAGAGACATTTGAAAAGTATAAAAAAGAAATATGGACATGGGAAAGAAAGAGAGATTTGATATTGTGCAATATTTATGCAAAGGAGAAAGCCAACTTAATCAATGTAAAGAAGGCAGCCCCAAAGATATTCAAAGACAAATACAGGCAAAGGCATCTGGATATGGAAAATTTCACAATAAAAAGTAACATCACAAAGAATGGAATGTAGAAAAGAAGATTAGTAAAGTAGAAGTTAAAAAAATCGAAGTTGAAGTTATGGAGTGCCTGCGAAGTGAAGGATTTAATGTAGAAGGTCTAACACAGGTTACATCACAACAGGATGGAGTGAGTCCCCAAAGCAGGGAGAAACGAAGATTAGGAAACATCTGAAGAAGAAATATGGACATGGGAAAGAAAGAGAGATTTAATATGGTGTAACATTTACGCAAAGGAGAAAGCAAAACTAACCAATACACAAAGAGCAGCACCAAAGACATTTGAAGAGAAATACAGGCAAAGGAATCCAGACATGGAAAACTTTACAATACAAAAAATAAGAAGACCAAGAGGAAAAGTAAAAAAGGAGATTATTAATGGAGAAGTTAAAGAAATAGAAACTGAGGTTATGGAGCACTTGCAAAGTGAAGGATTCAGTATAGAAAATTTAATTCAGAAAGCATCACAACAGGATAGAGTAATGGATATCCAAATTAAGGAGAAACCGGTGGAAAAGGAAGCAATTGGTCCAGTGCCATATGAAGATAATTTGGAGCCTTCCACAGGAAATCAGTATAAACATTCACTTGAAGCCGGACAGAAGGGAAGGAACAGGAAAATGTGGAAACTCTGATGCAGTCAGTGTTGAGGAGTGATAGGCCAGTGAGTTCCCATATTACAGAGCAACCAATGGCACAGGATGAAATTGAAGAGAAGGTGCCACAGGAAAATGCTATAGAACTTTCTATAGAATGCCCACAGGAAATGAAAAACAAGGGATATGCCCTCAGTTGGGATCAAAATGAGCTAAGAGAAGAGTTGCTTGATTTAATAGACATGGACCCATATATATATATATATATATATATATATATATATATATATATATATTAGGATCAATGAGAGAAATAGACTGCAGAAGGTCAATAAAACCCAAAAAGTCAGAAGTCTGATAAAACAAATGAATGCGGTAATTAAGACTGTCCATAGAGATCCATGCAATATCACAGAAGTAAACAGGATAGATTACTGTGCTGCTAAATTAATAACTGATAAAGTTCTACCACAAGAACACAGAGTAGCAAGGGAAAGGAAGGGGAGAAATCGAATACCATCATGGAAGTATCGAATAGAGAAAACTATAAAGTAATTAAGACAAGAAGTGTCACTGTTAGAAGACTCTAGAAGAGGGAATAAATCAACAAAAATACTAAGAAAGATAAATGTGATAAAAGCAATGCACAGTATTAGAACAGACCATGATCTATCATGCATTATCGCAAATAACAAATTAAAAATTTCAGCACAGGCGGAAAAACTTAGAAGATACACAGATAAATATAAAGGAAAAGTACAAAATAAGCAATTTATTGACGACCCCCAAAAAGTTTTATAGAGAATTGGGAAATAAGGTAAAAGGACTTGAAAGACCACCAAAAAAAGACGAAATTGATACATTTTGGAGAAGTATCTATGAAGATCCTGCGGAATATAACAAAGATGCTAAATGGATAGAAGAAGTAAAAGAAAGAATAAGAAGTTTAAAGGTGCAGAATTTATTTATTTTATTTTATTTTATTTTACATTTGTTAACCGGGGAAGTCCAAGTGGACACAGGTCCATTTTCAGGGGTTTATATCAGTCAGTCAAAATGGCTGAATATCGAATATTAGATGTTCGAACTGTAAAGTTCGAACACTGGTAATCACGAAGCCGCGGCCCACTGAATTCTTTCTGAGGGAAAGAATTCGGTGGGCCGTTTCTGTGGCTTTGTGAGTATCAGGACTGTGCTGGGAAGTTACGGATCGGGTTCAGGTAAGTGTGCGATTGTGTGGATGTTAGGGTTAGGGCACGGGTTAGGTGAGTTAGGGTTAAGGCGTGGGTGAGGTGGGTGTGCGATAGTGAAAGACTTTAGGGTTAGGGCGGGATAGGTGAGTTTGGGTTAGGCCGCGGGTGAGTGTGCGATAGTGACGGACCGTAGGGTTAGGGTTTGGGTTAAGGTAAGTTGATAGGTAGTAGTGTATGTACAGTTTAGGGTAGGGTTAGATGTAGGATTGTGAGTATATGTGTGTGGATTGATGTTGTTTTGGTGTGTTTGTGTTGTGTGTGTGTGTGTTTCTAGGAAAAGCAATTTTTTTTCCCTGGGAAAAAATTGCTGTTTTAAGACTTTGATGGTTTTGCAGTTCGTGGTTTGAAGTTCGAACATATGGTGTTCGAACTTCCGAAGTTTCGATGAACTGATATAGACCCCATTTTCAGTGGTGGCCTGGGGAGAAAAGCTCCACATAACACTAAAAAATATATATATATATATATATATATATATATATATATATATATATATATATACACACACACACACACAAGAATACAAATAGGCATACATAAGCAAGCAGTAACAATTTCTAGATAGTTTCAATAGTGAATGACGCATGCAGGAAAAACTTGAGTTACATATATTTTTTTTTTCACTAGAAGAAGGTTACATTCTGTTCAGAACCTTACATTAGTTAAACAGGTAAACTGGCTCTGTAAAGGACTTATCATTTGAACAGTTGGATCATGACAGACTCCTAGCAACAGTACAGAGTGTGGATTAACCTGGGGAGTAGCATGGGTAAAGCCAGTTATTTAAGTAATGGGTTTTGAAGAGTTTTTTATAATTGGGGATAGGAGGTGGTAGAAGTTAACTGGCTTGGGAGTGAGTTCCAGATGTTGGCAATGGAGCAGGCAAAGAGATTTCCCAGCTTCATTTTTATGTTTGATGACATTGATAATGATATGAAATGGGATGAAATAACAGCCAGAGAGACTGAAACAAAGTTAAGAAAAGCCTCTAATTGGAAAACCCCAGGCCCAGATGCAGTACCTAAGTTTTGGTCAAAAGTACTAACATCTTTGCATGAAGATTTAACCATGAATAAGAACAATTTATATGTGCACCCCGGACAGATACCAGCCTGGCTAACAAAAGGCAAAACAATGATTCTACTTAAGAGTGACCCTGCAAGCTACCCTATAAATTACAGACCAAACTCAATTATGGCAGTAGAACAAAAGGGCAATGAAAGAAAGCCATATGGAACAAAGGATCATTTGTTGTTAAATAAAGTCATAGTGGAGAACTGTAAAAAGGGGAAGAATCTAAGTATAGCATGGACTGTCTACAAAAAAAGCACGTGATAGTATCCCACATTTATGGATAAAAGAGTGCTTAAAAATGTATAAGATACACTCTACACTGATCGACTACATTACAGTGACCATGATACAGTGGCAGACTGCTTTGCAGTTAAGCCATGATAAAGAACAGATTATTATCCCAGGGATAAAAATTCAAAGGGGGATATTCCAGGGTAACTGTCTGTCACCGTTGCCATTCTGCCTTACCTTTAACCCATTAAGCTGTTTACTTAGCAGCTTAAGACAGGGCTACAATTTGGCTCCTAGAAAACGACAAAGTGTAAAGACTTCTCATTTTAGATTCATAGGTGTGTACTAGGCTAATGGCCCTGGAGCTTTTACAAGCCTAGCCCATAGGACTACTTCGGCATCTTGTCACCCGACCTTAGTTCCCAGTGCCTCTGTTGAGTAAAGCCACTGGAGTGATCCCTGGGGTCAGTTTTCTATTTCCCATCAACTCATTAAGATTTCTCTTGAAGAGGGCCAGTGAGGTGCTCTTCTTGACATGTATGGGAAGTCTATTCCATGGCATGGGCAGTCTCTGGGTTATGAACCTGTCCCCCCAGCATGTTCTGTTGATTGTGGTAATGAGGTTGAGGTCTCTGGAACGTGTGGTGTGGAGGGATTGGGATTTCTTTAGATGTAGCATTTCTAACAGAGTTGGGTCAGACATGGCTTTGTATGTCAAGCAGAGATATGTGGAGTGGGAACTTGAGGAAAACAATTCAAGTCTAAATCCTGCCCCTCTGATTGGAAATCAGAATCTAACAGAGAGAAAAAAACTTTTCCTTCTGAAATGTGAGAAGTTTCTGCATGTAAAGACTGAAAGACTTGAAATAAATATTTATCAAAGCCCAACCAATCCTCCTCATTAATGTCTAACCTTTGTTTCCTTTTTCTGGGACACCTCCCAGAAAAAAATCAGCTAAAAAGATAATATCTCCCTGGAATGATGCTCCTCATTTTAGCTAACACAGCTTTGAGAATCAGTCTTACCTCCTGACAGAAAAGTTAAGCTCTGAGCTAAAATTAATTAGTGGCAACCACCAATCACACTTGCACCAATCACTGATAACAAGTTTTTGACAAAAAAGTAACAGTTTTCCTCATAAAAAATTAAAAATTATAAGATAATCCCCACAGGGACCCAGGACCATCTGTCTACCCAAAAAGGTGTTTGACAAGCAGGTAGCAGAGCTTAGGAGAATCAGTGAAACAACCTGCCTGGAAAATGTGTTTTGAGTAAAAAAAAGTTAAAGATAACCCTCAAAACCACAAGACCTACCTCTTAGCCACAATTTTAAAAAAGTAAAACTTTTTTCAAAAAAATTAAATATTAGAAAGACATTTCCCACAGAGAGCCATGACCAGAAAATATCAGATTTGAGGCAAAAGTCATAATGACACCTACTAATACCATCAGTTATAGCCTCTATTCAATATATTTGATAGAAAAGAACAACCTTTCTCCATACATATGATGATGTATAAGTTACTTCTTACTTAGCTATAGTAGGGGCCCATACTTCTTTACTTAGCTATAGTAGGGGCCCATTCTTCCATATTTAGCTCTAGTATCTTCATGGCCATAAAAAAAGGATAAACATTAAATTAATATAAAAAACTGTTGCTACTCAACATCTGTAGCAGAAAAAAAATAATAAAGCTGAGATGCACTGACAATAATAATAATAATAATAATAATATTAATAATCATAATCGCTAAGAAAAAAATGAGACTCTCCTCCCCTCTTGCCCATTCTCTCCAACCCCCCCCCCCGGAGCAGGACGGATCATAAACATCAAATTGTGTGTGTGTGTGTGTGTGTGTGTGTGTGTGTGTGTGTGTGTGTGTGTGTGTGTGTGTGTGTGTGTAAATCAAATGTCAAAGAAGGTGTGTGTCAGCTACTTGGGCAGGGACATGAAACACTGGTTGGACAGAGAGGATGCTGGAGGTCTTGGCTTGGACACTCAGCTGAGATCTCAACTCTACAGCTGTGCCAGTGGGGAGTCTTAATGAGGATCTGGAGAAAGAGGGGGAAACCAGCCCCGGACTATCTGTGTTCTCTGTGTGCTCTTAAGGGAAATTGTGCTTAATTGTGCATGATGCAGAGAGCTGCATCTGGAGATACTGTGTGTGTACCTGTTATCCCCCCAGTAAACGTCCCCCACTGTTGCTAGTGGTGAGGATTGAGGCTCGTTGATTACTGACCATGAGGTAGGGTGTTACAGCCAAAATGATGGACTGAAACTAGACACCCAAAAATGTATTATTTTATCCTTTGAAAAGTCATCTACCCCAGGGAACTACTGCATTGACAATATACACCTAAGAGTTGACCCAGTTGTTTAGGATTTGAAAACTTATAGGGACAGTGACCAAACTTTTGACCAACACGTGTCCTTTGTCTCACTTTTGATAATAATAATCATACAACCTTTCTAGATCATATTGAGAAACGTTACTAAAAAGGTGACCAAATGCTAGGTGCATTATACAGGATAAATGTTTGTTTGCTTAATATGGGAGCTTATGGCTTTATCAGCCTTGAGCTGAGTCTCTTCTGGATGTAGATTGAGACACTTCAACCTTTTTTGCCTTCCATTGCAGTAGTTGGCCTATATTGCACAGCTTATAAACAGAGGTATTGTGTCTACATCTAGGGATGTCATTGCCCCCTTTACTCAGTCCTCATTAGGCCAATCAATTCAGTATAATATTCCCTTTAGTATGTACATATCCAGACACATGCGACAATAGGAATGCCCACAGAAATACCTTACTAAAAGGATACAAGGCTTAAAATGGACTGGCTCAAATCCCTGTCACTATACTCAGTATTCTACAGACTGCTAAGAGGTGACTTGTGTCTGGCATACAAGGCATTCTCCGACCCATTACTGATGGATTTACTGCAGATAAGCAAGACAAATGGCATCAAAAATACTTGGTTTAGGGATTTAAACCTCTTTTGCAACATCAACAGAATGGTTTGGAGGGACAGATATATATCATGCAGAGAATACCACTGCTATTGAACAGACTCCCCATCCACATAAAACAAAGCTCATCTTTGTACATATTCAAATGCAACTTAGATCTATGGATGAGAATCAGAAACTTTACCCCAGGATTGCCCCCCTATACTACTAATGGACAGAGGCAACTCCTAAATGCTTCATCCCATGGACGTGCCCCCCCCCCCCAATTATCTATGGTATGATCTGAGTCATTCTCATTAGGGATGATATATAATTACTGACCATGAGATATATAAGAACATTCTAGATAGAATGGAATAGGTTGTTTTGATCACAAAAAGGGAAACTGGCTTGGCTTAAAATGGCCAGCAAGGGCAGCTACCCCTGTACTTACCTATGAACCTATGAATCTATAAATAGTAGAGTAACTCAGTGATCTTCTGTACTCTACACGTGGGGAGCTTCATCTCCCAACCCTTGGTGACTCATGCACAAGAAAGGAGTAAACAGAAAAATCAGAATGTATCTCACATCAAGTTTTAAGCAGTCCGCTGACAGAATGAACTAGTAATATTAAACAAAAGATGTAAAAAGAATCTGAAAGCCGCCTCTGTAAAATAATTGAAGCAAACAAAATTCCCAAAAGCACTTCCGGCACATATATTAAAATTAAAATCCAGCAATCAATCATACATCCACAGAAACTGTCATTTGGAAAAACAAAAACTATTTTGAAATCAGTAGTTTCAGTATCGTCATACATAGTATAGCATATATTAAACGAGCAGCATGCATCTGTTTCTATAAGCTCCCATATTAAGCAAACATTTATCCTATATAATGCACCTAGGTTTTGGTCACCCTTTTAGTAACTATTCTCATTGTTATCTAGAACAGTTGTATTATTATCAAGAATGAGACAAAAGTACTTTCATTTGGAGACACTCTCAAGTGGACTATCAGCATATACAGTGATTTGCATTCTGATAAGAACGTGGATACTAGGCTGATGTTTCATGTGAACATAGGCTTGGTTTTCTTGCTGTTAAGGATTGGTTTAGTAGTCTGTGCCCAACTAGTTAGATGCATGTGTTGAGAGAGCATCTGCAAGCTGCTTAAGTAACAGACTGACGCAGAGTTCTCAGGGCACTAGGCCAGTGTCAACTATCTAGTAGTTCAGTTGACATTTTTACATAATCATATAGTTTATCAAGTACTATGCAAAAACTGAACAAAATACTAGACACGAGCCAGCATGTAACAATGAATGATAAATTAACATATCATGAGGCATCCCCATTACACTGACATCTCTCTATCAATCAGGAAATTTTAAGGTGGCTTGTTAAAATGTTTGTACTTCCACAAAGAAGGAGCATACTTGATGAAGGACAACCATAGCTTGAACTAGATTTCTTCTTTCTTTACCCAGTGTTTTGTGAAAAACAATTTGACTCAGGCTGAGATTAAGAACATGAGAAAAACAATATGCAGTCAAATGATATGTAATAATTATAACAAACAGTGTTATAACAAACAGTTATCTTAGTCATAATCAGGTCTAGTATTTATAATGACTTTCTATAGGTCTCCAAAGTCACATGCTTTGAGTATCAAGTGTGAATTAAAGGATGCTAAGTTAAAATACACAGATAATTGTTTTCCATAAGAACCCACTGCTGATGCAGTTTCTATCCATGTTATGGCACTGGATCCTTTGTTTTGAGACATTTCGTCCTTCTTCACGTCTCTGACTGTGGAGGTGGTATATTGGAGTTTGGAGGGTGTGTGGTTCTTGCCTTCTACAGGCGAGTGCAGTAGGACTTGTCCTGTTCCAAAAGCACTTGCAGGTTGACTTTTCTTGCTTCTGATGTCTTGGTGATTTGTATTCATTGATATTGTTCCTCAGCATATTGTTACTTGGGGTTTATAGTATAACCATTCAGAATTGAGTATTTTTTAAGTTATTTAGCAAAAAGAGCAACAAAGGTTGGATAGATTTACAAGCCCAAAAAATCTTAGACGTATGTGCAATTGAAATCTATTCACAAATAATGGAAATTGGTAAAGGTAATTTTCCCATAGCTGCAAGCGTGTGTGGGAGTCTGGTATTATTTATGCAAAAACATGAACCGCTGGGATATTAATTTAGGGTCTGTTAAGTTTTTATATAACAAATTGCCTCCCACTCTGAGAAAGCATTTATTAAGTACTGACAACCACCAACTCAAAGAGTGAGTATCTGAGTAGTTCATGGAATACAAAACTGAATTATAAAGAACCTCATCACCAGGACTGACAGCTGCAGCCAAAAGAGACTGCTTCTGTGATGCAAGAGAATGCAATCCAGAGACATGTTAGCCGTAATTTGCATGTCTCTGGATCATCTGTAACTACCACAAGTATAAATCAGCACTATCTTGTAGTAGCCCTTACTGGCAGCCCATGCATCACATAACACATACATCCTCCCATTGTCTCACACACACACACACACACACACACACACACACACACACACACACACACACACACACACACACACACACACACACAAAACACAGACCAACATACCTCTTATCTCTCCCTGACATGATAGAATTTCTCTGATATTACCTCCTTTTTTTGTCCCTGCCCTCATAAATCACAGCTCCTTAGAGTCAGTCTATAATGCCAGCCAATAGAGTTTCATTCTTCTTCTAATTGCTTGTAAAGTGCATCTTGATGCAAGACCTGTTGCTCTATTTACTTTTTAAATGAGTCTAAGCAATAGTTTAAACATTTTACCTGGTGTCGTCTAGTGTTCTGTCCAGCTTTGTCCCAAAGCCGCTTCCGCACATATTCCCACTCCCATCCCTCTCAACTGTCTCTAATTTTTACATAACACCTATACTGTTGCCTCTTTTGTAACTCACAGACCATTGCAATCAGTGATTAATTCTACATATTAGAGTTCCATACTTATTTTGTTAAAAGTACCCTGCTACACTAAATCCTCGGTTAGTGTAGATGGTTCGGGCTCCTGTTTGAGAAGCTTGTCAAGGGTGCAGGGATTAAGACATTTTCCATTTTACTTTTAGTTTTTTTATTTTTACAGACTTAAGCTAATATGTTGGAAGTACTTTGGTGTGTAGCGGTGGTGTAGAGGCCTAACACTCAACTAAAGATCTGCATGTGATTGTCCAGAGTACAGGGTTTGAATCTTTTTAAGTGCCTTTACATCATACTATATAAGGCATCTTGGGTGTCTAGTCCCCCCCCACCTCATGCCTTTTGTGCTCCAAAGTGTTGTTTTATTTTCTTTTTAAATGCCTATTAGGGTATGACACAAAATGTATCCGTGGTATCTAGTTTCCCCCAGTATTACAATATTTGCCCATTAGTCTAAGGAAGTGTGGAGATGTGACAGCCCCTTTCTCATACACACACACACACACACACACACACACACACACACACACACACACACCACCACCATCACTTCCCCTGCAGATGTGATCTAACCTACTGGAAGCAATGGGGGAACTCAAGCTTTTGTTCATTAACATCGCTGGATGAGATAACTTATGCATTCAAGTGATTCTCACTTAGCTGCATAAATGCCTTACCTCAGGCATTTCCAGAAGAGAGAACATGGCTAATTAGCATAGGCTATTCCCCTCGAATGCCTTAATAGCCTTTACAGTAGGCTGCAGAGACAGGCCATGAGGTATTTCTCCACCTTGCGGTACAGCACAGTACCCTTTCTGAATTGGGCCCACAATTTTTTTGAATAACTCAGCCAAGAGGGCATCAGTTTCAGTTCATTGTTATTCAACCAAGAAGGTGGATCAACGTTGCCACTGTTATTCTTGTTAAGTTAAGTTGTAGAAAGGCTTTGTTTCTAAGGTTGCATAATTTTAGCATTTCTGATTTGGTAAATATGCTACCCATTTATATCACACAGACAAGGAAACTTTGACATGGGAAAATATATCCATCTTAAATGTTTATTTTTAATTGAAAGCTAAAATATGATTGGGTATGTGGTTAAATATTAAGGTTATTAAGGAGTGGCTGAAGCAACATGAAGTCTTGAACCTAACCAACTTTTTTTTCATGAAATTGTGAATTTCCAGTATTAAAAGTTTGATAAATGAAGGGAGTTTGAAAAAATGCATGAAGATTTTATCTGAAAAATGGATAGATATAACTGAAATTCCAAGACTTCTTATAAATGATCCTATTATTAAGATCCATAAAGTTGTATCTTTAGAACCCAAATATAGTGTCAAAAAATAAGCAATTCAATTAATCTTAAACACGTGTAGAATGGTGCCATATTAGTTATCTGTAACCCACATTTAGATTTTGATATGAAGTTTGTAACTTATGCATCTGTCATTATTTAGTAACACCAGTCATCAACATTTTGACAGAAAAAACACACACACACGCGCACACACATACACACACACACACACACACACACACACACACACACACACACACACACACACACACACACACACACACACACACACACACAAGCACAAATACATGCACACATACACATAAACACATACACACACACACACACATGCACACACACACACACACACACACACACACACACACACACACACACACACACACACACACACACACACACACACACACACACGCACACACACACACGCACACACACACACTTTACATGGAACAGACCAAAACGGACATTCTAAGAAATCAAGAATAATTAATAAGCATTCTCCCAACCAAATACTTATGTGTTGGCAGCTGGTTAGAAGAAGGCTTTGATAGCAAGAGTCCTATGGTCCACCTACCAGATGGTGAACTCATGGCTGTGGATGGCTTGAGGAAGTGCAAATATGCATCCTCAACTTTTTGCCTCAGAGTGTATATTTATCTGGCCCACGTGCTGAAATTTCAAAGTGATCTATATGATGAAAAGCTTCAAGCCATTGAGCATTTATCTGATAGTCATGTAAAAGAAAAGCTTAAGTCCCAGTCTTCAATGGTAGATTGAGGGTCCAGATGGTGGCATTTCAGCTGGTCATCAGTAAGCTGTGACTGACCAACAGAAGACCTGAGGCCTTTCTTAGATGTTCCTGTCTGGAAACTGTCAAGGGACATTTGCCATCATGAAAAGTGATGACCATGTGCAGGTAGGTAAGGATAGGTATATCCAAGTATATGTATTAGAAGGTACCCTTTCCTTTTACACCTGTTACACCATTCCCTCCCATGCTGGATCTCTCACACCTTCAGAAGGAAGAGTGAAACAGAAGTCCGAAATGTCTTCAACAAAAAAGCCATACTGGAGGTTCTACCAGACTAGACAGTGCCTGGATAACTCTTCCGGTTCTTTTTAGTGCACAAGACACAAAAAATCCTCAGTCTAATTTAAAATACAGTGGCTTAAATACATTCATTCCCAAATGAAGCCTTTCAAATGGTTTTGTTTCAATAAGTTCTTCCTTGTCTAGCAGATGGTGATTGGATATATTTGTTTGACCTTGTGAATGCCCACTTTATCATAAAAGACACAAAGGAAAATAGGAACTATCTCTGCATTATGGTCAAAAGAAGTCATTAACAGTTATGAATGCTTCCATGTTTTCACCAAATTTATTTCTGTAGTTGCAGTGCACTTACATCTTGAAGGAGGCAAAGTGTTCCCATATTTGAATGATTTGCTGCTAGGAGCCCCGACTTCAAATCACTTAGTGTCAGTGACTGAGTCTATAATTAGCCTGTTCCCTTCCCTGTGAATAACACTGAATCTGTCAAATCGCAGCTGCAAACTTCTGTGTTACTCACATTTATAGGTTGCAGACTGGGCATCATTTTACATAGAGCAACGTTCCTCATGTTCAGCGTTCATGCTTTCCAAACCAAGGTTTCTTCTCTTCATCTATCCTCCACAAAGACAAGTCTTAAGGTGCTGAGTCTCATGGTTACAGCTATACCCAGAGTTTATCATGCCAGATTTCATATGACAGTTCTCCAGTAGGCAGATTTGGTCCAGTGGTATCAGAATTCAGACCTTTATAGATTATCAGATTTGCATTTCTCAGGCCTGCAAATGCCATTTAACATGGCAGATGGACACTTTCACCTTACCATTCTATCACAAAAGTCACAATGACCACATCAGCCCTATGATGGGTTGGGGCATTTCACTGGGCAGACAGCTCATAGTGTCTGGACATCAGTGGGACTTCCATTCATATCAATGCACTAGTGATGTTGAACATCATTTGAAGTTTGCCTTCATGTCACTGTACTGCAGATGAAAGCAGTTCTATAAGCTCCTCCTCCCAATGAGAGTTTTAACTATACAGATTGACAGCATGGCAGTTGTGTGATGCAGCGACAAAACAGACAACATGGTCCTATGTCTTATGTTGGGAAACTACAAGAGTATGGGAAAGGGCAATGTCCAGCAACCATGTTCATGTTACCATCCATGTCCCCTCAGGAATCCAGCTCCTTGGTGGACAAACTAAGCAGGTGCCTCCTGCTACTCCTTGATTGGTTCCTCAGCTCCTTGGAGATGAGGGAGATATTCTGAAAATCTGGGAAATGCTATGCTAACCAACACCAAGTGCATGACATTTTTATCCTCTTTCCTTTTCTAGGAAAATCACACAGGCATGATTTGGCCCACAAGTCGCCAACTGGACTCATCTATGCTTTTTCCATATTTCACCCTATTTCATCTCCAGAAGGGAAATGTTTCACAAAATTAGAGTCATCCTCATAATTCTTCGGTGGCAGATCTGGTTTTCTGTTCTCACGTCATCTGTTGGAGAGGTTCCTATTCCTGATCACTAAAAGAAATTCCTAACCCATTGATCAGGCAGGACATTTACTCCCCAGGCTTGCTGCATTGCTTCTACACTTCCAGCAGTTTCTGATTTTAATTCCTTTTCGGCTGGAGTAATATAATCTCTTCTTCCCCAAAGACCAAAACAAGAAAAACCTAAAGAGACAAGTGGATATAATTGCTCAGTGAGAGCTAGTTCCAGAGATCCAGATCTATTTGCGGGATTCTTAAGTATCAAGCAGATGTTTTAGAGATGGAATTAAATTGCATCTCTATTAAGGTCCATCTGACTATCATCTCTAACTGCAACTAAGGGTAGGATTGTAGTTATTTAACTTCTGCAAAGGATTCCTGTCTGGCATCTTCTTGCCAAGACCTTCCTACAAGACACAGTACTGCCTTTCAATTTTCAATCTGTTCTGGAAAAATTTACTCAAGATCTTTTTCAGCCAGATGGTATAGCAGATTTAAAAATACCTACCTTGCAGGCACTTTTCTTGATTGTTATTACTTCACACAGAATGATTTCAGAACTTCATACTCTAGTGACTGAGTGAACATGCCTGGTCCTTCCCAAAGACAGAGTTTCTTGTATGACTAGTTCTACTTTTATGTTTAAAGTTGCAAATGAGACAAATTTGAATTTGTATGGATATCTGCCCATTTTCTTTCTAGCTTACTCTAAACATAGAGAATACTTGCAAGACTACATGGATGTTCATTGCCAACTGAAATATTATGTGGACAAATTGAAGGTAATGGTTAAAAATGCCCTTCTTTTTGTTTATTTTTTTACTAAGTCTCTGGAACATAATGTATCCAGACTTAGACACTTGCCAAACAGTGCCCTGATTGTATAAGGTGTTGCTACACTAAGCATAGCAAACCAATGCCACAATTTGCTAAAACTCATTCTCTTAGATATGAGGCGACCTGACTAGCTGAATTCAGAAGCATAGGCCTTAATGACACTTGTGGGATGGTCTTCCTTGAATGTCTTTGCAAAGCATTACAAGCTGGATAATTTTTTTTGCATATTTAGATCTGTTTGGGAGCTGCAGGTAACAAGGGCATGCAGCCTGAGTCTTTGCCCTGCAAATTACAGAGAATGAACACATTCTTATTAGATGCAAAAGTTATGTATTTGCCATAATACTAGATCTGTAAGAGTAGGACTTTTCCGTGTCTTAGCTAAGACAGTCTTGTGCATCATATAAATGCATTAATATCTATTTTAGTTTAGAGAAGTAGATGCCAAACAAGAGGTTTTCCAGTGCAGACCACTGTTGGACTCCGTCGGTGACTGGTCTGTTTGTGGAGATAACTTTGCCTATTTTGATTTCTTGCATCTTATCTGTGAGCCAGTTAGCAATCCAGTGGGTGACATATGGGTTTATTCCTGTTTATTTAGCTTTTTTACTATGCCTAAGTGGAGAATTGTGTCATACCTCTCAACTTCTTAGAGCAAGGAATCTGAACAAAGTCACAAATAATGGGGGAGACAGAGGCCCAAAATAAGGGACACATTTTAAATATTGCTCTTGCAAACTTAGAAAGATGATAGAGTAACACGTTTTGGATTAGCATGACTTTTCTGAAGGATATTGTCTGAAACTTAAATGTCTGCCTTCATTTTCTGACTTCAGTCCTCAATGATTTACCAGAAGACCACGATTTTATGAGAAACAAACCAAAAATATCAATAAAAAATCTGAACATTCTGCGAAAATCTGGACAGTTGAGAGGTATCTGTGTCAAAAGCTACGGCGAGGTCAAAGTAAGTGGTGTATACCTTGGGTGGTAATAGATCTAATTTGGAAGTATTGGATCGACTAGAATGCCCTGGGTAAATGGATCAGGCAGCTGGGATGAAGGCTGAATTCAATTACAATATTATTTTGAAATACAACAACTTGCTCAATATTCAGAAAATTGTCAATGTGATATCTGTTTTGTAAAATGCCTAATGGTTTACCAAACTGCCCCTATACACCTGTAAAAGAGGCCTTAATATTAAAAATCTTATTGAAGAAGGAACCAATGAGAAGGTATTCACTGACAACCATGTCCTAAAAGGCACATACAAATGTGATATAGCCATCTTTGTACCTATATGGCATATTGCGGAGAACTATTTCTTCCCAGTATAGGGGTAACGTTTAGGGGGAAGGTATTACCAAGACGATTGTGCATTTAGCTTTTCGTTTAGCGTGCTTCTCCTATTATGTGGGGAAGACTGAATGCGCCCTCAAAAATAGAGTTTATGAGCATATATATGAGGTCAGGAAAAAGACCGAAACGAATGCCCTATGCAGAAATTTAGTTAGGTGTGCTCAGAGTAGATTTTTATTTTGGGTATTAGAAAAAGTAGATCCTAACCCCTTTGGGGGGCAGTGGGAGACATTATTGAAATACTGGGAACTGGTTTGGCAGTTGCAACTTAATGCCAATGTTCCACCAGGTCTAAATGACCAGATCTCCCTAGCGCTGGTTCTGAAAATGAGAACAGCAAAGCTGCAAGAGTGACTTAAGGGATGATGCTGTTGCGATTTACTGTGGTTCTAGTTTTGAAATAGGGCACTTATATATTTTTATGACATTTAATTTAAAATTCTTGATTATTTTGGAAAGTAGGATTCTTAAACTGCATTTATTAACTTATATGTGGTAAATTGTATCCAATGCAATAGAAAATGGTGGTCTGTCACTTTTACTTTTTAGAAGGAAAGTAACAGGAAGTGATGTAATAATTCAGATTTAATTAATTAATTTGGATTTTATATAAATACTGGTTTTAGAAGTATGTCTGTTATTCTGAAGAATCTTATTTTAAGACAAATGTGTGTAATGACTGTAATACATTTTTTGTTTACATTTTCCTGTAAGTGTTCTCTGATGTCTTTGGGTACCATAGCAGAGGCATTTCTATGTGGGTATGTGGTATGTACCATTTTACCTTCATCCATTGCTATGGTGACCTTTTCAAAATAGAAAGCTTTTAATAGTATAGCTCTAAAGATTGCAGGGGCACACAAAGCTCTATGCCATGGTCACTATTCCATGAGTCTACTATATATTTCATTACATTTTACACAATTTTCTTGATGGCAGAAGAAGAAACCTATCCTGTTTATTCTAGCCTAGGAATGCATGTGATATCTTGCCTTAGTTCTGTCTCTGCCATTTCACGTTTGACTGATCTTACACCTTTCATTAAATTACTTTTAAACTAATCATTTCAAATGTGTAGTATATGGTCAACTACCCTTTCTATGAAGAAATGCTTTTACATATATAGTGAGAAATTTCCTCCACAGTCTACTATCTATTATCTTCCTTCCTTCTTCTTCTTCAGGATGATTCTTCGAAATGTCCCTCACATAATCCAGTGTACTGGTATCATAGCCCCTTCATTCATTCTTTCCTCTAATCAGAAAAGCTTTCAATTCTTAATCTCAATCCATATCCTTTCTCTTCAGTTCTATGCAACATCTAGTTACTTTTCTCTCTTTGATGAATTTCTTTAAGTAGTCTCCATGCTTGTACAATACTTTAATTACTGTTGGTGCCATTAGCACATTATTTCTTGAACTAAAGTCTCAAAAGATGCATCCCTGCATTCTATTTGCTGCTGCTACAGTTTTCAGATTTATTCCCTGTGATCTGATCTAGGCATGGTA
This sequence comes from Protopterus annectens, assembly GCF_019279795.1. Taxonomy (NCBI): domain Eukaryota; kingdom Metazoa; phylum Chordata; order Ceratodontiformes; family Protopteridae; genus Protopterus; species Protopterus annectens. The sequence goes on along the minus strand of NC_056743.1, from coordinate 1,798,817,124 downwards.
AGTATCATCATGTCTTATTTCCATTCAGTTACTATTAATTATCTGCTAACAATCATCATTCAAAAATTAGACATACAGGAAATGTACTTAAGTTTAAAAAGCTTCTCAAAAATCCTTGGCAGAAGAAAGTAGATATACATAACATCACTCCAGATTAGAATGACAAATTGGTGTGCTTAGATATAATTTGCAGGACCTACACAGCAGTACCTCCTGATGATAGATTATAAACCGGATCTTATTAACAATGTGGATATCCAGATAAGTATAAAACCAAAGAGTATTTTTCCCCGACATATACTACTATCCTATAATAAGTCTTGCTATAAGTTGTATGGGTTCTAGCTAATAATGAGCTTTCCTCTGAAACAGTTTTACTGATTACTACTTCCAGTTTGGCTCCACTAATGGTTTTATAATAATACTTTGTACAACATAACATTCTACAGTGTAACATGCCATACAGTGGATATAAAAAGTTTACACACCCCTGTTAAAATTGCATGTTTTTGTAATATAAAAAAAATGAGACCACAATAAATCATTTCAAAACTTTCCCCACCTTTAATGTGACATATAATCTGTACAATTCAATTGAAAAACAAACAAATCTGTTAGGGGAAAAATATAAAAAATACAAAGCATACAATTTGCTGATTGCACAAGTGTGCAGACCCTTAAACTAATACTTTGTTGATTTAATTACAGCATTCAGTCTTCTTGGATAGGAGTGTATCAGCATGGCACATCTTGACTTGACAATATTTGCCCACTCTTCCTTGCAAAAATGCTCCAAATCTGTCAGATTGTGAGGGCATCTCTTGTGCACAGCCATCTTCAGGTCACCCCACAGATTTTCTATTGGATTTAGGTCTGGGTCCTGGCTGGGCCATTCCAAAACTTTTTCTTCTGGCAAAGCCATTCTTTTGTTCATTTGGATGTATGCTTGGGGTCATTGTCATGTTGAAAGGTGAAACTCCTCTTCATCTTCAGCTTTCTAGCAGATGCCTGAAGGCTTTGGGCCAAAAGTGACCCGTATTTGGAACTGTTCATAATTCCCTCCAGCTTGACTAAAGCCCCAGTTCCAGCTGAAGAAAAGCAGCCCCAAAGCATGATTCTGCCACCACCATGATTCACAGTGGGGATGGTGTTCTTTTGGTGATGCAAAGTGGTGTCTTTGCGCCAAACGTGCCTTTTGCAGTTATGGCCAGAAAGTTCAACCTTGGTCTTGTCAGACCATAACACATTTTTTCCACATGCTTTTGGGAGACATGTATTGTTCTGCAAATTTTAGCTGGGCCTGGATGTTTTTCTGTGTAAGAAAAGGCTTCCATCTTGCAACCCTACCCCATAGTCCAGACATATGAAGAATATGGGAGATTGTTGTCACATGTCTTACATAACGAGTACTTGCCAGAAATTCCTGGCAGCCTCCCTAACCAGTTTTCATCTTGTCTTTTCATCAATTTTGGAGGGACATCCAGTTCTTTGCAACGTCACTGTTGTCCCATATTTTCGCCACTTTTTGATGACTGTCTTCACTGTGTTCCATGGTATATCCAATGCTGTGGAACTTTTTTGTACCCTTCTCCTGACTGACACCTTTCAACAATGAGATCCCTTTGATGCTTTGTAAGCTCTCTGCGAACCATGGCTTTTGCTGTAGCAGGCAACTGAGTAAATGTCAGGAAAATCCTACTAGGACAGCTGAACTTTATTTGGGGTTATTCAGAGTCTCCTTAAATTATGGCAGATGTGTTCTAAAGAAGAATGAATGCTGTAATTAAATCAAAAGGTGCTTTAACAAAGTATTAGTTTCAGGGTGTGCACACACAACAAAGTATTAATTTAAGGGTGTGCACACTTATGCAACCAGTGTATTTTACATTTTTTATTTTTTCCCCTAACAGATTTGTTTGTTTTTCAATTGAATTGTACAGGTTATAGGTCACATTAAAGCTTGGAAAAGTTTTGAAATTATATTGTGGTCTCGTTTTTTTATATTACAAAAACCTGGCAATTTAACAGGGGTGTGTAAACTTTTTATATCCACTGTATATGAGTCTGCCTTTTATGACTGTGTGGTCTGTTTGTAGGTTATCCTGCTACTCTCATTTTCCACATGCATTATCATCTGTGCTATTCCTTTCCAGAAAGTGTCCAAATATACCATCCATAGTAGCCTGGGTCATCCCTGAAAGGGGTCTCTGCACCAGTCTATCTACCCGTTTATCAAATATAAAAAAAAACAAAATAAGCTAGTTGTACAGCATGCAAAAGATACCCCAAACCTCATTGACTATGCTCCAGATGAAGAACATTTTGCTTATTTCTAATGCAGCTCAGTTGCTATTTTGTCTACAATTTATTTGTTCTTTCTATCACTTTATTTAGACTAATCCACAGCATGTACTGATGCACCTATTTTTGTGTTATATCCATATGACAAAGCCATGCTTATCAACTGTCCAGATTTTTGCAGAATGTCTAGATTTTTGCCTCATATTTTTGGTCTGTTCCTCATAAAATTTATAATTTTTCCTGGCAAATTACCGGGATGATCTGAGGACTGAAGTCACTAAATAATGATATTTATTTGAGTTTCAGACTTGATACCCATCAGAAAAATGCATGCTAAGACAAATCCTGTTATTCTAGCAAGTTTCTAAGTTCGTAAGAGCAGTATTTAAAATCTGCCCCTTTTTGAGCCTTTGCCCCCCCATTCTGTCAGACTTTGCCCAGACTTTTTGCATTAAGAGGTTGAGAGGTATGCATATAGCCTGTTTATTTATCCTAAAAGTAGAAATATTAGTACTTTATGATTCCCATGTTAAAATAGCATCACCAGTCATGATTTCCATTATAATGTTATGCCTGCCATAAAGCTAGATTAAACACTTGCATGGGGCACAAGAGTTTCTTGAATTGTAGCATGCATGTATATATATTATACAATTCCTCCTCTAAAACGTGCACGCTGATTTGCCAGCCCAACCAGCGTGCCCATTGTAAATCCCTCAATATACTAACGGAAAAAGGTCCGGTCGCCCGGACTTTTTCCGTTAGTATAAAACACTGTCTCGCTATGTTAAAATAGTTTAACATAGCGATACAGGTTTAAAAAAAGCAACGCAGATCTCCATTGCTTTTTTTAAAGCTGCCTCGCTATGTTAAACTCCTTTAACATAGCGACACAGTGTGTAAAAAGCAACGGAGATCTTGCGATCTCCGTTGCTTTTTTTTTTTAAACCTGTCTCGCTATATTAAATGGGTTTAACATAGCGAGACAGCTTTAGAATAAGTAACGGAGATCTCCGTTGCTTATTTTAAAGCTGTCTCGCTATGTTAAACCCATTTAACATAGCGAAACAGTAAAAAGCAACGGAGATCTTGCGTTCTCCGTTGCTTTTGCCCACAGCTCTGATGTACTGCGTAGGCATGCGCAGTACATCAGAACTGCCGCTGAATACCAGACAGCTGCGGAAGGGCAGCAAAGAGGCATTATACAATGCCATTATTTAAGAAAAGTAATTATTTCTTTTCTTAAATAATGTCATTGTATAATAGCAATAACCCACTTCTGGGTGTGGGTAATGCTGGATTTACCCACGGTTGTCTTTGTTTGGTCGAGGGCTTTGCCTCGACCAAACCACGCCAACCGCGGGTAAATCCAGCATTACCCACACCCAGGTGTGGGTTATTGCTATAATAGTTCACTGTGGTTTATATACTGTTTGTAAACATTAATCCAGAGTAGTCTGTGCAATTTCTGTAACTGGTGACTAATATGCCCTTAGATATTGATCTAGTGTGACTTGTACACAATTACTACTTTTTGATCCAGAAGGATTTTGCACTATTGTCACAGTCTGATTCAGAATGACTTCTGAACCATTAGTCCTCTGTTAATTCATAGTGATTTGTGCATGACTGCCACACAAAGAATCAGAGTAATTTGCAAGTGTGTAAACACTGTATAAATGTCGGCAGGGTGATCTATGAAGTATGGTGATTATGTGTATGGTAAACTGACTGCAAAATGGCAACATCTTCATATGTTGGTAAGATATGTAAACTGTTTGCAAAACAATAGCATGTTTATGGTCATCAGCCATTCAGAATACCTGCATACACTATAATTGAGCCTACACTCAAATCATGTTAAATTACTTATACACAAGCTGAAAGTAATAACATATTTTTCTTTCTAATTTCCAAAGACTATAGGTCGATTATTTCCTGTGTGCTTAGGCAATACTTGTGACTGAGTAGCTGGTGATACGTTTATATGTGTAGAACCCACACTATACACAATGTTTCTTTTCCTCCTGATTTGATTCATGTTCTTTGTTTTAGCTGAATTTTCTCCTCAAATAAACATTATTGAATGCTTTGTGCGTGGCAAATAATCATATATGCCCAGAAAGAAACAAATTAACTTTTTGTTTTTGTATTTATTTTAATATATCTTCAGTTGTAACTGTACAATCACTACCCTGTAAATATTTAACGACATTTGAACTAAAAATATTGCCTGAGCTACATTCTATTTTCCATTATATACTGAAACACCAAAAAGCTAAGGGAGTCACTTGTGGTCACAGTATATGCAAATTCTAGCTATGGCATTCACACCCAGTTCTCCTTTTTTACAAATCATAACCATTACTTCTGTCTTGTTTACTTTCAGAATATTCAAGTTTACCATGGTATGAGATACACATTTTAGGGTAAGTTATACATTGGTAATTAAATTCCAGTATTTTTAAAATGTATATATCAAGAACACATATCATTTGCAACACAAGAAATTTATTAAAACCAGTAAAATCCAGTTGCAAAACTTTCAAGACAAGCTCTTTTTCAATGCTTCAATACTAAACTGCATTTAAAACACTTAAATACAATAGTATCAATTAAAACTCAAACAGCTAGCCAATGACATATCAGAGCTAGCCTATGACATATCAAAGCTTAGAGAAAAACAGCTTTTGTACTCACTTTCCTCAGTTGTCTAGAGGAAAATAGTTTTTTATTCAGGCATGTCCAAGGGTCAGCCCCCAGTGTTCTTTCCTGTCTATCTGATGAAGCTGGGCATCTTGGGGCAATGTAGCAATAGCGTCATGTACACAGACAACCCTCTCCTCCTACCACCCAACACTACAACCTGTGAGAGATGCACTTATCTAGCCAAACTGGAGGTAAAACTCTCTCCAACAAAGACTGAACTTGACAGTCAAGAGGAGAAGGTAAACACTTGCACCACACCACACTCATCACATAGTCCCTCTAAACCTACGTCACCAAAATCCACACTTAGAAACACAAAAACATTAGCGGAGGCTCTCAATAATAATTTGCTCAAGCAACAGAGACCTTCAAAGCAGAAACACAAGTAACCTCCACCCCCCAACACAACCCAAATGACACATAGCCTACAGACTCAGTGTACCACTCAAGACCAGCCCATAAGGCAAAACAGCATACCCAACACACTAGTCATAGGTGACTCTATGTTCAGGCACACTGATGTCCCACTCACCAGGCTAAACAAGGAGAAGGTTACTGTCAGCTGCCTGTCAGGTGCCAGGATCCTCCATATAACCCATGAACTCAGGTCACTCAACAACAAGTACAAATATGACTATGTCACTGTTCATGTTGGTGTGAACACCCTGGACTACATGAAAAGAGACATGGAAGAGCTCTCTGATCTTGTAACCCAGGCAGGTATGACCTAGCCCTGAGTAGCATCCTGCCATCACCCAGAATGATACCCCAGTACAAGAACAAAATGATTGTCTTCAACAATTGGCTAAGCTTCTGGTGTCATTCTAAGGGGATCCAGTATCTGTCTGCCTGGGATGACATAGTTGACAGACCACGATGCTTTGCCAGAGATGGCCTGCACCTGTCACCCCTGGGATTCCGGATACTGGCTAAAGCTCTTTCCACCCCTATAGTGCCTTTTTTAGGCAAAGTTCAAATGACAAATTCACCACCATAACAGGAACAGGCAAGCAAAAACTGAGGGTAATGCTACTCAATGCTAGAAGTCTAAATCTCAAAATGCACTCCATCGAGGCACTCCTTAAAATTGAGAACATCAATATCTGTGCAGTGACTGAGATCTGGTTCAAGGCTCCAGAGAGCACCCCTGCATTACAAGGCTATAACTCATACCACACTTTTTGACCACCTAACCTGGACCAGAAACATCAAAGGCGGAAGTGTGTCCATATTCATTAAGGATATACACACCTCCAGGCTAGTTGCTCAGCATAATGCATCTGAGGTTATCCAAGTGCAACTAACTCTGGGCAAAACTGCAATCCAAATTGTAGCTTGCTACAGATCTCCCACCATGCCCTAGGATTCCCACTCCTCTTTTCTTGATATACTGGAAAATATTAGGGTTCAACCAAACACCCTAATAATGGGTGATTTCAACTACCCAACCATTAGCTGGGAAAACTACTCATGTACCAACTCCTTTGCTCAATGCTTTCTGAAATTCATAAATTCCAATGCCCTGGATCAACTTATCCACACCCCCAACAGGGGCAACAATATCCTAGACCTAGTCATGACCCACATGAGTGACCGGTGTTCCACACCTGAAGTCAACTCTTTGTTGGTCAGATCAGATCATAAGCTAATCACCCTAGATATCCACATCCCACCCCCACCACCCAATAAGGAAATCATGGCAAAAAATTTCTCCAAAGCCAACTTCATGCTTCTTAAGACAAAAGTGGCAACCTTCATGACACCCATGCAGATGGACAATACAAATATGACTGCTGAATCCTACACAAATGCATTCTATGTGCACTTACATGAGTGCATGGATCATTCTATCCCAAACAGAACCAAGACATTATCCTCCAAATAAAGGAAGCCGATCTGGTAGTCCCCTGCCATAAACAAAGTCTACAACAGAAGGAAGAAACTGTTGCAAAAGAGAGTATAATCCCATGAGTTGAGGAGGTCCCTTGTCAGCCTCAGTAGGAAGCTGAGATCCCTTATAAGATCCTCCAAAGCTAGCTATGAAAACAAAATCGCCACTGATTCTAGGGACAACCACAAAGAATTCTATAGCTATGTCAAGAATCTCAATGGCAACACCCAGATCTGCTCTGAGTTACAGCACAACGGCACGAAAATTACAGAACCAACTGATATTGCCAACATCCTGGTAGGTAGGTTCAGTGCTAACTTTACCCCCCTCACCCCCTAAAGTGCCCATATATATATATACAGGAAGAATGCAGAGTCCCTGTAATCACAACTATGCAGGTAAAAGCTGCACTCTCTAAAGCCAAAAACACAGCATCCATGGGACCGGACAACATCCCAGGCTTCATTTTACATAAACTTCAGAACGGACTGGCTCCTCACCTAAGCACCATATTCAATCATAGCCTCACATCAGGCTTTGTGCCCACTGAATGGCACACAGCAACAGTTATCCCACTCCACAAAGGGGGAGCCACCACTGATCTCGGGAACTATCGCATGGAACGTATCATCATGGAACTCATAAACAAAGACATTGGTAATCTTCAATCTGTAGACTCCACCCAGTTCAGGTTTGTGAAAGGCAGATCATGCCTCCTGAACTTGATCGACTTCTTTGAGGCAGTCACCAAAGCCACAGACGAGGGTAAGGTGATTCACACAGCCTATCTTGACCTCGCCAAGGCTTTCGACACCATCCTCCATTCTGGAATTATAGCTAAACTCACTAAACTAGGTATAAATCCCTACATCACAAGATAGATTGCCAACTGGCTCACTGACAGAACCCACACTGTAAAAGTTGCAGACTCTAAATATGATTTCAAACCAGTGAGAAGTGAAGTACCACAGGGTTCAGTCCTGGGACCTCTCCTGTTTGGTATCTACTTCTCTGAAGTACAGGCTAACACAGAAGGCCTTTGGCTAATGAAGTTCGCAGATGACTGCAAACAAGGAGCAATAGTTGAGTCTCCAAATGATGTGGACATCCTACAGAAGGGCCTCACTGAGACAGATGCCTGGTGTCAGAGCCATGTCATCCATTTTGGTAAAAACTCTGTACCCATGAACTACCACATAGGTGGCAGTCTATGTAATGCCAAATGTATAATAAGAGACCTTGGGACCCAGGTGGACAGTAGTCTCTCCTTTGATAATGACATCACCATAGTAGCCAGGAAATCCTTCTACATGGCACACCTCATCACAAAAGGGTTCTCATCCAAGAAAAAAGAGGTCATTGTTCCCCTCTATTCGACACTCACTAGACCTATTATAGAGTACAACTCCCCTTTTGGAATGTACCTCACAAGATATCTGCAGCAGCTGGAAAGGCTACAGAAGTATCTCACAAAGAGGATTACTGGCCTCAACCAGATGCCCTATACTGACCGTCTCAAAAAACTCCAGCTTTACTCCATAGCATATCGCCTACTCCAAGGTGATCTCTGCCTAACATATAAAGCTATGTCATACCCAGAGCTGTTGGACATGCTACACCTAAAGAAATCCCAGTCTCTCCGAGCTACACACTCTAGGGACCTAAATCTTGTCACCACAATAAACAGGACATGCTGGAGGGATATATTCCTGTCCTAGAGACTTCCCATACTCTGGAACAAGCTATCCATCTATGTCAAGCAAGGTTCCTCATTAGCACTCTTCAAGAAAAATCTTGATGAGTGGATGGGAAATAGGAAATACACCCTGGGGATTGCTTCTGTGACTCTGCTCGACAGGGCCAAATGAAAATAACTTTCTTGGGTGGTGTAAGCCAGGGAACCTTGTTGGCTAGGCTTACTTAGGCCCGTGGGCCGATAACCTAGTACCTACCTATGAACCTATGACTGTATGAACAAAACAATTAATTTTATAAAATAACTTATACACACAACCCAAACATAATAAATTATCTAGATGAATTTATATGTAATTATGCCTAACTTTTAGGACTGGTTTGATACTATGTTGAAACTGCATGTTTAATAAATTTCTTGTGGTACAAATGGTGTGTTCCTGATTCCTTTTATCTTGGACACTTTGGCTAATTTGAGGTTTTGGATCTACTTAGTATTTTTAAAATGCAAAGTAAAATCTGTAAAGCATACTGCTATGAAAGTCTTGCAGCCATATTAACAGATAAGCAAAAAACAAAGCAAAGATCATTAGAAAGAGATTTGAGGAGATACAACTACCCACACAGAGGTGCGGGATAAAAAACCTTCCCCCCTGCAGAAAACAGATGTTGAAAATTTATTTTGAGGATGTTTCCCTATTCAGTGTCAGAATTCAACAATTTAAAATTCTAAGACTGAGACAGTAACTAAAACATCTCTAATATTGCCTTAATTGTTGGGCCAAGTTAAAATTTATAATGCAAGTAGAAGTAGCATATTTCAAATGCTTAAAGAAATAAAATCTCCATCAATTATGGTTCAGTCTATAGTTTGAGTATGTTGCATTATGTATGGATTAAGGAATGACCAGGGTTTAATGTGTGACAAGCTGCCCAAATGTATAAGGCACCAGCTCACAGCAGCTCCCTAGCTTGGAGGAAGTACACCTGAATATGCTGTCTGAGGCTTGCATGCAGCAAGCAGCCCAGATGCTCTGGGGTATCCTGGAGGAGATGGGGTCAAGTAAATGCATCTGAGGGGGAGGGTGTAGGATTTGGCATAGCAATACCACCCCCATTGAACATATTAAGGCAGATGAGTATAACAAAGATGCTAACAGAAGACCCATGGTCTGTTGCACACAAATGCTGCAGCTTGTCCCCAAGCATCTGTCTCTCTCGTACCATATTCCTCCCATTCTGTTTGTTTGTCCTAAACAAGTTTAAAGCCCTCTTATGGCTTCCATTGTAACACTGTCTACTGCAGGCCATTCCATGGCTGTACTAATAAAGTAGTATATTCTTAGGTCAAAGTTCAGTCATTCCCCTTCCACTTTTCACCTGTGTCCTCTGACATCAACTGTGGCCTTCCTCTCCACTTTTATTGTTCCCACTTGTTCTCAAATGGTGTAAGATGGACAGATCATAGTCTTCCTGTCTTTACTTTCCTCATATGTCTATATGCATATATACATATATACATATATACATATATATATATATATATATATATATATATATGTGTGTGTGTGTGTATATATATATATATATATATATATATATATATAAATACATACATATATATATATATATATATATATATATAAATATACATATTCATATATATATATATATATATATATATATATATATATATATATATATATATAGAAACACTTTATAATCTCAAAGTACTGAAATGTCAATTTCAGTATTTCGGGACTATAAAGTCGAATTTTTCAAATAGTGAAAGTGCATAATCGCGAATTTGAATATCTCAAATTCGTGGTTATGGCTTTATGATACATAGTGTCCAGGAGTGTGTTGTGATGGTGAGGGTTGCCGTTTGTGGATTTAGCAATTATGTCAGGTAAGTGAGTGTGTTGTAAGGGTTTTGGGTGTAGTTAGAGTGTGTGTGAGTGTGCTAATGTGTTTTATGTTTGTGTGTGAGGGACTGGAGAATGTGCGTGTGTGAGTTTGCTTTTGTTTACTTTTTGAGTGATCTCAGAGTTAGTATATATATATATATATATATATATATATATATATATATATATATATATATATAAGTAGGGGGTGTGGGGGGCTTGCCCTCCTTGTTTGTTTTGTAGTTGTGTATGTGTGTGGTTTTGTTTGTTTTTGTTGTTATGTAGGTTTTGTGGTGTTTGTGGTTTGGTGTATGCTGTTTTTTTGGTGTTTTGTGATTCGCGGTTTTGGGCTCAGAGTTGTGGTGTTTCGGTGTTTTGTGGATTCGATGTCATGGTCTCGATATACTGAAATTCGATATTTCAGTATTTCGAGATTATGAAGTGAATCTATATATATATATATATATATATATATATATATATATATATATATATATACGTATATGTGTGTGTGTGTGTGTGTGTGTTTTATTATATGCTATCCCCTCAAAATCCTTCACCATTTTGATAACCATGCATGTCACCCTTTCTATCAACCTATTTTTCTCTTTTACTGAATGGCCTCCAGATAA
>NC_056743.1:1798708489-1798800989 GCF_019279795.1 Protopterus annectens | reverse complement strand
GAAATGCTTATTTTGTCAGCAGGTAATTACATGTATGACTGGTATATTTTGACTTGTGTTTGTATTGCCACTGCTTTGCGTAGGTGATTTTCTGCTTGCTTACACTAGGCAGTATGGTCACTGCTTTGAATGGACAGTACCTTGTGGGTCATTCAGTCTCGTCATGCTACTGTGCCTGAGGGGTTTGATTTCTCAGATGGCTAAAAATAGGAGAATCATTCTTCACTACATTACTCCAAGTACCGTAATACAATATGTAGGATTGCTGTCCAAGTTAAATATGATGGTAAAAGAGAAAGTTATGTCATCTAATTGTAGTCGGAATGCTGTGTGAGACAGACAATTGCAAAAGTGTAATTTATGTGGTACTTGTAATGATGTGCATCAGGAAACATTGTTGCAATGTGTGTTGTTAACTATCCAGGTATTATCTGTTTACTAAGAGATGTAGCGTCCCTGACGGGAGGGAAGGCAAATATGCTACAGTTTCCTATTAATGCCTGGCATCTTGTTATCCCATGCCAATGGCTATTTACTGAGACAAGAGTAACTCGCTTCAGGGATCTCAACCTAGCTTGTGATGTTAACATAACATGATGGAGAGACAGATAGATCTCTCAGAGATTGCCGCTCCTCTGGAATAAGCTCCCGCTCCCTATGAAGCTGAGCTCCTCAATGACCCTATTTGAGAGCAACCTTGACAATTGGATGCGTGACCATAAATTCACCGCAGAGGTGGTAATTATGTCCCTCATGGACAGGGGCATTTGGTGCTGATCATAGAATCGCTCTGCTAACAATGACCTTTTAACTGTGGTCAGTAAGGGTACCCAGGATTTTACACTGCTAGGCTTGTAAAGACCTTTTAGCCATTAGCCTTGTAACCTCCTATGAACCTATTCTCATGACATAAATCAATACCCATGGACTCTCAAGCACCACTTGTCTGTCCTGTCTCTAGTTTCCTCTTCTCCACCCAAACCCTTCCCCATCACTTACCTGCCTTCTCTTAGGGAATACTCATAAGCCCAAAATTCACTTATATTTGGGGAAGGGCTATTAATACTATCATGTACCCCACATCAATGTAATCACTCAGTCTTTGTCAGCTGAGTGTAACCCAAAGGTTAATTGGCAGGTATTTTATATATATATATATGTGTGTGTGTGTGTGTGTGTGTGTGTGTATATAGTTTTTTTTTCATTAAATTCTATTTGAGAATTGTTTTCTGAGTATTACAGTAACACATCTCACAAGTCTACAAAAGACAGTTATACTCATGAAATATCCTTACTTTAATACCCGAATAATGGGTACACTAGTCAGAAAAGTTATTTTCAAGTGTGACATACATCTTTCCTGCTATTAAGTAATTTGTTTAGTCACAAAAAAGGCAGGCAAGGGTTTGGGGGGGTGGTAATCTCTGGTCTACAGTATTTACTTTATTTATAGGTCATTGCTACGACCACTGATTAATACTGTGTTAGATAGTTTACTACCTTTCATCTCCATGTTAGGAGAAGAGACAATAATGTTGGGCATAGCACAGTGAAGTATCTAGCATGACCCCACTTTCTGTATATTGGTGGCCCTTGTATAACCTGTCACTAAGCATGTGTAAGGTGTAGTACATTATATGCCCATTTTAACTGCTCATCGAATAACGTGATAAGGACCTATGGGGGAGGGGCAGTGCTGGCCGGCGTATTGGCCTTCACCGAATATCATGGCCTGCTTGCAGAAGGTAGAGAACTTTCAACTAACATATGAGTTGACCAGTGATGGGAAATCTTAGGGTATGATATTGTTTTTACATATTTGTGAGGAAAAAGTAAGGGGTATGGAACTGTGTGGATGAACATGGTAATTATGGAGAAAATGTGGTACAGAACTGTTGAATTGCAGTGAAATGCCATACATTGGTACTTTTTGGAGTTTTACAAAGCTTTTGCAATCTGAAAGACCCCATATTTGCTATAAAAAAACAAACATGTCACTGAAATTTATGAAATGCCACTACTGAACTGTTAAGTTTTCCTTTGAGTTTCCTACAGAACAGCATATTTTACATTTTTTCTATGAAGTCTAATAAGTTCACAGGTCTGAGCTTCATAAATTAAAATTATGCAAACTGTATGTTAAAGGAAACAAACTTTTCTAACTTCACTCATCCCAGGATAGAAAGCTAGATTACTATTAGAATAACAGCCATCCATCAGTGGGTGGGTCGACTGGAGCCTAACCAGTAAAAATGTTGTTGGTATACAGTGAGTGACTTAAGAAGAAATGATAGACAGCAATGCCAGTGCTGTGACAGGTAGCATACTAGCCTTTGGGTTCTATTCCCGCTTTGGATAGGCTCATATCTGACATTACAGTACAGCATAAGGGGGGGGGGGTCATAGGTTAGTACTAAGTTAACTGCGCTTGCGAGCCATTTTAAGCTTAGCCAATTATCCCTTGTGAGACTCAAGCCTTGCACCTTGTGCTTGCAAAGCAAACACCTTAACCATTAGGCCACCCTCCCAACTGTTGTAAATCTGTGTGTGTTGTCCTTCCGATAAGACATTATACTGAGGCCCCATCTGCTTGAGTTGGTGGTAACTCAGATGGATGTAAAAGGTCCCACTGCACCTATTTAAAAGAGTAGGGTAAGTTCCCTGGTGCCCTGGCCAAATTTCCCCTAGTAGTATAAATGCCTCCTCAGGTCTCCCTTGAAAGGAGGTCAGCAGCCTAGTGGGGCTCACTTGGTTGATAAATAAAATAAAAAAAAAGCACACAATATTTGTGCTACAATTTGATGGGTGAACTGTAGGTGGATGGAAGTGGTACTAGACATATTGAGAAACATGGAGATGCATCTGTTAAATCAAGTGAAAGATTTTACAGTGGTCTTTGTGTGAGACTGTCATTCACTTTAAACAATGGTTAAATTTTATTTTTGGTGTGTTATCACCTCCTTATTGTGTGCAGAACTGGTGCTGTATTTGAAATGTTTGGTATTTTGTGACTGCGTTGTGTAGGTAATAAAGGAAAACTGGCTTTGTGTGACAATGAAATTAATATATTTAATCAAGGTGGTATAAAGGCAATGGCTATAGAGAGAGCAGACCCCCTGAAAAACTGCTTTTGGTAGTTTCCTGTATGTATCTGACATGGATTCTTTTAGGGAACAATGCAGTTTTGTTTGTTTCATTAATTTATCAGGCATTTTACTGTCTCTTATTCAGTTAAAAGATTAGAATATAAAAACTCCAGTATATTGTATAAGATCAGAAGGAACATCAGTTATCAAGGTTAGCTATACTGGTTAATTTTAGAGCATGAATCCTGGGGGACTCTGGACTCAGAAATTGATATGCCACAAGAAAAGTAATAGGTGACTGTTGAGACATAACAGAATAATTGCCATCTGTGTGACTTTATCTGAGTGATTTGTACACAGAAGCTCCTGCTGAGGAAGGATAAAGCACAGTAATCTGCAATATTCCCCCATCCGACTGATATCACTGCGAGCAGTCAGCATATAGCCCAGGCCCATGTCAGAGATGTTCAACTTCAGTTACCACTAAGGTGAAATACGGACTGGTAGTATGCATCATAATATATAGACTGATAACATACATCAACATGTTTTTGACCAATTAATAAAAAAACATGAGGATCCCAGTATAAGACATAACAGTATATGCTAATATCTTGATTTATTATAGCTTCATAGGTTTTTACTAGGCTAATGACAAGAAGGGCCTTTTTAAGACTAGCCATGCATCCCAAGTCTCTAACAAGTGCTGATACCCTTGACAAGTCCTATATAGTACTGCATTTCATCATTTCCAAATTGTAGAATCTCAGCAGCTGAAGCCATTCCTGCTATAGCTAATGTCAAAGTGGTGATCAAAAAATCCGGCTCATGTATGGATGAGATCTCACCAGAGATGTTAAAAGCACTTGAAGGGAGGGGGGTGCAACATAACTTATGTCTCACTTTATTATTGCATAGAATGTGGGGACAGTAGTTTTGAATGAACAAACTGTGTTGTGATATTCATCTTTAAAAGGGGAACCAGAAGGTATACTCGAAAAATCAGAGTTTTGTGCCTGTTGAAATTACATGTCAGATTAATAAAGTTACAAGGACAAATGTAAAGCAGTGTATCGTATGTCTAGGTAGATGATACCTTACAGACAAGAGAGTACACTGTGTCCAGATCTATGATATCTTACAGACAGGAGTGTACCTGTGTCCAGACATATGATGCCTTACAGACATGAGTATATACTGTATCCAGATATATGATGCTTTACAGACAGGAGTGTATACTATGTCCAGATAGATGATACCTTACAGACAGGAGTGTATACTGTGTCCAGATATATGATGCCTTACACACAGGAGTATATACTGTATCCAGATATATGATGCCTTACAGACAGGAGTGTATACTGTGTCCAGATATATAATACCTTACATACAGGAGTGTATACTGTGTCCAGATATATGATACCTTACAGACAGGAGTGTATACTGTGTTCAGATATATGATACCTTACAGACAGGAGTGTAAGCTGTATCCAGATATATGATGCCTTACAGACAGGGGAGTATACTGTGTCCAAATATATGATAACTTACAGACAGGAGTGTATACTGTGTCCAGATATTACCTTACAGACAGGAGTGTATACTGTGTCCAGATAGATGGTACCTTACAGACAGGAGTGTATACTGTGTCCAGATATATGATACCTTACAGATAGGAGTGTATATTGTGTCCAGATATATGATACCTTACAGACAGGAATGTATACTGTGTCCAGATAGATGACACCTTACAGACAGAAGTGTATACTGTGTCCAGATCTATGATATCTTACTGACAGGAGAGTATACTGTGTCCAGATATATGATACATTACAGACAGGAGTGTATACTGTGTCCAGATCTATGATATCTTGCTAACAGGAGAGTATACTGTGTCCAGGTATATGATACATTCCAGGCAGGAGTGTATACTGTGTCCAGATCTATGATATCTTACTGACAGGAGAGTATACTGTGTCCAGGTATATGACACGTTACAGACAGGAGTGTATACTGTGTCCAGATATATGGTACCTTACAGACAGGAGTGTATATTGTGTCCAGGTATATGATACCTTACAGACAGGAGTACATACTGTGTCCAGATAGATGACACCTTACAGACAGGAGTTTATACTGTGTCCAGATCTATGATATCTTACTGACAGGAGAGTATACTATGTCCAGATATATGATACCTTACAGACAGGAGTGTATGTTGTGTCCAGATATATGATACCTTACAGACACGAGTGTATACTGTGTCCAGATATATGATGTTTTACAGACAGGAGTGTATACTGTGTCTAAATATATGACACCTTACATACAGGAGTATATACTGTATCCAGATATATGATGCCTTACAGACAGGAGTATATCCTGTCTGTGTCCAGATATATGACGCCTTACAGACAGGAGTATATACTGTATCCAGATATATGATACCTTACAGACAGGAGTATCTACTGTGTCCAGATATATGATACCTTACAGACAGGAGTATATACTGAATCCAGCTATATGATGCCTTACAGACAGGTGTGTATACTGTGTCCAGATATATGATGCCTTACAGGCACGAGTATATACTGTATCCAGATATGTGATGCCTTACAGACAGGAGTGTATATTGTGTCCAGATATATGATACCTTACAGACAGGAGTGTATACTGTGTCCAGATATATGATACCTTACAGACAGGAGTATATACTGTGTCCAGATATATGATGTTTTACAGACAGGAGTGTATACTGTGTCCAAATAGATGATACCTTACAGACAGGAATATATACTGTGTCGAGATTTATGATGCCTTACAGACAGGAGTACATACTGTGTCCAGATATATGATAACTTACAGACAAGAGTGTATACTGTGTCCAGATCTATGATATCTTACTGACAGGAGAGTATACTGTGTCCAGATATATGATACCTTACAGACAGGAGTGTATACTGTGTCCAGATCTATGATATCTTACTAACAGGAGAGTATACTGTGTCCAGGTATATGATACCTTACAGACAGGAGTGTATACTGTGTCCAGATCTGTGATATCTTACGGACAGGAGAGTATACTGTGTCCAGGTATATGATACGTTACAGACAGGAGTGTATACTGCATCCAGATATATGGTACCTTACAGACAGGAGTGTATATTGTGTCCAGGTACATGATACCTTACAGACAGGAGTGCATACTGTGTCCAGATAGATGACACCTTACACACAGGAGTTTATACTGTGTCCAGATCTATGATATCTTACTGACAGGAGAGTATACTGTGTCCAGATATATGATACCTTACAGACAGGAGTGTATATTGTGTCCAGATATATGATACCTTACAGACATGAGTGTATACTTTGTCCAGATATATGATGTTTTACAGACAGGAGTGTATACTGTGTCCAAATATATGATACCTTACAGACAGGAGTATATACTGTATCCAGATATATGACACCTTACAGACCGGAGTATATACTGTGTCCAGATATATGATGTTTTTCAGACAGGAGTGTATACTGTGTCCAAATAGATGATACCTTACAGACAGGAGTATATACTGTATCCAGATATATGATGCCTTACAGACAGGAGTATATCCTGTCTGTGTCCAGATATATGACACCTTACAGACAGGAGTATATACTGTATCCAGATATATGATACCTTATAGACAGGAGTATATACTGTGTCCAGATATATGATACCTTACAGACAGAAGTATATACTGAATCCAGATATATGATGCCTTACAGACAGGCGTGTATACTGTGTCCAGATATATGATGCCTTACAGGCATGAGTATATACTGTATCCAGATATGTGATGCCTTACAGACAGGAGTGTATATTGTGTCCAGATATATGATACCTAACAGACAGGAGTGTATACTGTGCCTAGATAAATGATGTTTTACAGACAGGAGTGTATACTGTGTCCAAATAGATGATACCTTACAGACAGGAGTATATACTGTGTCGAGATTTATGATGCCTTACAGACAGGAGTATATACTGTGTCCAGATATATGATATCTTACAGACAGGAGTATATACTGTGTCCAGATATATGATATTTTACAGACAGGAGTATATAATGTGTCCAGATATATGATACCTTACCTACAGGAGTATATACTGTGTCCAGATATATGATACCTTACAGACAGGAATATATGCTGTATCCAGATATATGATGCCTTACACACAGGAGTATATACTGTGTCGAGATTTATGATGCCTTACAGACAGGAGTATATACTGTGTCCAGATATATGATACCTTACAGACAGAAGTATATACTGTGTCTAGATATATGATGCCTTACACACAGGAGTATACACTGTGTCGAGATTTATGATGCCTTACAGACAGGAGTATATACTGTGTCCAGATATATGATACCTTACAGACAGGAGTATATACTGTGTCCAGATCTATGATATCTTACAGACATGAGTACATACTGTGTCCAGATAGATGATACCTTACAGACAGGAGTATATATTGTGTCCAGATATATGATACCTTATAGACAGGTGTGTATACTCTATCCAGATATATGGTGCCCTACAGACAGCAGTGTATACTGTCTCCAGATATATGATGCCCTACAGACAGGAGTGTATACTGTGTCCAGATATATGGTACCTTACAGACAGGAGTGTATATTGTGTCCAGGTATATGATACCTTACAGACAGTAGTGCATACTGTGTCCAGATAGATGACACCTTACAGACAGGAGTTTATACTGTGCCCAGATCTATGATATCTTACTGACAGGAGAGTGTACTGTGTCCAGATATATGATACCTTACAGACAGGAGTGTATATTGTGTCCAGATATATGATACGTTACAGACACGAGTGTATACTGTGTCTAGATATATGATGTTTTACAGACAGAAGTGTATACTGTGTTCAACTATATGATACCTTACAGACAGGAGTATATACTGTATCCGGATATATGATGCCTTACTGACAGTAGTATATCCTGTCTGTGTCCAGATATATGACGCCTTATAGACAGGAGTATATACTGTGTCCAAATATATGATGTTTTTCAGACAGGAGTGTATACTGTGTCCAAATAAATTATACCTTACAGACAGGAGTATATACTGTGTCCAGATATATGATACCTTACAGACAGGAGTATATCCTGTCTATGTCCAGATATATGACGCCTTACATTCAGCAGTATATACTGTGTCCAGATATATGAAGTTTTTCAGACAGGAGTGTATACTGTGTCAAATTAGATGATACCTTAGAGACACAAGTATATACTGTGTCCAGATATATGATGCCTTACAGACAGGAGTATATACTGTATCCAGATATATGATACCTTACAGACAGGAGTATATACTGTTTCCAGATAGATGATACCTTACAGACAGAAGTATATACTGTTTCCAGATAGATGATACCTTACAGACAGAAGTATATACTGTGTCCAGATATATGATACCTTGCAGACAGGAGTATATACTGTGTCCAGATATATGATACCTTACACACAGGAGTATATACTGCTTCCAGATAGATGATTCCTTACAGACAGAAGTACATACTGTGTCCAGATATATGATACCTTATAGACAGGAGTATATACTGAATCCAGATATATGATGCCTTACAGACAGGCGTGTATACTGTGTCCAGATATATGATGCCTTACAGGCACGAGTATATACTGAATCCAGATATGTGATGCCTTACAGACAGGAGTGTATATTGTGTCCAGATATATGATACCTTACAGACAGGAGTGTATACTGTGTCCAGATAAATGATGTTTTATAGACAGGAGTGTATACTGTGTCCAAATAGATGATACCTTACAGACAGGAGTATATACTGTGTCCAGATAGATGATACCTTACAGACAGGAGTGTATACTGTGTCCCGATATATGATGCCTTACACACAGGAGTATATACTGTGTCGAGATTTATGATGCCTTACAGACAGGAGTATATACTGTGTCCAGATCTATGATATCTTACAGACACGAGTACATACTGTGTCCAGATAGATGATTCCTTACAGGCAGGAGTATATATTGTGTCGAGATATATGATACATTATAGACAGGTGTGTATGCTCTATCCAGTTATATGGTGCCCTACAGACAGGAGTGTATACTGTATCCAGATATATGATGCCCTACAGACAGGAGTGTATACTGTGTCCAGATATATGGTACCTTACAGACAGGAGTGTATATTGTGTCCAGGTATATGATACCTTACAGACAGGAGTGCATACTATGTCCAAATATATGATACCTTACAGACAGGAGTATATGCTGTATCCAGATATATGATGCCTTACAGACAGGAGTATATCCTGTCTGTATCCAGATATATGACGCCTTACAGACAGGAGTATATACTGTGTCCAGATATATGATGTTTTTCAGACAGGAGTGTATACTGTGTCCAAATAGATGATACCTTACAGACAGGAGTATATACTGTGTCCAGATATATGATACCTTACAGACAGGAGTATATGCTGTATCCAGATATATGATACCTTACAGACAGGAGTATATACTGTATCCAGATAGATGATACCTTACAGACAGAAGTATATACTGTGTCCAGATATATGATACCTTACAGACAGGAGTATATACTGAATCCAGATATATGATGCCTTACAGACAGGCGTGTATACTGTGTCCAGATATATGATGCCTTAGAGGCACAAGTATATACTGTATCCAGATATGTGATGCCTTACAGACAGGAGTGTATATTGTGTCCAGATATATGATACTTTACAGACAGGAGTGTATACTGTGTCCAGATAAATGATGTTTTACAGACAGGAGTGTATACTGTGTCCAGATAGATGATACCTTACAGACATGAGTGTATACTTTGTCCAGATATATGATGTTTTACAGACAGGAGTGTATACTGTGTCCAAATATATGATACCTTACAGACAGGAGTATATACTGTATCCAGATATATGACACCTTACAGACAGGAGTATATACTGTGTCCAGATATATGATGTTTTTCAGACAGGAGTGTATACTGTGTCCAAATAGATGATACCTTACAGACAGGAGTATATACTGTATCCAGATATATGATGCCTTACAGACAGGAGTATATCCTGTCTGTGTCCAGATATATGATGCCTTACAGACAGGAGTATATACTGTATCCAGATATATGATGCCTTATAGACAGGCGTGTATACTGTGTCCAGATATATGATGCCTTAGAGGCACAAGTATATACTGTATCCAGATATGTGATGCCTTACAGACAGGAGTGTATATTGTGTCCAGATATATGATACTTTACAGACAGGAGAGTGTACTGTGTCCAGATATATGATACCTTACAGACAGGAGTGTATATTGTGTCCAGATATATGATACCTTACAGACATGAGTGTATACTTTGTCCAGATATATGATGTTTTACAGACAGGTGTGTATACTGTGTCCAAATATATGATACCTTACAGACAGGAGTATATACTGTATCCAGATATATGACACCTTACAGAAAGGAGTATATACTGTGTCCAGATATATGATGTTTTTCAGACAGGAGTGTATACTGTGTCCAAATAGATGATACCTTACAGACAGGAGTATATACTGTATCCAGATATATGATGCCTTACAGACAGGAGTATATCCTGTCTGTGTCCAGATATATGACGCCTTACAGACAGGAGTATATACTGTATCCAGATATATGATACCTTACAGACAGGAGTATATACTGTGTCCAGATATATGATACCTTACAGACAGAAGTATATACTGAATCCAGATATATGATGCCTTACAGACAGGCGTGTATACTGTGTCCAGATATATGATGCCTTACAGGCATGAGTATATACTGTATCCAGATATGTGATGCCTTACAGACAGGAGTGTATATTGTGTCCAGATATATGATACCGTACAGACAGGAGTGTATACTGTGCCCAGATAAATGATGTTTTACAGACAGGAGTGTATACTGTGTCCAAATAGATGATACCTTACAGACAGGAGTATATACTGTGTCGAGATTTATGATGCCTTACAGACAGAAGTATATACTGTGTCCAGATATATGATATCTTACAGACAGGAGTATATACTGTGTCCAGATATATGATATTTTACAGACAGGAGTATATAATGTGTCCAGATATATGATACCTTACCGACAGGAGTATATACTGTGTCCAGATATATGATACCTTACAGGCAGGAGTATATACTGTGTCCAGATATATGATGCCTTACACACAGGAGTATACACTGTGCCGAGATTTATGATGCCTTACAGACAGGAGTATATACTGTGTCCAGATATATGATACCTTACAGACAGGAGTATATACTGTGTCCAGATCTATGATATCTTACAGACATGAGTACATACTGTGTCCAGATAGATGATACCTTACAGACAGGAGTATATATTGTGTCCAGATATATGCTACCTTATAGACAGGTGTGTATACTCTATCCAGATATATGGTGCCCTACAGACAGCAGTGTATACTGTGTCCAGATATATGGTACCTTACAGACAGGAGTGTATATTGTGTCCAGGTATATGATACCTTACAGACAGTAGTGCATACTGTGTCCAGATAGATGACACCTTACAGACAGGAGTTTATACTGTGCCCAGATCTATGATATCTTACTGACAGGAGAGTGTACTGTGTCCAGATTTATGATACCTTACAGACAGGAGTGTATATTGTGTCCAGATATATGATACGTTACAGACACAAGTGTATACTGTGTCCAGATATATGATGTTTTACAGACAGAAGTGTATACTGTGTTCAACTATATGATACCTTACAGACAGGAGTATATACTGTATCCGGATATATGATGCCTTACTGACAGTAGTATATCCTGTCTGTGTCCAGATATATGATGCCTTACAGACAGGAGTATATACTGTGTCCAAATATATGATGTTTTTCAGACAGGAGTGTATACTGTGTCCAAATAAATTATACCTTACAGACAGGAGTATATACTGTGTCCAGATATATGATACCTTACAGACAGGAGTATATCCTGTCTATGTCCAGATATATGACACCTTACATTCAGGAGTATATACTGTGTCCAGATATATGAAGTTTTTCAGACAGGAGTGTATACTGTGTCAAATTAGATGATACCTTAGAGACACAAGTATATACTGTGTCCAGATATATGATGCCTTACAGACAGGAGTATATACTGTATCCAGATATATGATACCTTACAGACAGGAGTATATACTGTTTCCAGATAGATGATACCTTACAGACAGAAGTATATACTGTTTCCAGATAGATGATACCTTACAGACAGAAGTATATACTGTGTCCAGATATATGATACCTTGCAGACAGGAGTATATACTGTGTCCAGATATATGATACTTTACACACAGGAGTATATACTGTTTCCAGATAGATGATTCCTTACAGACAGAAGTATATACTGTGTCCAGATATATGATACCTTATAGACAGGAGTATATACTGAATCCAGATATATGATGCCTTACAGACAGGCGTGTATACTGTGTCCAGATAAATGATGTTTTATAGACAGGAGTGTATACTGTGTCCAAATAGATGATACCTTACAGACAGGAGTATATACTGTGTCCAGATAGATGATACCTTACAGACAGGAGTGTATACTGTGTCCCGATATATGATGCCTTACACACAGGAGTATATACTGTGTCGAGATTTATGATGCCTTACAGACAGGAGTATATACTGTGTCCAGATCTATGATATCTTACAGACATGAGTACATACTGTGTCCAGATAGATGATTCCTTACAGGCAGGAGTATATATTGTGTCGAGATATATGATACCTTATAGACAGGTTTGTATACTCTATCCAGATATATGGTGCCCTACAGACAGGAGTGTATACTGTCTCCAGATATATGATGCCCTACAGACAGGAGTGTATACTGTGTCCAGATATATGGTACCTTACAGACAGGAGTGTATATTGTGTCCAGGTATATGATACCTTACAGACAGGAGTGCATACTATGTCCAAATATATGATACCTTACAGACAGGAGTATATGCTGTATCCAGATATATGATGCCTTACAGACAGGAGTATATCCTGTCTGTATCCAGATATATGACACCTTACAGACAGTAGTATATACTGTGTCCAGATATATGATGTTTTTCAGACAGGAGTGTATACTGTGTCCAAATAAATGATACCTTACAGACATGAGTATATACTGTGTCCAGATATATGATACCTTACAGACAGGAGTATATACTGTATCCAGATATATGATACCTTACAGACAGGAGTATATACTGTATCCAGATAGATGATACCTTACAGACAGAAGTATATACTGTGTCCAGATATATGATACCTTACAGACAGGAGTATATACTGAATCCAGATATATGATGCCTTACAGACAGGCGTGTATACTGTGTCCAGATATATGATGCCTTAGAGGCACAAGTATATACTGTATCCAGATATGTGATGCCTTACAGACAGGAGTGTATATTGTGTCCAGATATATGATACTTTACAGACAGGAATGTATACTGTGTCCAGATAAATTATGTTTTACAGACAGGAGTGTATACTGTGTCCAGATAGATGATACCTTACAGACAGGAGTGTATACTGTGTCCAGATAAATGATGTTTTACAGACAGGAGTGTATACTGTGTCCAGATATATGATGCCTTACACACAGGAGTATATACTGTATCCAGATATATGATGCCTTACAGACAGGTGTGTATACTCTATCCAGATATATGGTGCCCTACAGACAGGAGTGTATACTGTCTCCGGGTATATGATGCCCTACAGACAGGAGTTTATACTGTGTCCAAATATATGATACCTTATAGACAGGAGTGTCTACTGTGTCCACATATATGATGCCTTACAGAGAGGAGTGTATACTGTGTCCAGATATATGATACCTTACAGACAGGAGTGTATACTGTGTCCAGATATATGATACCTTACAGACACGAGTACATACTGTATTCAGATATATGATGCCTTACAGACAGGAGTGTATACTGTATCCAGATAGATGATGCTTTACAGACAGGAGTGTATACTCTGTCCAAATAGATGTTACCTTACAGACAGGAGTATATACTGTGTTCAGATATATGATGCCTTACAGACAGGAGTGTATACTGTGTCCAGATATATGATACTTTACAGACAGGAGTGTATGCTGTGTCCAGATATATGATACCTTACAGACACGAGTACATACTGTATTCAGATATATGATGCCTTACAGACAGGAGTATATACTGTATCCATATACATGATGCCTTACACACAGGATTGTATACTGTGTCCAGATAGATGATACCTTACAGACAGGAGTATATACTGTGTCCAGATATATGATACCTTACAGACACGAGTACATACTGCATCCAGATAGATGATGCCTTACAGACAGGTGTGTATACTGTATCCAGATATATGATGCCTTACAGACAGGAGTGTATACTGCGTCCAGATATATGATGTTTTACAGACAGGAGTGTATTCTGTGTCCAAATAGATGGTACCTTACAGACAGGAGTATATACTGTGTCCAGATATATGATGCCTTACAGACAGGAGTGTATACTGTGTCCAGATATATGATACTTTATAGACAGGAGTGTATGCTGTGTCCAGATATATGATACCTTACAGACACGAGTACATACTGTATTCAGATATATGATGCCTTACAGACAGGAGTGTATACTGTATCCAGATATATGATGCTTTACAGACAGGAGTATATACTGTTTCCATATATATGATGCCTTACACACAGGAGTGTATACTGTGTCCAGATATATGATACCTTACAGGCACGAGTACATACTGTGTCCAGATAGATGATGCCTTACAGACAGCTGTGTATACTGTATGCAGATATATGATGCCTTACAGACAGGAGTGTATACTGCATCCAGATATATGATGTTTTACAGACAGGAGTGTATACTGTGTCCAAATAGATGTTACCTTACAGACAGGAGTATATACTGTGTCCAGATATATGATGCCCTACAGACAGGAGTGTATACTGTATCCAGATATATGATGCTTACAGACAGGAGTATATAATGTGCCCTGATATATGATGCCTTACAGACAGAAGTATATGCTGTGTCCAGATATATGATGTTTTACAGACAGGAGTGTATACTGTGTCCAAACAGATGATATCATACAGACAGGAGTATATACTGTATCCATATACATGATGCCTTACACACAAGATTGTATACTGTGTCCAGATAGATGATACCTTACAGACAGGAGTATATACTGTGTCCAGATATATGATACCTTACAGACACGAGTACATACTGCATCCAGATAGATGATGCCTTACAGACAGGCGTGTATACTGTATCCAGATATATGATGCCTTACAGACAGGAGTGTATACTGCGTCCAGATATATGATGTTTTACAGACAGGAGTGTATACTGTGTCCAAACAGATGATATCATACAGACAGGAGTATATACTGTGTCGAGATTTATGATGCCTTACAGACAGGAGTATATACTGTGTCCAGATATATGATGCCTTACAGACAGGAGTGTATACTGTGTCCAGACATATGATATTTTACAGACAGGAGTATATACTGTGTCCAGATATATGATGCCTTACAGTCTCCCCCAGCACTGAGGTACAGCAATCTCAGAATTAATATGTACAAACAGCATGGGTGTGGGGGTACAACCTCCAAAATCAGGGAACACAGAGTAACAATGTAATGGTGAGTACTAAAATTCGCTGTTTGCAGTCACAGTAACATTTTAGTCAATATGATACCTACAATTTCAGATCTTGCATTTATGACCAAGAGCCAGAAATAAGAGTCCAACAGACAGCTGAACCTCATATATGGACAGAAAAATGCTGATCCTGTTTAGGCCATGGAACTGTGTACAAGATGTTTAGAGTTTTTGAGAGCTTGGTAATGCAGTCTATAGCGGTATTGTGGGTTTACAGAAGGGAAATGAAGATGTGCTTAGAAAAAGCACTGTGAAAGTACATAATACCTGGATCACAGTTCCATGCTGTCCATGGCAAAAGTAAATCTTGTCATCACTCCTGTAAACAGAAAATAAAAAGAAAGTAAGGCTGGGACGATGTCTGATTTGGGGGTTTGGAAGTATTATGTTTCTTATTTGCAGATGATGCTAACCATGGCCTTTGACATGCAAAGAAGCAATGCACAGCCGACTATGAAGTAGATGTAATGGAAATCAACACAGCCCAACCTGAGTATATGAGGTCTCTGGGTAAAGAGAGGAAAGCGTGCAAAAGTCGCCATTGGCTGAGTAGTTTAAGTAATTTAGGGACTTGTTCTTGCATAATATCAAGGTGAAAAAGGATGCTGACAAGCCAAATCTAGTAGCCAAAGACTTGTAGGTGGTGAACTGAGTTGGCAGTGGGGAAGTGAGACCTGAGCTAGACAAATATTCGCTTACCATTCACCTTCCATCCACATCCTTACATATAGCCACACACTGAAGACAGTGACTAGAAGTATGAGATTATAACTGTAAATGGTAGAAATGATGTTTTGTCACAGAGTTACTGAACTTAGCAGTCAGAGGATCTTGTTGGACTTTGTGGAGATCCACAACTCCTTTGGACCATTTGGAATCAAATGAGATTATTTGAACATCTAGCAACATAGAGTTTTGTATGGTTTTCATTAGAATTATTCTGGGAACACCTGGCAGCACAATCTCTGAATTCTGGAATAATTATATCTCTAAGACATCTGTGAGAGGGCTAGCCACTTGGCGGTGTTAAACCTGGCACTAGATGATTGTCACTGGTGAAGTGATATGCCAATCCCATATGCAAAAATGGGGAAAGAGGTTGTGGCTGGATGGATGAACAAATGGAGGGATTCCAATAATGCATGAGGTTATTATAGGATCAGTAAAAATGTATGACTTAAAAAAAGGAAACTTTACAAACCTCAGTTAGTCAGTTGTCCCTGAAACTCTTAAATGAAGAGCACTGAAGCAGTTGTTATTTCTTTTAACATATGATATGTTTATTCCAGTGTTCTGACACTGTTCCAGATATTTTGTTTAAAAGAACTTGCTACAATACCAATGCTGTTTAAATAAAGTTTCAGGTTTCCATTGGCATTTTCACTAGATCTGAACAAAAATCTGAAGCAGAAGTTTAATGTTCACACAAATACCATGCCATCTCACATTAAACCTTTTTACTTAACATTTTGTTCATTTGTTTTTGGGTCATCTCATGCCTGTTATCTGGCCACAAACTAGAGAAGCTCCCATTAGCTCATTTATTCTCTCCTTTATATACAAAGCTTTACACAATCTAAGAAATGGGGAGACTCACAATGGGGAAAGAACCTCATTGCTTTGGTGTTGGGGGAAAAACAATAAGGATCTAGTAGTGCCAAAAGTCATTATATGAGTTAAGGAAAGCGATTTATTTATTTATTTATTTATCTGAAAGCTGTAAAGGACATCTCTAACCATACAATGTAGGCACCCATACATACTGTTTGCACAATCTCACATACCTGCCCTTCCATGATGGCTTGTTGTTGTTGCCTCATTTCCTCAGGTTCTGCACTTGATGGTCCTAGGGCTAGCCCTTGATCCCCTATTAAGGAATGCTCCTATG
This sequence comes from Protopterus annectens, assembly GCF_019279795.1. Taxonomy (NCBI): domain Eukaryota; kingdom Metazoa; phylum Chordata; order Ceratodontiformes; family Protopteridae; genus Protopterus; species Protopterus annectens. The sequence goes on along the minus strand of NC_056743.1, from coordinate 1,798,783,149 downwards.
CTGGGACCCCACCTAGCAAAGGGATCTTACTGTTAGCTATGTAACCCAGCCCAGCATCCAGTCTACTAGTAGGCTTCAGATTTCCAGTGATGCTCTCTGGTGCAGAATTAAGCAGAGATTGCACTTCTGGCATGTCTAAATGAATTCAAAGGTACAAAGATGTACTTATATTTCATTCACTTGCAAGAAGTGTGCAAGTTTAAATAGAAATAAAATAGTGTAGTTTAAAAACATAAAAATTCAGCTAGTGGTTTGTGTACAAGCACATTGCTATTGGACTCTTGAGGCACAACTTTCTGTTAACAGGTCTTTGTGTGAGCTCCACTATCAAACTCATGAACATGTCTGTGATGTTCAGATAGGCCAAGCTATCTAACACTTGGAGAATTTGCTGTGTGGAACTTCTTTGTGGGGATTAATGTGTTCAATGAAACATAATTTACCTTTAGCAATGCTCCCCAGCACTGAGGCCATAATACAACTGCTGATTGACACACAGATGTTTCCATGGTATACTGGGGTTCTCCGCTTATCCTTTGCTTCTATTATTTTTTAGGGTAAATATTTCTGTGTCAGTGGACTTCTTCCCAACAGACTCTTTGAATGCTGAACATTTTAATAAACTGAAATATTTTATTTATTTTTTGAAATTCACATTAGTTGCACACTTAAATTAAGTGTAACTTTGTACTTTTAAATTAATAAATACACTGCAGAAATACAAAATTTACATAAAGATGTGTCAAAGCAGTTCATCTATTATTCCCAGAGGAAGAAGAAAACAGGCATTAGTCACCACGCTGAACAGCTACAAAACTTTCATTTAAAGCACAATTAAAAACATAAAATGAGCGTTTTCGGGACAAACCCTTATTCGGATCACATACTCAAGTAACACTGCAGTTTTTATAGCTCTTTGACTACTAATCAGTACTGCACCCTCCTCTTTTTCAATACAGGTTTAAAAGGTATAACCCCATTTAAACCTGGGGTTTTATGTGGTGCTAGTTCAATGATCCATTTTGTCTCATTTAGTTCTGTCTCAATAACTAAATCATCTCCCCTTTTGTTCTTATTTATACATTGTATAATTTTCTCATTCTTAGAAATATGCTAGAAAAGTGCATTATGTTCATATCTTAGCCTAATTGATGACAAATGGTTCAAAATTCTATTTTTCAACATGCAGTTAGTTTTTCCTACATAGAATGAATTGCGGTCCTGGCAGACTGCCAAATAAACTACATTCTTTGTCTTACAATCTGCATATCGATCAAGACAATACTGTTTCCCTGATATAGGATGTCTATATGATCCTGCTTCCTCAACATATTCACATGCTTTGCAGCTTCTACATTTTTGTGTACCTGTACGCTGTGTAATGATACTCCTGTTCCTGCTTTTATGTGTCTTTCCTTCCTGACATAATAAATCTTTTAGATTTTTATTCCTTCTAAATCCAAATAGTGGTCTCTCCCCCACCACCTTACCTATTCTTTCATCTGTTAATAGAACATTCCAGTTCTGTTTTATTATGTCACATATTCCCCCTATGTTGTTGCTATATATTAACATCAGTCTCATATTACTGATCTGTGGGGGTCTAGACTGACTGGATACCCTACCCTGTTGTCTATGGGAGAACCAGGGCCTGGATCTATCGTTCCTGTGCCATTTATTTATCGTTATAACATCTCTAACTTTATTCTTATTATGCCACCTTCGACAACGGTTGCTCTCAAGCCTAGCAATTTCTTGTTCAAAATGTGTGTCCTTTATGCACGTACGTGAAATTCTATCAACCTGCCCTCTTATTAACTGTTGAAGGTGTATCTAGGATGCATATTAATGAAGAGGGCGCAATGACTATGCACCCCCTGTGTTGACTCTCTCACAGTTATGTTATGCAGAACTGGTTCCATTACATGTAAATGACTCAAAATGGGGCAAAGCTTCAAAGATTAAACCAACCGGTCATGTTTCAATTCAACATAAACTATATATAAAAAGTAGAAAAAATGCAGGTGGGGTAAAAACCTATGTTACTTCACTCCTTATATTTATAGGCTAACTACATGAATGCAAACCTGAGAAGAAAAATTAAAAGCCTAAACATGTGGAATCATTGTCTGTGTACAAACAGATACTGCACCAGCAACTAATTCCCTGCGGGGATCAAAGATGGACTAGATGACTTCTTCAAGTGTAACTTCAACATTTTATAGTGTTTATTTCCTAGGCACTTAGATATAAGCTCATATCATAATTATTATCATATCACAATTGGTTTGTTCCCACTGACTGAAACATTTTACAGTGTTGATTGAGGGGGCCTCACTAGAATGATATTATCATCCGTTACAGTAATTTGGCTCAATGCTTGTCAGGTCACATGCAATAACTGGACTATGGAGAGTCTAGTGCAAACATCAGTGCAGGAATATACTACAGATATTCCCATATAAAAATGCAATTAAATTTGCAATTGCCAGAAATAATGATATTAAAGATGAATGCAAACGCCAACAGCTGTAAGTTCATGTTATGTGTTTTGTTTTCTCTAATATGTAAAAACTTGAGCGGTCCTTACAATGAGCTAAAATGAAAATGCAATAAGAAGATAACCTGTTAATGCAAAAGCAGCTTCTTAAGGTGAGAAACTGAATTTTTGTGCATAAGTTGCTTATTAGAGAAAACCTAAATTAGCCACTTGGTCATTTAATTGCACCTGATATTATCTATATTATAGTTAAGTATTAGGACAGAGATATTAGATCACAATTTCTCCTGGAGCATCATCTACAGAATTAAAGTACATATTTTAGGAAATACTTTTTCTCATGACCATTATTTAAGCTAAGTGGATTTCTGCTTTGCAAACTTTATCACTGGAACCTCTTTGCATGCTCTTTCATGAGGACTGGCTGTTGTTACAAATAAATCTTTCCTTTATACCTAAGATAGCTACTGAGATTAATCTCAACCAGTCTACCCATTAACCATTTCCCCCAACTGCTTTAACAAGAGAATACTTTTTATATTGTGCACATCCACATGAATAATTTAGATTCAACATAGAAAGGAGTGAATCAACTAAAAAGATCCTCAGCTCTTCCTATTCTAATAAGGAAGTATCCAAAGTGAACTTAAGCAAGCAGTATCAATGAAGCAACATTAAGCATACTATCCTTTGGTACTGGAAGACCAGAAGGCTGTGGGTTCAACTCCCACTCCAGGTAATTAGATTACTGACACTGCAGTGCAACAACAGAGGGGTGCTTCACTCTACAGATGACTCAAATTGAGGTCACATCTGTCTGAGTTGAAGGTAACTCAGGCTGATGAAAAGACGGGAGATTCTCAGATGCTTTGGCCAAATTTCCCCTAGTAGTACAAACTGAAACCTTGGGTCTCCCCTGAAAAGCGACCACTAGCGTAGTGTGACTAGCCTGGTCAACAAAAGGAAAAATACAAAAATGTTTAATAGATTTGCCAAATAAAGTTATTTTACATATACTACATCTCTACTGTCTGTTCCATTGGCTCATTCTGTCAGGGCAGTTGCTATCTCACAAATTATTTTTCTGTAATGGAACATTCTTGATACTTCTACAAGGCACCAAAGTAATCAGGGATATGCTTCTATGATGATGACCACCCAGAAAGATTAGCTTGGGACTTTGTTTTGTTGTTAATGAGAATATACAACCTCACTGCAAATATGAGTCATACATAATAAGAGATTTGGATGAGCATTTCTTTCCTTGTTTGATAACCCCCCCCCAATGTGGACTTATTCTAGAGGCTATTTTTTACATTTTTTCTTCACTGTATTGCATAATGGATATTTAGAGAGGGAATTTGCTTGTAGTGCGTTATGGAAAAGGGAAGGGGCTTAACAAGGAAAAGTTTCAGGTGGCAATCTAGCTACTCTAACTTAGCTCATCTAATGCTTACCAATATTAGTCCTTATGCTAAGAAGGGCTGAACTGCTCATGTAAGTCTACTTTTATGGTAAGTAGATAACTTTCATTTGCAAAACGTTCCCTGGTGTCCCATATGGAACTGCCTATAGGGAGATATTTGGAAATTATTAAATCCTGGCCTCCAGTACCATGTGAAAACAGTTAGATGGCTAATCATTTCCTAACAATCTAATACTGAAAATTCAATGATATAATATTACTAACTCATCTTCTCTTACTTCCTGGAAAATGCTAACTAAAATATTGCCTATAGGCATATAAGTAGTTGCCAGAGCTTGCTTTACCTAAATGTGTCACTTCTGACATTAGCTCATTTATCAGTGTTAAGATTTCACAGATTTTCACGTGTCATTAACAGAAGGACATTTTCATGTAGAATTTGATTATAGCATACTAAGGGATGTGAAGAATTGTTGCTTCCCCCTTCAAGTTCCCATCTTAAAACAGAAAATCTGTATGCAAGAAAGTGATATTGGCTTGCTCATCACTGATGCAATGATTTGCAAAAAATGCAGACAATGCTTTATACAGCATAAACTATTGCAACAGCAAATGAACATAATGGAAACACAAACTTTACATGTTCCAGGTCATATCTCTGTCACTGTAGTCAGACCTGAAAAGAGAAGTAACTTGGTAAGAATCAGGCTTTGCAATTCTCTCTCCCTCTCAACTAGGCTAAATATTTTCTAATTGGCTTAATAGAATCAAAATTAAAAGATATTCAAAGGATAAAATAATGGAAGAGGGAGGGCTGCCTTTGCATAGCTTACTGTCCCTAAGCCCCACTAAATCTTCACTAAGAAGAAGAAGGTTATATGGTCCCCATAATCCAAATTACATTGAGTCTCACTGCAACAAATCATGATGATGAGTTTAATTAAAGCTCTCACGAGCAGGAGAAATAATTTACTCTTCTATGGAAAGGAGTGGAGATTCCTATCCATGACTCCATTATCCCTGTGTCCAGATAGATGGCTAACAGTCACATAGACCCATCCAGTTCTAGGAGATTTTTTTGCATTAGCCGAAACCAACGAAACAGAGAAACTGAAGCCACAGGCAGACTTTACCCATCATTTACATACCAAAAATGGAGTCTGTAAAGGAAGGACTGCAGCTTCATTTAATGAGATCAAACAAGATGAGCTTTGGCTTGGACAGAAATACCAGATACCATTGTGGAGTAGCAGACAAACTAAATAACTCAGCCAGAGATATTTTAACTGATGCAGATACTCATACAAAAGGGCAGGGTTAAGTCCCAAACACCCATGCTTATTTTTTATCACTGGCATCTTTTGAATCACCTCTGTTTTTACTCCTGTGAGAAAAGAGGGCATTTCATAAAAATGAGGTAAATGTGACTGTGTAACAAAGGGGTAGGATTATCAGTGCCAGTTTTAAACATGCATAAATGTTCCGCTGTGTCAGTTGACGTCAGTAGAATGTTGTGCAGAACTAATTTTTATTGACCATTGCTTAAGCAATGAAACATGCAGGGTTGGGAGGGTGGCCTAATGGTTAAGGTGTTTGCCTTACAAACACAAGGTGCAGGGTATGAGTCTCACAAGGGATAATTGGCTAGGCTTACAATGGCTCGCAAGGGCAGCTAACTTAGTACTAACCTATGAACCTATAAGGATCCAGTGAAAAGTTAAAATGCTTATCATGTACCCCACCCAACATTCATACTTCATACTTCAGCTGTTCAACTCAATGTGACAAAATGTAATTTGAGTTCTCTCTTTCCCAGTAACAGAACCTTCTTTAAAATGACACGTTTATTTAATTTTGTGGCAAAAATCATCATTTCTCTGTTGGCTTTTTCTAGTTCTTTTTGTCTCCTGACCACCTTGCAAAAGGGCAAATTAGCCAGGGACTTAGCTGTTTGGTAGTTTTTGTTATTTGTTGTTTAATCTGCACTTTAGAGCTACTTTTGCTGTGCTTTTACATCAAGAAATTCCAGGATAATCTGTCTTGTGGCAAAATGTGTTTATCTGGTCTTTCTGAGTTGGGAAGCACTCCAGGGAGCACAAATGGTGGTTATTTATTTTCTAGATGTAATAGGAGTTATTGTTTTCATGCTTCTTTTCTCTGGTATAAATCAGGAGAGTTTGTGAGGAGTTGCCCACACTGCAAATGTGTAAAAATTCCTTATAAAGTGAGGATTATGTCTGAAACCTGTTAAACAGCATGGCATTATGCAGAATTAAGCTGAGAGCAGCAAGCTTATGCATTGAATAACACTACCATATCATAGCACTATATAACATCTTGCCTTTAACCCCAGAAACAACCCTAGGAGACCCCATTAAAACATAATATAAACAAATAAGCAAATAGTTCTTAATCTTAAACAGCCTATTTGTCTCCATGGCATCATGGTAGATTTGAGCATCCTAAGGCAATGTAGCAATTGTCTTTTGTTTTCACACAACCAGTTAGTCATTAAAGAAAATAACACAGTATGCAAGAGATGTAAATACACAACTTCCTTCATGGCAAAACATCTTGCATACAAATTAGGTTGTCAAGAATACCCATAGTACATCCCTCATACAGACAGTTCACTGTGCATTGAGAATGTCTCATTCTGAGGTGCTTAAAAGAAACCTTTCCATATGTCAACGACTTCCAAAGAGACCTAATGGCAACATTGCTCTTCAAAAATCACTAAAACACATACCAAATGAAACACTAAACATCTCACATAAGCCTACACCCAACAGTCACCCGGTATCAAAGCTCATATGTCAAATATATATTGTACCTAATATTCTTGTCATTAGGTACTTCATTGTGTGACACACAGATGCTCCACTCACCAGATTAGAAATACAAAAAATAATGGTTAATTGCCCATCTAGAACCAGGATCCACAGTATCATGCATGCACTCAAGTCACTGCACCACAGTTACCACTACAATTATGTCAAAGACCACGTGGGTGTAAATGACCCAAGACATACCTCATTGGACTATATGAAAAGAAACATAAAAGATCTCTTGGAATATGCATCACAGACAGGAACAAGCCTTGCAATGAGCAGCACCCTACCTTCACAAATGATAATGCCATAGTATCAACATGAAATAATTGATTTTAATAATGGGCTTGTTTTCTGGTTTTAAGGATCCAGTATCTGTCAGCATGTGAGGACATGATCAACAGACCACTTTGCTTTGCCAAGGCTGGGCTGAATCTGTACCCCCTAGGCTTTTAGATATGGCTAAAATTTATCTAGCCCTTAAAGCCTTTTTTAGGCAATGCCAAAAAGACAAAACTACCAACACAATGAAACAGTCTCCAAGCAACCTTAAGGTGTTACTGCTCAATGCTAGGATTCTAAACTAAATACTCCATACTCTTCAAGCCCTCCTTACTCTGGAGAATGCAAAAATCGTTGCCATGACTGAGACTTGGTTTAAAGCCATAGCAGATAATCTGGCAGTGCAGGGCTACAATGCCTTCCACACATTTACACTAACAACAGCACAGACTAGGTCCAAAAGTGGAGGTGTCTCAGTCTATATTAGCAACAAATAAACCTCCGGGTTGGTTAAACAGAATGATACCATGGAACTCATGCATGTGCAAGTCACCATAGATAAGGTCCCTCAGTGTATCATGGCTAGCTACAAGTCACCATCTACGTCCCTAGAGTCTCATGACTCTTACCTAAACCTACTAGTGGCACTCCCCCTATTCATGGGTGACTTTAACTACCCTTCTATAGAATGGAAAACCATACACTGTCTCAAACTCACAGGCACAATGCTTTCTGAACTTTATAAACACAAACACCCTGGAACAGATAGTGCATGCTTCAACCACAGAATCAAACATACTGTATCTGGTACGCACCAACATGGGGGAGTGTTGCACACTCCCCATGCCAGTGAGGTCAGACCTCAATGCTGTCTCCTTTGAAATAATATTTAATGTGGAAAACTCAGTAAACTAGTAACAGTTAGGAACTATTCTAAGGCATAAACATCTCATTATGTGAAAGTTTGTCAAATATCAAGGCTTCCCCTAAACCCGTGACCACAGCTACCTCTGCAGAATTATTCACAGAGTTCCTATACAAACATGTGAATGGTTGCATAGTGGCTGCAGTACCTACCAGAGGTAAACCCAAACCAAACATTAAAAACAAACCCCATTGGTGGAATCCTCACCTAAACAGGGTATACAATATAAAAAAAAAAAACTCACGGCCAAAATCCCTTAAAGACGTGTGCTCTCTTACACAACTAAACAAAAAACCAAGAGGTCTGATTAAGTCCAACAAGGTCAACTAGATTGTCATGAAGGATAGCCTCATAGACTAAGGACAATCACAAGTCATATTCAGCTTTGTCCAGAACTTTAAAGGTGACACACAGTGGTGAACAGTGCCACCTTCACCAATTAGGATGATGCAGCAAATCTACTGGCTAATAAATTCAGTTCAGACTTCATCTCTCCTCTCTGAAATACTTCACAACTATTATCAGGGACACGGTGCTGGCAGCATTCACTAAAGCCCAGACCACCACCACTATAGGTTTGAGCATTATCCATGGTTGCCTCCTGAAAGCATGATCTATCAGGACCACTTGAGGCACTCTTCATCTTCAGCCTAGAGACAGGCTATGCTCCAAGTGAATGGAGAACTGCAGCCATCATTCACCTCTACAATGTAAAATCATCAACAAACCCAAGGAACTACAGTCCCATCAGTCTAACAAGCCTAATATGCAAAGTCATGGAATTAATTAGCATGGAAATGATAAACAAGGCCATTAGCAACCTACAGGCACTGGACCCATCCCGTTTTAGCTTTCTTAAATAAAGGTCATGCCTACTTAACCTGGAAGACATCTTTGAAATGGTTACTAAGGCAAGGGATAAGGGTAAAGTACTGCATACTGCATATCTTGACCTGGTCAATGCATTGAATTTAATATCCCACTCAGGCGTTGTTGATGTGCTCTCTGAGCTAAGCATAAAGCCCTACATATCTTACTGGATTGCTGGCTGGCTCACAGACAGGTCCAAGAAGTCAGGATTGGTGAGACCATCTCCACCAGGAGACCGATTGCCAGCTGAGTACTCCCAGGGCTCCGTGCAGGGCCTGCTCCTGTTTGGCAACTACTTCTCAGTAGTCAAGGCTACTGCTTAAGGCTTCTGGCTTCAACAAGTTCGCAGATCACTGTAAACTGGGAGGTATTATAGATTCCCCCAAGACACCAACATCTTGCTAGAGCGTTTAGCACAGACAGATGACTGGTACCAAAGCCATGGCCTAAAACTCAATGCCAAAAATTGCATTATAATGCACTTTGAGAAGCTGTCTACCCAGGTTAATTACCTCATTGATAAAACACCTCTAAGAGTAAACTCAGTAGTAAGGGATCTGGCCTTTGGACAACACATAGCTAAGATAATCAGAAAATTATTCTATGTCACCCAACTTATAGGTAAGGGTAAGACATCCAAGTCCAAGTAAGTTATAGTACCATTCTACTTGGCCGTTATCACACCTGTCATTGAGCACAATGCCCTGTTTGACCAGGCACTTGTCAGAGTTAGAATGCCTGTATTCAGTCTCCTACATTGTGCAGAGAAGGGATCTCTACCTGGCTTACAGGATTTCATCAAACCCAGGCCTGGTTAATCTGTTCCAGATGCACAAAAAAAAAAAAAAAAAAAAAAAAAAAAAAACAGCGCCAAAAACACTAGATCTGGGGATCTGAACTTCCCTTCTGACATAAACAGAATGTGCTGAAAAGACAGATATGTGTCTCAAAGGATCCCTACACTATGGAATATTCTTCTCATCCATGTAAAACAGAGTTTATCCCTGACCCCACTTAAACAAAACCTTGGCAATTGGATGGGAAATTGTAAATGTACCCCTTGTCTAGCTCCCATATCCTGTATTTATTACTAACTTAAGTAACATCCCACTACAAATCCTGTAGTTACCTCCCTACTAATATTCCCCCATAGATGCCCAAGATACTTGAGATCCGAATGGATTTGGGGTGCTTGGCTATTCTTGTATGGAAACTAGTAGTTATTAGTCTAGTAACAACCTAGGAACCTATATGGAAAAGGGTTCAGCCAGCCTTGAAACAAATGGTCAAAGATCCATTGTCTATAGTCACTGGGTTGAGGGTTCGATCATTTCCTAAGATATCAGAATTTCCTTCTGCATTTGCAAGACAAGTGTCTTAACTCCACTTAAAAGCATTTTTTAAAGAACAGGGCTATCGATACTGAATTTCAGTTTATATTTTCTGTAAACCCAGAAAACATGGAATACATTGTTTTTCTTTCACCTTGAATTTTAGGCAAAATCATGTTCTACACACACACACACACACACACACACACACACACACACACACACACACACACACACACACGCACGCACACACGTGTACACACGCACGCACGCACGCACGCACACACCTCTCTCTCTCTTTATATATATATATATATATATATATATATATATATATATATATATGTGTGTGTGTGTTTGTGTGTGTGTGTTTGGACAGTTAGATCTATTTATTACCCACTTGTATTCTTATTCTAGGGCACTAAAAGGAGTGCATGGTTCCTGGGTTCTATACACTATGTCTGTGCTTACAGTTTTTGTAAAGGGTGATTAATACCATTGATAGTATTATTGATACGAACCACTAAATCCCTATGTTCTGTCTTCTTCACAAACATCATGAGCCATATTTTTTAATAACCCTCTGTTACTTCCTCGGTCTAATCCATGCATTAGGCAATTTCAGGGACAACCAGTCTAGTATCATGAACGTCTATGATTTGCAAGCATCTGACTTGTTAGTTACCGTCTTAGTTAAATCTGTAAGGTTTGTATTGATTTTCCTCAGTTAATTCATTATTATAGTAATCAGACTGTCTAGGGTCTACAAAGACATTCATCATCGGGACTGGCTCTGAGGCTTGTCATTAGATGGAGATTAAACTAGACATGCACTATTAACTTGTGTCTAGTATTCCCATTCACCACCCAGCCACATGACATGTGTGCACTGGTGGCCTGTTAGCTTGTGTCTATTATTCCTTCCGCCATTCAGTCACATGATATATCTGTACTGGTGGCCTGTTAGCTTGTGTGCAGTATTCCCTTCCACCACCCAGCCACATGTCATATGTGTACTGGTGGCTGGTATATATTGTTTCCCTCCCTCACTCAGATCCATGCCAAATGTGCTGCACTGACTTGTGTCTAGCATTAATTTCCCTTACTCAGATCTTCACTACATGTACGGCATGGCTGGCACTTCCTGCTAACCTGTCTAGATCCATGCCAAAAGTGTAGTGCTGAGCACGCAGTACTATTCTGTGTCTAGTGTTCCCCTTTCAAACTCAATCACGTCACACCATTTTTCATCAAATCTCAAATCTAATGGCAGGCAAACAGAGTAAATTAGGCAACAAAAATGAGGCATTCCAAAATATTGTAGGCAATACAGGTGATTTTACAAGATACAGCATGTCAACATTTCATAACATTTCAGAATTATAGAGTAATGTAATAAGTATCTACTAATTATACAATAGATTTTCATAAATATTCAAAAATGAGCATGTTGATTGGACAGCCCAACCAGAGTGCCCATTGTAAACCGAGTATATACCTATATAAAAAAGTCTGTCCTCTGAAATATCATTGAGTGGATAGATTTTCTATAGGCATGTGCTGAGGTTCACAGCAAAATGTAAGAAAAATCAAGTAGGTTCAAAACCTACCTGATGTTTCTTAGATGTTTGTGCTGTCCATAGTAAATCTCTATTTTTAATAGTTAATTAGTATAGAGAAGACAATGCAGGAGAAGACTGAAGTGCTGTTATACAAATACATTATTTAAGAAAGGGATTAGTTTCTTTCTTAAATAATGTCTTTGTATAATAGCAGTAATCCACTCCTGTGTGTGGGTATATTAGGATTTACCTTTGGTAGCCTTTGTTTAATTACTCATGCTTCATGCTTCACCCTCATGATCAAAGCACACCAACCTTGGGTAAATCCCGATATACCTACGCACAGTCATGGATTATTGCTTAAATGATTAATGAAACACAAGGGTGTATTGCAGTGCTCCATCTTTCATTCCACCATGTTACCTGCTAAGATTATTCCTTTTCCTCTGCATCTCATTTCTGTCCCGGTTTCCTGCAAACTATGCCGCAGTCACAGACCACCTTTACTATCCCTCTTTCCTGAGTTTAAAGGAAGACTATGTTCTCCCTTTTTTGGTTCTCATAATATAAATTTGACTATCTCTAGTGTTTATTTCAGATCATTTACCTGTTATTGAGGTGTTTCGTTATTTGAGAAAGTGGTACACCAGTACAAGGATCCGCATCCAGAGCTGGAGTCCCTTGCTCACCTGACAGGATTGCATAACGTTTATGTTACCAGTTAGCACACACTATACAATTTCCTGTTACCATGTCCAGCTGTGGATAGCCCAATGAACAGCAGCAGAACTCTGTATAGCACTGGTGGAGAAGGGTAAGAGAATGGACACTGTCGGGCATCAAAGTGTGGCTAGGACTGTGAGTTTGTGCAACACAATAAGCCAAGCTGGCAGCAATAAGAATAATGAATAATTAAATACTGAGTTGAAAAATAAAAATAGCAGAGGTCATTGTGCATTAGAGTCACTATTATTCTAGAATACTCATTTCTTAATTATTATGATTTTAGGCAGAGATCATACAAAATGGAATTGAGGTATGTCTTGCAACATAAATGTTTATTTTTTTGTGATTTAAGTAATAGTACACTGCGTTTGTAGGACTAGGAACATTTTATCAAACCTGCCATTATTTATTGCTAAATGTTTATTGGACTGTGATCACAATTTACTCATTTGATAAAGTGATATAATCAACTATGAAGTTGCTAACGGATCCCAGGAAAAAGATAAATCATTTGTTAGTAAAGATGTTTTGGAATTATTCTATTTTTGGTCCCTTTTTTCCAAACTTCTGACACTTTATGTCAAATTTCATCATGTGCCCTTTAATTTCAGTTCTGTGCACCTCTATCCCCCTATCATGAGGTGCTGAGGACTGAGTTTATAAGGGACTGTGCCTTAGCACTGCTCACAGCTTGAGAATCTTTGTTTTTTCTCAACTGGTTCTATTTAGCACCTGATGTGCAATGGATGGTGAGGAAATGTATGTATATTACCATGTACATATTTTCACTCAGACAAAAAACAAACAGTACCAGAATTACCCATTCTAAAGACTTAAACCTGCCTGCTGGAGAGATAGGTATGTATCCCAGAGACTACCCTGTCTATGGAGCAGGCTCCCCATCCACGTGAAGCAAATATGAAACAGGAAATTCATCCCTGGTTTGGCACCTATGTTTCTAATGGACACAGGTAACCTGTAAATGGTTAATCTCTCATTCTCATCCTTACACTTATCAAGGGTATCAGAACTTGTCAGAGATTTGGGATGCATGGCTAGGCTTAAAAAGACCCTTGTGCTTGTTAGCCTAGTAAACACCTATGAAGCTATGAACCTATGGACACCTGTAGGTGTTAGGTGTAAGCATTTCAGCCAACATTTTGCTGATGTACATTAGGAAGCAGTCGTGTGTCCATGGACCTTTTACCTAGCCACTAAAGGAAAGTGATCAGCCCACCAGCCACTATTGCCCTTCAGAAGCCAGGAATACTAATTGAACCCAGACCATGTATACTGCTGATGAGTAACATTCTTCTGCACCATTAGATTATTCAGGAAAAGAACATTCCGAAAAACTCTCATCAACCCAGCATTTCTGTGTGCTACACATTTTTAGTTTTAATTCATTGTTGGAATATACTCTGTAGCTGTGTTATACCTTCCTTTTATAGTCCTATGGTATGTAACAAGTCTGTATGAGGCTGTCAGTTAATTTATTTGTTTTTGTTTACCAGGAACATGCCACAGGATAAATACCAATTATGCCAATGTGCAATGGATACTTGGGGGAACAAAACCTCCAAATGCAAACAGAAGATGTACATAAATAAAACTAATATCATATACAGTACCCAAAAATTGAAAATGATTATGTATTACCTTTCATAAGAAGTAAAAAAAATGAATATAAATCCTAGGCCCCAACCTCTGGGAATCCTTCACTACTAATTTTTGATACCTCACTTTGTACCCATTATTTCATGCTCAGCTAAATGTCATCTTAAGTCTCAGTTAATTTGCATATGCTTTCACCCTGAACACATCACTTAATTTCCCACTCTCTCCTGCAGCACTCAGGCACTTTTGTTTTCCTGATATTATTTCCCTACACTAATATGTGGCATATCTTCCCCATTGTATATATTGTATACAATACAAAACCCCACCTAATTGCCCCATCACCACCTGTCATCATGCCCCATTAAATCTGCTTCCATTCTTCTTACTGTAATTACTCCTATGACTCCTATTTTTTCTCAAATCATTACCATTCCTTTGACTTAGTTGCAGCTACTAGCTATGTAAATATTTGTACTTTACTTGTAGCCACAATTTGTGTGTGTGTGTGTGTGTATATATATATATATATATATATATAAAACTTTATTGCCTTGTAACAACTGTACATTACCTTTGTCACTTGCTGCCTGACTATTATTTACACAATTTCTCTGCTTTAGGAAACTGCTTGCACTTCTGTATGCTAACATAAAATAATATATCATATTTGTATTGTAAATTTTCAAATTGTACTTTTCAGTTCTGTATGTATTACACAGGAGCTTTTCTCTTTGGGTCTCCACTGAAAATGGGCTTCTGGCCCAGTGGGAACAAGCCAGTTAACAATTGTCAAATAAAAAACATAGAATAAAAATATAGTTTATTTCTGTCTGCCCTTACCTTACTTTTGTTATGTTTTACACTTCCTTTCTTCTTTTTCTCCTTCTCCTCCCCTTCTTACCCTAGACATCCGCGTCTTCTGTGTGGAGGCATGCATGAATGGGCGTGCCTTCGTTGAAGGTTGTGGGTCAGGGCTGGTAACTCGGCATGTAAAAATCCACTACCAAACATCAGCGGACCGGAGTTCCGCTGTGGAGACCCCTAACCAGGATAAGCCGAAAGACACAACAACAACACAATATTTTCTTTGCATTCATTTATTCTTATCTGTGCTGAGACTGAAATAGGTCCTTTTGGATCAATGCTCTACCTAGTTACCAAACTGAATATAATGATATATATATATATATATATATATATATATATATATATATATATATATATATATATATATCTGGATTCCTATTACAAGAAAGAAAGTTCATTACTTCGAACTTGTCATAGGAAGCCTCACTTCTGCAAAAGTTCACTTTAACAAAAGTGAACTTTTGCGTAAGTACACCACCGAAAACACTGTAGCACAGTGGAGGACATAAGAAATAAGCTATGTCCTCCACTATGGTGCAATAGTCATGGACCTTAGGGTTAGTGCACGGATTAGGGTAAGGGGATAGTTAGTAAAGCTATCCCCTTAACCTAACCCATGCCCTAACCCTAAGGTCCGTGACTATCGCACCATAGTGGAGGAAATTGCTATGTCCTTCACTGCACTGCAGTCATCACGGATCTTAGGGTTAGGGCACAGATCATGGTAAGGGGATAGCCCTATGGGCTATCCCCTTACTATGACCCTTGCCCTAACCCTAAGGTCCATGAGTACTGCACGGAAGTTCAGTACAACACCCGTTCGCTGTACTGAACTTCGCGTAAGTGCACTTTCAGTTAAGTGCACTTTCGCTGCGGTGAGCATTCCATGCACTATTTTGAATTAGTGAAAATTCGATCTAGTGTATGGAACCCATATATATCTATATATATATATATATATATATATATATATATATATATATATATATATATATATATGTGTGTGTGTGTGTGTGTGTGTGTGTGTGTGTGTGTGTGTGTGTGTGTGTGTGTGTGTGCCATACCTCTTAACCTCTTAGAGTAAGAAATCTGGACAAAGCCATAAAAAGTGGTACAAATATGGACAATTTTGAAATATTGATCTTGCAAACTTAGAAAGTTGATAGAATAAAGGGTGTTGCATTAGCATGAATTTTCTGAAGGGTGTGAAGTCTAAAACTCAAATGTCTATCATTATTTTCTAACTTCAGTTTTTAATGATTTGCCACTAATTTGCCAGAAAGCCACAATTTTATGAAAAATCGACCAAAAATATAAGGCAAAAATCTGAACATTCTGTGAAAATCTGTACAGTTGACAGGTATGGTGTGTGTGTGTGTGTGTGTGTGTGTGTGTGTGTGTGTGTGTGTGTGTGTGTGTGTGAGTAGAGCATATGCATATGGCAGGTGTTCATGACTGTGAATTCAGATTAAATCAAACACTCCAAAATCAACTGCAAATGGGGTTCCTTCTGACATTTTCCAAACTGCAGCTGTGAGACTCAGAGAGTGGTGAGAGTAAAAGTGTGAATATTGGGAATATGTGGGCTGAAGTTGTGCTACCTTGGAGTATTAGACTTAGTATATATAAATAACTAACACAATGAGCATTTGGAGTGAATGCTTTTATGGGATTACAATATTTTTTTCAGATTTCATTGTATTTACTTTCAATGCTCCTTTTTCATTTTTCATAGAAGTCACTCACTTCTGGTAAGGAGCCATCCTAATCTATAAACATATTTGTCATGCCAGGGCAAAGCACACCACCATGCAAAGATATTTCCCTCCCACACCCCATATGCTTAATTAATATCAATTCATAAGTCAATAGATGTCAGAGAAAAAGTAAGCCTCTCACTGAAACAAGCTCTGTGCTGATATTACACACACTGGGAGCACTGATTTGAACTAAACACAGAAATTATCTTATTTGAATATTGCATCATTTGACAATTTAGCAGCCAGCTACTGTTGCTCCACTAATACATTTTCAGCTCTTCAGCACTGGCCTCTTAAATGACAGTGTATAACAGGCTATGAAATGTGACATATAGCCAAGCAGTATGCAGTGAAAAAGAACAAAAAATGACATTCATTTAGAAAGTTACAGTAATTAAGTAATTGCACACAGAACAAGGTCATTTTGAACAAGGAAAACAAAGCATACTTCTCAACCTGTAAAGAAATCCGGACAAAGCCAAAAATTAAGGGGGGACAAAGGCCCAAAATCAGGGACAGATTTTAAATATTGTACTTATAAAGTTAAAAAGTTACTAGAATAACAAATTTTGCATTGACATGCATTTTCTGAAGAATATAAAGTCTGAAATTCAAATGTATGTCATTATTTACTTCAATCCTCAACGATTTGACTGAAAATTACAAATTTTATTAGGAGCAGACCAAAACTATAATGAAAAAATATGGACATTCTGCAAACTGCAAAATACAGGACAGTTGAAAGGTTTGAAGTCAAGTATCATATATATATATATATATATATATATATATATATATATATATATATATGTGTGTGTGTATGTGTGTATATATATATATATATATATATATATATATATATATATATATATATATTTGTGTATATATATATATATATTTGTGTATATATATATATATATATATATATATATATATATATATATATATATGTATATATAGTACATATTAAGTGCAGGTCCATATTTGGAGTTGTATAACAACAAGGCTGATAATGTGTAGAGGAACAGGTAGGACAGGTGGATGCTGAGAGAATTTGATATGAAGACAAGCGGTAAGAAAGTGTACGTACAGGACAGGAAAATAGGAGAATGAAAGCAGGCATACAAGTTACATAGGAGATCACTAAATGGATGGTTCAGGTATGGCAGTAGAGAAGTTGGAAGGTGGTGTACAGGGCAAGGACAAGAAGCAAGTTTAGTAAATGAATGATCATAGGACGGCTGATTACAAGAAGATGTGAACATTGTGAAGTAATTATAAAAGTTGTTAGTAAGGAGTTAAGGGACTGTAAGGCATTGGCTACATTTGTCACAGACATGGAAAGTTAGGTAGGCACATCAGAAAAAAAGGAAAGATGGGAGAGTACAGTGGTAAGAAACAGAGGTTTAGCAAGACGGCAGCTTACAAGATGGGAAAGTAACTAACGTAGAAGTTATAAGTTAAGGTGGTGAGTTGAAAGAAATAAGGAACCTCACTGAACTTATGGAAAGAAAAGTGCAAAGAAGATTGTCAGAGACATGAAGATAATATAAGCTATAGAGGCAGTGAAAAAATAATGTAGAAATTTGTGGAAGAACATGAATAACGTAAACACCACTGGCAAAGACAGTAGCAAGAAAAGTTTAGCAGAGTGGAATAAATCAGGAAAGATGATGTATGCAAAATGAGACTGCACTCAAAAAAGAACTCATTGACAACTGGAAATATAAAGACATCTGTGGGGTGAAAGTCTTTTAATGATGTGATCCTGTAAGAGTAAACTTATCATTTGACTACGGATGATTTGATTATACATTTACATATGGATTGACAGTTACAGTTTTGGTGCTTGGCAGAAGGGTGATCCATATTTAGGTCTGTTAAAAGTATAAGTAAAGTTACAACAGTGAGTGTTAGATCAGAGTGTTAGATCAGACTTTCCTACCTCTGACTTTGCAACTATGCAGGCTAGGAGCAGTCACTGAATACCCAAATGACTTAGTCATCCTGCAGGAAGGTTTGTCTCAAATAAATAACTGGTGTCAACTTAATGGTCTGAAACTAAATTCCAAAAAATGCATTATTGTATCCTTTGTGAAGTCATCCACCCCAGGTAACTACCACATTGACAATATGCCTCTAAGAGTCAACCCAGTTTTCTGGGAATTGGGAACTTATGTGGACAGTGGACAGTGACTTAACTTTTGACAAACATGCCTATTGTCGTAAGAAAGTCCTTCTATATTGCACAGCATATAAACAAAGAGATTGTGTTGAGATTTAGGGATGTCCTTTACTCAGCCCTCATTCGTCCAGTCTTTGAATATAATGTCCCCTTTGACATGTATCTGTCAAAACTCATACAACAACTTGAACATCCACAGAGATATCTTACTAAAAGAATACAAGGCCTAAACAACATGTCCTACATAGACCAACTCAATACCCTGTCACTATACTCGGTATTCTACAGACTCCTAAATGGTGGCCAGTATCTGGCACACAAGGCATCTTCCAACCCATTATTGATGGATTTATTGCACATCAGCAAGTCAAATGTCATCAGAAATACTTTATCTAGGCATCTAAACCTCTTCTGCAACATTGAGAGAATGGTTTGGAGGAACAGGTATATTTCACAGAGGATACCGCTTCCCTACTACAGACTCCTCATCCACATAAAACAAAGTTCACTCCTGTCCATATTCAAGCATAACCTGGATCTATGGAAGGAAAACAGAAAATATACACAAAGATTGCCCCTATATTACTAATGGACAGAAGCAGCTCCTAAATGCTTTATTCCATGAATGGGTCACCTCAAATTATCTATGGAATGATGCTAATTATTCTTATTAAAGATAATACATAATTATCAACCATGGGATGGGTAAGGCCATTCTATAATCAAATGGGTTAGGTTATTTTGAGCACAAAAGGGAAAGTTGACTAGACTTAAAATGGCCTGCAAGGGCAACAAGCCTAGTACCTATCTTAAAGCTATGGACCAACAGCAGTGTACAGCTCAGATTATGGTATTCCCAGGAAAGCTGACAGATGAAATCCCTCCATCATGTCCGTGGTCTAGTCCAGGATCTCCTTCTGGTGGATTGTGCATGACGCACCATCTGTAGGAGGTATTTAGCAGTCATCCTTCCAATCTGATCTCACCATATTAACTGACATCTCAGATGCAGGGGATTAGCTGTATTCTGAGGTTCTCTGGAAATGTCATGCTCCTTGGTCTACCACAGAGAATGAAGTCGGCAACCCTACAAAAGATCCTTCTTTCTGCAGCTTATATCCAGACTCTTGTCATTTTTTGTAACCTTTATTTTTTATATTAATTCACAATGTGCAATCCTCATGCACAGTACACTTTTGTTTTATTTTATACCAGTGGTTTGCTGCTTCTCATTATTAATCTAACTACTTTAACCCCCCCCCCCTTTTTGACTGGTTGAAACTCATCACTTCCTCCACTTTCTCTGTGTTTCTCTCTCACCTCTTTCACTTTATTTTGCTTTATACTTCTCCTTGTAATGTCTAGAAATCTCCTGTTCAGCTCCACATTATGGCACTCACGCATTGTTTTCCACTTTCCAACTATTACAATTATGACAATCCACCACTAGACCAGTAATTAAAGAGCCTCAATTCTCACCACTGGCACCTGTGTGGGGGACGTTTACTGGGAGGATAACAGGTTCACACACACTATTTCCAGATGCAGCTCTCTGCATCAAGTGCAATTTCCCTTAAGAGCACACAGAGACCACAGTCAGTTCGGGGATAGTTTCCCTCTCTTTCTCCAGATCCCCAGTAAGACTCCCCACTGGCAGAGCTATAGAGTTGAAATCTCAGCTGAGTGACCAAGCCAAGACCTCCAGCACCCTCTGTGTCCAACCATTGCTTCCTGTCCCTGCCCAAGTAGCTGACACGCACACTCTTTGAGATTTGATTTACAGACACACACACACACACACACACACACACACACACACACACACACACACACACACACACACACACACACACACATACACACACGCACACACACGCACACACACGCACACATACAGATGCACACCTGGGAAAGCATGGCATAGGTTTACTAGCTATGCCCCCTTCTGCCCAGACTATAAGGTAGTTACCACTGCCACCAGTCACTCCTTATCAGATACTTTAGGGCCCTTAACAAAGGATGTCTAATGTTTCTGTGTAATATTAATACTAATTCAAATGGTAGTTTGACTAAGAGCAAGGCTGTTAGGAGTGGCCCACACAGTGTCACCAAATAAATGTGCAAGTACTCTTGTAAGGAGGTACTGCCAGCTCAACAGTATTGACTTCTGTTGCTATTAGTCTTAATCTCTACCTTTCTTTTTCCTGCCAACATAGAAAATTCTCAGGAGTTTTGTCCTTGTCTTCTTCCCTATGTCCTCTTCCATATTTCCAGAGCTTCTGTCCAAATCTTTTGTTTTCAGGTACACTCCCATAACATATTTTTCATTCCTTCCTCTTCTGTCATTCACCTCCAGAATGTTTTCCTTCCCTCCTTACATAATCTTTTCAGTTTGAGATACCATCTATGCAACACTCTTAATATCTGATCTCTTATACCATGCATTTTCTGCAGTTGTGATGTTATTTTGAGGACCTTTTGCTATTTATCTTCCCTGGTCTGCCACTCTTCCTGTTTCTCACATCCTTTCCTTATCTCTTTCTTTGTAGGCTCATCCACTCCCCCCCAGGTCTTCATAAATCATTTTTTTACATTTTCTCCATTTTTACCATTTACCCCTGGGGCTCACCTTTTCCTTCTCTCCTTCCTTTCCCTTTCTTGGGTTTCTGCTTCCTCCCTCTTCTCTAAACATGTTCTCTCCATCTGGTGTATGTCCACCATTCCTTTTGTGTTAACTCAGATTCCTATATTGTTTCCTTTAGGGCTCTGAATATCAGTTGTCCTACTGCCTCTTTCTTTGTTAATTTCCACTCTTCTTTGAAGTCCCGCCCAATGATTTCCTTTCTATTCCTTTTTATCTGATTCCATTCTTCAAATAAGTTATTGCCAAAGTCCTCTGTATCTTTTTTGTTTTTGGGAATACAAGTTCCCTGTTGTCCATCTCCTTCCATTTATTTTTCCTTGCCAGATGATCCAACTACCCACACACTTTTCTGCACTATTTCAGTTAACTACATGCAATGTCTTTCTGAAAACTGGCGGCCGCTCCTCTCTTGCTGTATTATCTGTTTTTCTGTCAGGATACTGTTGGCACTAAAATCCTCCAGGAAGGACACAGACACAAGACAAATAACTGGTACCAGAACCATGGTTTAAAACTCAATGTCAAGAAATGCATAATAGTATGCTTTGGAAAGTCAGCTACCCCAGGAAACTACCTTCTTGAAAACATACCCCTAAGAATAGACCTAGTAGTCAAGGATTTGGGGGATATATGTAAACAGTAACCTGTTTTTTGGCCAACATGTTTGTAAAGTAGTAAGGAAACCATTCTATGTTGCTCCTTTTAAGAACAAGGGTATGGCATCCAGGTCCAAGGAAGTCATTGTTTTATTATATGCAGCCTTCATCAGAACCATCATTGACTACAACATCCCCTACAGTATGTATCTCACAAGGGACATGCAACTCCTGATTGTCCACAGAGGTTTCTCACAAAAAGAATACGGGGCATAAACAATATGTCCTATGAGGATCACCCCAAAGCCCTTCTGCTATACTCTTGTCTCTTACAGATTGTTGAGGGACGATCTATGCCTAGTATGCAAGGCATCCTAGGATTACACTCTGATGCACCTTTTGCATGTCCTCAAAACAAATAGCATTCTAACTACACAATCCCTACAGTTAAAGCTTGTCTGCAACATAAATAGGACTTGTTGGAGGAACAGGTATATGCCTTAGAGAATACCCCTTTTCCAGAACAGGTCACCCATCCAGGTGAAGAAGAACTCTTCCCTAACCATATTCAGGCATAAACTGAACTAGTGGATGAGAAATAAGAACTTCACCATTGAGCTTGGTACCTATGTCTCTAATGAACAGAGGCAATCTGTAAAAGCTTGACCAACCATGCTCTAAATTATGTATAACCATTAAAATGTACTCCTCAAAATACCGTTTAGGGCACTAAAAACTTGCTGGATACATTTGAGAAGCTTAGCTAGGCTTATAAGGGTCTTTGTGTCCGTTAGCCTATGATATACCTATGAAGCTATGAACCTATGATCTTCCATCTCACACTTATTTACCTTTAATTCGGTCACCTGGAGCAGCACTGCACCTCATTCCATCCTAATCATTCTGCAGATTACTCTTTTCCTTTTGATTGGGGAACAAAGTACCCCCATCCATGTTCCAGTTTACTTCTTTCAGTCTCTGTTCATTCCTTTCTATTCTCTTTGGTTTTGCACCCCCCACCCCCATCACTGCTTTTGAATGGCTCATGGCTCTCCTCTCCAGAGTTTCCCTGCTGGACCTTCTGTTCTTTGGCCTTTGCCTATGTTTCTCTTCTGTAGGACTCAACTCTTCTACTAGATTTTTGCTTTGACCCACTTTGACTCATGATTTTATCATTTGGTCACTATTGTGTCTATAGTTCTGGAGAGGAATTTTTACTGACCAGTAAATTGATAATTTTATCCTATAACTTGCTTAATCACCACAGTCTGGTACAATGTTTCCAGTACAATGGCTGCTTTACCACTCCCCCAGCATAGCTCTAAACTGCACAGAATTTAACCTCCTATTTTGGTCTGTTCCTCATAAAACGTGAGATTTCCTTGGAAATACTGGACTGAAATCACACAGTAATGATAAATATTTGAGTTTCAGATTTCATATGTTTCAGAAATGCATATTGTTATGAAAACTGTTATTCCAGCAACTTTCTAAATTTATAAGAACAGTATTTCAAATCTGTCCCTGATTTTCAGCCTTTGCCTCACATCACCTTAGTCTTTGTCCAGAATTCAGATATTACCAGATATGTCTAATCATTTACAGTTGCACAAAAGAATATTTTTGCATGTCATACAAATGTAAATAAGCATAGAATAAAACTGAAATAATGATTACAAGTGCAAGTTATTTAGCATTCATTAACATAAAACAAGAATGGTGTTATTGCATATGCCTTTCTGATTTTTGTTTTAATTAAGATGGACATCTCAATTGTTACTCTTTGCTGTTTTTTATTTTTCCACAAATATTATGATTATGCAATTCCATCTAGAAGCTGCTACAAAGCAAAACCGAATAAGGAACAAAAATAGTCACAAACTCAAAAAACATTTTATCATACAGCTCATCTTAGAAACTTACTCATGCTTTTACTACACACGTTCATAAGGTGAAATGCACTCAGTGAACATATATTTTTTAAATTTTTTATGTGTCCTGTAATGTATTTTTAGTTCTCTGCTCTTTCTCTCTCTCTTTCTCTCTAAATGTGGCAAAATCATTGAGAGACGAAATGTCTCTCTAATATACACAAATGTGCCTAGTCTAGAGACACACATGCATGTGCGTGCTCATGTGGACACATACACGCACACACACACACACACACACACACACACACACACACACACACACACACACACACACACACACACACACGCACACATGCACACACGCACACGCACACACGCACACACGCACACATGCACACACGCACACACGCACACACACATACACAGACGTACACCTGGGAAGGCTGACACAGGTTTACTAGCTATGGCCCCTTCTGCCCAGACTATAAGGTAAATACACAAGTGTAGCGGCCTTAAGTATGACCTGGGTTTCCAATATTTGAACAGGAAGGTGTCATAGGTACAAGAGTTAGTGCAGAATTCTGTGTGTGTAATGCCCCATTTAGGGGCCAATGCAGTTAAGTGACTTGCTCAGGCTCAAATCCTGTACCTTTACTACAGGAGGTAAGAGCTTTAACCCACTACACCAACTGCCATTAATTTTTTTTCACTTTGCTAACTCACTGAGCATTGCAGTCTATGTCAGCCAATAGATTTTCGCAGTTTTTATGTTTCAACATATATGTCGATGCAAAACCTGTTCTGATAACTTTTTAAGTGATTTAGGTAGTCTTTTATTTGCCTCTGTTTTTGCAAGAATTTCTTTGATTTTGCCCCATGTTTATGCCCTGTCCCTAAGATAGTGGATAGGGGCAACTGGAAATTTGGGCTAGGCTCCTCAATGGTCCCCTGGACTGCATGTCTAGGAACTAGCAGCTATGAACCAGAGTAGTTATGGTGTAAAGGAAAGAAATTGATTACATGACCCATATTCTTTGGATGCGATCCTCGGTTCCCTTAATGCTGACAGTGTTTTTTTTGTTTAGATATGAATAAATTGTACTGCATGAAGTCTTTGAAATAAATGTTAATATTTTCACCATAAATCCATTTTTATTTTATTGCATTTTCTGCAGGCACAGGTACACAGGTGTGTAGGGTTATGAGCTGTTAAACAGCTGCTTCCTGTAGTTAGTGGTTTGATTCCCACAGCCTCCATTTGTCTTCTGTGTGACTCTGCCAGGTTACTTCACCAAACAGTACTCCTGGGCTAATCCTGAAAAGGGACAAGTGGCCAGTGGCCTGTCCCAAACTGTTGGCAAATGCGTTATACATTTGTCTTTTGAATTCCTGTACCCATCGCATAAATGAAGTACTTCATCATATGCTATTTGAGTATAAATCCCAGCATGAATTTTGAAGTTGCCTGATGCATTTTCACTAAGTGTGAGTTTCAAGGGAAGAGAAGTGTTCTGTTTCAAATTGTGTCTGTTTTTGATACAAGAATGATCACATATCGACATGGTACAATATGTGATTAGTGTTCTTGCTACAGCTATCTTCCATTTCCATATACTACAGTAAGCAGCCCACTAACATCTCAGAGCCATAATCCACCTCAATGTTAGTTTTTTTTTTCCTGTAAAATTTAAAATAATAGTTTTAAATGAAATCCAAATCTGTGTGATAATTGTAAAATAGCATGTACACTGCCAGGCTTGAACAGTGTTTATAGTGACTGGGGAGACAAGGCCGAATACTTGGATACTGGCATTGCTGGCAAGGGCCTGATCCATTACCCTCATAGTGCTGCATTGACTCTGGAGGTGTATGTTGCAATTGTACAGCATTATTAGCCATTCAGTTAGGTCATACCTGTATGGAGTGATGTCAGAAGAGATCGTTATTACTGATGACAGAGAAGACAAAGGCAGGTCAAAATGAGCTGTAGATACCCTGCAAGCATGTAAGACCCCCCTCAAAAAAAAAACAGCATTCTGTATGCAGTAATATTTCTGATTTTGCATTACTTATGGGTTGTTGACAAGAAATGGTGGTAGCATTTATAATGCCTAAAGAATGAATGAATTCATTAGTAGGCCTGGATTGTGTAATATAGTCTAACCATGTTTCATTTTGGTAATATATTTTTTTTAGTACCTTTTTTACAACTTCCATCAATTGTAAAAGGGCTAACATTTGTCACGTCATATAGTCTGCATTATTTGGAATGATAATCAGAAGCATCTAATCTTCAGTCCCCATTATATAGCCATTGTTGCATATGTGACTCTCCTGCACTAGCCCAGTAATCAAGGAGCCTCAATCCTCACCACTGGCAACAGTGATGGATGTACAAACTGGGAGGATGACAAGTACATGTACAGTAAAGTGCAATTTCCCTTAAGAGCACACAGAAATCACAGTCACTCTGGGGCTGGTTTCTCCCTCTTTCTCCAGATCCCCAATCAGACTCCTCACTGGCACATCTATAAGGTTGAGATCTCAGCTGAGTGATCAAGCCAAAACCTCCAGCACCCTCTCTGTCCAGCCAGTGCTTCATGTCCCTGCCCAAGTAGCTGACACACACACACACACACACACACACACACACACACACACACACACACACACACACACACACACACACGCACGCACACACACACACACACACACACACTTTGAGATTTGATTTATATACAAACACACACATACACCTGGGAAAGGCTGGCACAGGTTTACTAGCTATACCTCCTTCTGCCGAGACTATAAGGTAGTTATCACTGTCACCAACCACACTTATCAGCTACTCTAGGCCTTTAACAAAGGGTGTCCAATCCTACTGTGTGTTTTTACTAATAATCCAAATGGTAGTTTTTACCAAGCACCAGGCTATTAGGAGTGGCCTGTACAGTGTCACCAAATACATATGCAAGTACTCTAAGAGCTTAAATATGTCTCACAAATATCGGTCACAAAGATAAGTTTAAATATATATTTAATAATAAATAATAAAAGAACAAAACAATACTCAGAAAACAAACACAGTTACTTCAGAGTTCAAAATCACAGGAAATATTTTAAAATAACATTGCAGGACAGTCTCACATAAATACAGAAAACATCTAAACTAATCTTTACTATATTTATAACCATATCTAAAATAAATTACTGTACCCTAGTTACTTACCATTAGCAAGGCAAGTTCAGATGTTGATGATGAGTGGATGTTCTTGCTAGGTCCAAGACAAAATACAAAATGCCCAGTCTCTCTCTGAGAGATTTCTTAAATTAATATCAAACATTACTGCTGGGCCAGCTTGGATGACATCACTCTTTGTCACCTAACTTCAGTTTCTCAGCTAAACAGAAACTTAACAAAGTTTAACATCTCTGTGTGAGAAATACATATCTCTCAGAGGTTTGCTCAGAATGGCGTAGCTGCTAGGAAGTCATAAAGCAATAAAACACTTTACACTTTAAACTTAGTAATTACTTTTCTTTCAAGACAATAGAAAAAACTTCTAGCTCTAGACATTGTGTCTGCTTCTGCATTGAACCTGAGAGATATTTCCCAGCTATAAAGTAACCTCAACGATTAAGTTTTCCAAGTAAATCTTCTATGTTCCAGCAGGGTATGCTTTAGTTACATTCTTGAATCTCAGTACATAACTTACAGTTCTGTATAAAGCATATGAATATTCACAAATGGCATATAATTATTTACAAAATTCCAGATAGCTGGGGTGGCAGTGTGACAGTATATTACTGTGATACAGTCTTTCTGCAAGATCAGAATGCAAATGATTTCTGCATTTAGTTAAAATCTGTTGCTCTGGCAGTTAATGCAGAGGACTGAAGATCCAACTTGTTAATGGGCTGTTTCCTGTGGCAGTGGTGCAGGATTTGAATCTTTCCGCTTTCATTTACTTACTGTGTGTGACATGGAGCAATGCACTTAACCAGACAGTGCCTGGGAATTTGGGCTAGACTCATTAACAGCCTCCATGACTGTATGCGTAGTAACTATGAACCTGTTGCCATTGTTTGCAAGCCAATTCCTATTACATATCTGATCTAGTTCAGGAAATGTTATGGCAATATTACCAACATGCTATTTTTAATGCAACAGAGGCAATTAATTCTTCAAAGGCAGCAGGCACTGGATTTGTAGCGGTGCACTGAAATGCAAAGTTATTTGTCAGTAGCAACTTCTGTATTAATAACAGTTTTCTTTGATGTAAAATTATTCAGATGACTTTTACTTCTGTAAAGATTGTGTATATTGACTTAGCATATTAGCATATGTCATCAGGTGGTTAATAGTTCTCACATTGTCATTAATACTCTTCTGTTTAAACTGTGAAACTATTGGCATGATGCTAGTGATCTTTATATAATTTACTGTAGTTCATCCAAAGCTACCAATAAAGTACATGTGATTTGTTGCTTTGTAACAATAAGATGTGCACAGTCAACAAAGTGGCTATAACTGCTAGTGGGGGGGGGGTATGTGTAGATGAAGGCACCTTATGGTCTTTTCTGGTAATTTGTACCTTTAATCTAGATTTGCAGGACTGATATATATACATACATATATATATATATATATATATATATATATATAAATATATATTATATATATATATATATATATATATATATATATATATATATATATATATATATATATATATATATATAAATATATATATATATATATATATATATATATATATATATATATATATATATATATATATATATATATATATATATATATATATATATATATATATATATATATATATATATATATATATATATATATATATATATATATATATAATACACACACACACACACACACACACACACACACACACACACACACACACACACACACGCACACACACACATCTGTGTGTGTATATGTGTGAATTAAGTGTGCGTTTGTGAGAAACAAATTTGAAATATGTAAATTTGATAAGAGACACTCCTCCCAGTCCCATCTCATTAGCTCATTCTACCTAATACAGAGATCATTTGGGAAGGTCAAACCCCTTAGTTCCTTAACCTGGAATTTTCTTCTGTTATTCCTCTTTCCCTTTCTACTTTACTAACAAAACCCCCCACTTTATTCAGCCCCTTTTACTATATTTGTGTTTCCTCCTCCTGCTCCTTCACTTCATCTTGCTTTTTCTGCTACTTGCAGGCAAAAACAGATACGATCTCCACAACCTTCCACACCACATACCACGCATAGATCACACACCTGTGTCTCACAACCATAAACCCAATATATTGGTCATAGGTGACTCCATTGTGAGACACACAGATGTGCCTTACACCAGGCTGGATAGGGAGAAAGTCACGGTTAGTTGTCTGTCAGGTGCCAGAATCTGCCATATCACACACGCACTCACGTCTCTCAACAACAGGTACTGTTATGACTGTCATAGTCCATGTTGGTGTGAATGACTTGAGATGTACCTCCCTAGACTATATGAAGAAAGGCATGAATGAGCTCCCTGAGTATGTGTCCCAGGCAGGTATATCCCTAGCCTTAAGCAGCATTGTACCAGTAACCCAGAATGATGCCTGAATACAAATAGAAAATGATTGACTTTAACAATTGGCTTAGTTTCTGGTGCCATTCCAGGGGGATCAAGTACCTAACAGCCTGGGAAGATATGATCGACAGACCACGATGCTTTGCCAGAGATGGCCTGCATCTGTCTCACCTGGGCTTCAGCATTCTGGCAAAGGCTCTTGCCTCCCTATAATGCCTTTTTTAGGAAAAGTGATCAGGTTAAAACTGCCAACATAAACATTTCAGCAAAACACAAATTAAAGGTCATGCTGCTAAACGCTAGGAGTTTAAACATAAAACTGCACTCATTGCAAGCATTCCTAACCCTGGAAAATGCTGACATCTGTGCAGTCACAGAAACCTGGTTCAAAGCTGCAGACAGCACCCCAGCTTTACCTGGTTACTCATCCTATCATACATTCAGACCCCAAACTGTGGGTAGTAAAGCAAAAGGAGGTGGAGTTTTAATATATATATATATATATATATATATATATATATATATATGGTTTACTATCATTTAATTGAAGTGGACTCGGTCAAATCTACTTCATGTGAAACCCGAACATCGAACATTGGCAATGTCGAACTCTGATACTGCCGAAGTACAAATCTCGCCCCTATCTTGACCCATGTTAAAGCTCGTCCCTAGGTCGCATTCGAGATGTATTTCGGCAATTCTGGAGTTTGGCATTGTGTGTTTTCGAGGATGTCGATTGATGATATGATCATTCGACTGAGTCAGTTTCAATTAAATGATAGTAAACCTATATATATATATATATATATATATATATATATATATATATATATATATATATATATATATATATCAAAGACATACACACCACCAGGCTGGTCAAACAGTATGACGCACAGGAGACACTCCAGGTTCAGTTAACTATTGACAAGGCCCCTACACAAATCATAGTTAGCTGGCCCCCAAATCTGACCCAAGATGCCAAAACTGACTATCTAGACCTCTTCGTGTCAAACAAGCATCAACCCTTTACCCTGATCCTGGTTGAGTTTAACTACCCAAACATAGACTGGAAGAACTACTCTTTCTAGAACACAAATGTCCAGAGATTTCTCGATTTTATCAATGCTTTGGAACAGCTAGTTGATACTCCCACAAGAGGTGATAATATCTTGGACTTGGTATTAACCAACATGAGTAACCACAGCAGCATCCCTGCAGTATCATCTTCCCTTGTAAGATCTGACCATAAAGCAGTCATATTCGAAGTCACCATCTCCTCCGAACCCCATCTAGTTAGGGTCAATCAAAAAAAACTTCTCCAAAGCTGATTACAGCCTCCTGAGGGATGGTATAAACAGCTTCACAACCCCCTCCACTTCTCTAGGAACAGGCAGCAGTATCCAAAACTATACCAAATTACTATACAAACATTTATATAGATGCATGGAATCAGGAATACCTGACAGGACTAAATAAAGAGTAAACTTGTCTGGTGGACATCTGCAATAAATAAACTCTATAACAAAAGAAAAAAGTTGCTGTCCAGGACCAAGAAGAAGCAGGTGACCAATTGGAAGCAATCTCTCCTTAGCCTAAACAGGCAAATAAGAGCACTACTGAAATCCTCCAAAGCAAACTTCGAGTCCAAATTGGTCACATCTACTAAAAACAGTCATAAAGCCTTCTTCACATATGTCCGTAATCTCAAAGGTAGCACTCAGATCTGTTCAGAACTGGTGGTCAAGGACACCACATATACAAATACTGTAGATATGGCAAACTTGTTGGCTGACAGATTTAGTGAAAATTTCACTCCTCTGTCCCTCCCATCAGTAAATCAGGACATTCCCAGGACCTGCCCCCTTCCCCTTATATCTAAGGATCAGGTCATCACTGCTCTTTCAAAGGCAAAAAATACAGCCTCCATGGGACCTGATAACATCCCAGGCTGCATCCTACATGAATTCAGGCAGGAACGTGCAACATCTTTAGGCACCCTATTCAACCAATGCCTGAGTACCGGTTTTGTCCCAGCTGAGTGGAGGACATCCACTGTCATCCCTTTACACAAAGGTGGAGCATCCACTGATCCGGGAAATTATAGAACCATCAGCCAAACTAGCATGATCTGCAAGGCCATGGAATGGATTATCATGGACCTCATTAACAAGTACATTGGCAACCTCCAAACACTCTATCCCAAACAGTTTAGCTTTGTCAAGGGGAGGTCATGTCTGTTAAATTTGGTTGACTTTTTTGAGACAGTCACCAAAGTCATGAATGAAGGGAAGACAGTGCACACCGCCTACCTTGACCTGGCCAAAGCCTTCAACACTATTCCCCACTCAAGCATAATAGATAAACTCTCTCAACTAGGCATCAATCCATATGTTACCAGATGGGTAGCCAACTGGCTCACTGATAGAACCCACTTAGTCAAAATAGGGGAAGCCACCTCAAGCAGTAGACCCGTATCGAGTGGCGTATCACAAGGTTCGGTCCTGGGGCCTCTGTTATTTGGGATATACTTTTCTGAGGTACAGGCCAAAACCAGTGGGCTATGGCTGACCAACTTTGCAGATGACTGCAAGTTGGGAGCTGTCATCAATTCCCCTAGTGATGTGGATATCCTCCAAGAGGGTTTCATCCAAACAAATGACTGGTGACAGAATCATGGCCTCAAACTGAATGCAAAAAATGCATCATCATCCCCTTTGTGGAGAGAGATGTCCCCTCAAATTATCACATTAATAACAATGTTTTAACCATGCAGTCAGTCATGAGGTATTTGGGCACCCAGATTGATAGCAGCCTGACTTTTGACCTTCATGTTGCTTCCATTGTACAGAAAGCTTTCTACATGGCCCACCTCATAAGTAAGGGAATCTCATCCAGGGACAAGGAGGTCATAACATCCCTGTATTCTTCCCTTATAAGGCCCATTATTGAGTACAATGACCCATTCAGCATGTAACTCGCAAAGCACATGCGGCAGCTGGAGAGACCACAGAGGTTCCTCACCAGGAGAATCCAGGGCCTCAGCAATCTACTATACACAGATGGGCTACATGCCCTATCCCTCTTCCCTGTTTCATACAGACTCCTCAGAGGTGACATCTGTCTGGCATACAAGGCCATCTCGGACCCCTCCTTGATGGGACTGCTGCATATCCGCACATCAAGCTCCACTCAAGTAACCCGCACAGGCGGCCTCAACCTGGTCTGTGACATCAATAGGATTTGCTGGCAGGAAAGATTTGTGTCCTAGAGACTCCCCCGTCTATGGAATAGACTCCATCTCCACATCAAGCAGAGTACCTCTTTACCCCTTTTAAGTGCAATCTGGATAACTGGCTGGGAAATAGAAAATACACCCCTGGGATTCCACCCGTGTCCCTGCTGGACATGGGCGTCAGGTGCTGATTTGTCTAATCATGGGCTAAACTCTTAGCTTATTTATAATGGCCTCAGGACCAATAGCCTAGTAACTTCCTATGATCCTATGACTTTGGTCACTATTATTACTGTTGTTAATTTTCTGACACAGACATCTGAGAAGGATGCACTCAACAATGCAGCTCTAACTGGTGGGTTTGGGGGATGTCTGTGAATAAGAATGAGTGATCCTGCTGAGCTGATGAAGCTAAAAAGCCATTAGTTGTCTTTGCAGGAGTATTGTGTAAATAGTAGATTGGAATACTTTACTGCACACATTCTTTTAGTACAATCAGACATGTGATGTCTACTCAGTTGATTTAATGAACTTACTTGTTCAGTATAGATATTGGTGGATTATTATGACAATAGTTTGAGTTACCTTTTATGGCTGAAATGATCTGAAGTAGGTATTTTTATCATTACTGGTTCATTTTGTTTCACTGCTTATTTGAAAGAAATGTTCAAAACTACAAATATGAAATGCACTCTAAGAAATATTGTTGTATTAAACATGAAATATAATTTAAATCATTTAGGGAAGTGAATCAAAGAATCCATGCATTTTTGCATGGTACTCAAATGATTACAAGGGGCCC
This sequence comes from Protopterus annectens, assembly GCF_019279795.1. NCBI lineage: Eukaryota > Metazoa > Chordata > Ceratodontiformes > Protopteridae > Protopterus > Protopterus annectens. The sequence continues at coordinate 1,798,749,501 of NC_056743.1, read as the reverse complement.
ATGGTTAGAAAACAGCCCAGAGATCAAGGTACACTTTATCCACCACTGGCCAGATGCATTGTCGATGAATGTGAGCTTCAAGGGAAGAGGTTTAAGAGGTTTTGTTTAGCAAGTGTCCATCAAGGTTTGTGCTGTACAATTGGGAATAAAAGCTTTAAGTTTACATCCATATATGTTTAATCACTGCAAGAGTAAAGATGAAAATGGTGTACACACAGAGTTTTGAACAGACTTTATGACAACTGAAAGAAGCGAGCTAAGTAATGGGTCACTGCAATGACTGGGAGGAGGCCTCGTCCATTACCCTGACTAGGGCCCCATTTGACCATGATCTGGCTTTGGTTGCTCATGCTTTAAAGTTGGCAGAAATGCATTTATCACACAAGTTCAACCTCGCTGCTGTTGCATTTATTATGCTTTGCAGAGAAACATGTATTTTTTAAGTTTACATCAAAATGTTACACATTTCTAGTGAGGATATGCATTTTTGAAATGTTTATAATTTTGCATGTTGTAAATGTTTTTCCCAAAATTTTCTACATAGATATTTTAGGGTGGTACGAAGTGAATTGCAGGAAAGGTGTTCATTCAAATCAAATAGTGGTTTTGCTTTGATGCATTTTGGTTTTGCAGTTACTATGCAAAATCCCCATTCATGGTGGAACTGTGGAATGGTATTGGAACATTCATTAGGAGATGTCACATAGATTGTGTGTTTCTGTGCATATACAGAGATTAGTGAGTTGTCTTTGTCTCTTCCTCATTGGAATACTGTAATAACATTTACCTACAGCTTCCTAACTCAGAACTAGACCTTCTGCAATTGGTTCAGAATTCTGTAGTTCGGGTCTATATTGAATGTTCGAACATTCAAAATTCTGAATCTCATATGGTCAACACCATATAATCGGATTTTGAATGTTCAAACTTTGTAACTGAGATCTCCGTACAGAGTGGAATGGGAAGATTTCCCTTTTCTGCACTGTTGTCTGATCTCGGAGTTGGTATATTTAAAGAGGGTGGGGTGTGGGTGGTGAAGGGGGCTTGTCCCCATGCATAATGCCAGATAGAGTTTCTTATTTCTTATTGTTCACAAAATGTATGTTGATGCAAAACCTGTTGTTCTAGTAATATTTCCTCTCAATTAGATTAATACTTAAAAAAACTGTCTGTGATTTTGTGTCTTAGTCCCCCCTGCCTTATTTTTGGCTTTGTCCAGTATTTGCGAGAAAAGAAGCTGAAAGGTAGAGTCACATATCACCTTAACCATGATTTTGACTTTTTGTCCCCCCCCCCCACCCCGACATTATTTTTGACTTTGTCTATAATGCATGAAAAAAGAAACTGAGAGTTAGGATTACATATCACCTGAACTTTTGTAGTTGGCATATTCAGATCTGTACAATCTGGGCCCCAAATTCCTGAAAGACGTCTAGGTCTGTTATAGACTGACCAGGTTCTCGCATACTGCCTCTGTGGAGTTGCTGGAGTTCCCTACTGGGTGACTAGATAGCTCAGGTCTTCTGTCATCTTCACTTCAGCTGCTTTAACTGTGGGAACTACTGCCTTATTAGCTGAAGGAGACCACCCTACTGGTCAGTTTCAAAAGAACGTTTAACACTCACTTTGGTGGTCCTGTGTATGATATTGTATTATTGTTAAATACCCTGAATGCTCTGCTAAGTAAAGTGTGCCAGCCAAAGCTTCAGCTCATTGAAATCCATCACAAAGTGTTTTCACAGGGGTGAAGGTCCTGCACACCTTTCATCTGTTTTCTTATATATTTGGTAACTGGGTAAACCCCCTAGACTAAAGTGTCCTTTTATCAAGAGTGACCCAGGAGCACTGCCTGGTTAAGTGACTTGCTCAGAGTGACAGAGAAGTCAAATAGAATGAGAAGGAATCAAACCCTGTTTTCTTAACTACAGTAAGCAGCTCGCTAACATCTCAGAGCCATAATCCACTTCACTCACTGCCATATATACTAACTGTACAGTCACACAACTATTGAGAAAAACTCACCAAACATACAGCATACAAATAAAACTGGGGTCTGTATTAGATAATCGAAGCTTTACCTAAAGCTCAAAACCTAAACAGCGAAAGCACAGATTTTTTTTTATAGGGAAATAATTTGCTTGCCCGGACAAAAAAAAAACTTTCAAACCCTAATTGAATGGGGGGCTTCCCCCCATACCCCCCATGTGGGGGGCTGTGCCCCTCACACCCCTACTAACTAAACATACCAACTCTCAATAACGGGCAAGAAAATTTTTTCCCTATGAAAAAATTTGCAGAACTGGCCGTTCATGGTTTACTGCTTTCACTGTTTAGGTGTCAAGCTTTAGGTATTCGATTACCTAAATCTTTGACTATATGATATAGACCCATAAAATTGCAATCATTGTGATTTCCCACAACAAACAAAGATTGGGAAGTTCAAAGTCAGGGAAATTAACTTAGCAAATCTATACCTTCTACAGTATTTACTTGACAAGCCATTGCAAAATACAGAAAACATTCAAGCAAGCAACTGACAATATGGTAGTCAAACAACTGTGTGAGTGCCTGTCATTTGGCACCAGCTTAAGTGACACAAGGTACCTATTTTTACTTGTAGAATGCCTGTGTGATCAAACTTGCACATCACAGCAAATTCAGCTAGAGGAATGGTAGATTTGGAGTTATGTAAAGTATTTTTATCTGTGGGTGAGTTTATGGTATTTGTTTACTGTGGTATTTGTTGCAAGCATACTTTTGGAGGCACTGTGAATTTGGAATTTATAACAGGAGAACAGAAAGTCGCCTGTAAGTGTTACATATCAGCACTCCTGGTTGTTTTAGTAGAGGAAATTCTGCTTTCCCTGAACACACCACGACCTACCTGATTATAATATTTTGATGGATACGTGGGATGTAGTCTACCACCTAGGTGAAATGATAATAGGGGATCTCAGTCTTCCAACAAGAAATAACATGTTGGAGTGTTTTCTTTCATTTTATTCTGTTTCATTTTCTTGGATGTGTGGTTTAGTTAACTCACTTATACAGTGCTTTTGTTTAAAGGGATTTATTTAATTACATTGTACCTTGAGAAATTAAATGCATATTCAAAATTTTGGCAGTTGTTAATTCAGGACCAGACTTGCAGAATACTGTATATAGGGAAGAACAAATCTCCTTTCTCCAAAGGTAAAAAAAGACCACTTTGAAGTACAATATATATATATATATATATATATATATATATATATATATATATATATATATAGTGTGATAATGTACCACATAGGGAAAAGCTATTAACTCTTAATTGTTTTCTCTCTCTAGCTCACCATTCCATTTCCTCACTATGCTCTTGATTTTTGTGTAAAAAAAATTATTCGACAACCAATTCTCTTGTTATCTGGTTTTCAAATATATAAATATGTGCAATAAAAGCTATAAACTTTCTTTTTTTGGAAACACACAATCAAACATACATTATAAAACAACACATTTCCTTTGCAAACGTCTATAATGTACCTGCTGAAAAGCTTTGGTCTTTTTCCTTCAATTTATTTGTTTCTCTTCCCACCTTTATCTTTTAGCATATTATAAACCATCATTTGTTAATTTCTTATTTCATTTTTTGTATTCACTTGCTCACATGCAAGCAACAACATCGACCAGAACCACACATACAAAAAAATAACTATACCGGCTTTTACATCTGGAAGGTGCCCGTGAAATCTTGTTCTGTCTTTCTATAAATAACTGTTTCTCCTCATTTATTTTCATTATATTACAGAGAATGAATATTTGCTTTTGCAATCAGTTATCAAAAAAAAAAAAAAAAAAAGATGCTTTGCTTCACACTGCTGCTTGAGCATTAAACAAGGTGCTATACAAATGGTTGCAAACATAAAAGGACATGTATTGGAAGGGCCATAGAAATTCAGAAGGATAGTACACCTATGCCCTACAGACCTGTAAAAGACCAATCATTATGTACTCAAAATGCATTGCTGGAAGTGCTACAGCATTAAGGGGTCCCAAGCCCACTACCGCATGACAGTTAGAACCTTTGTTTGTGGAGAGAGTATTATATCTGTATTCTTGGTACCAAATCAAATTTAAAATCTATGTTAAGATCCTGCTAAGGGTGTATCTTATCTTCCTTTATGTTTCTGATTATCACAGAAAGAATATTAAGATGTGTCTAGGGCTTGTAAAGTATCTAGTATGGGCACACATGGGTTATATAACTGTTAATTACAAATGAAGATATGCTCTTGGCTTTAAGTAACTACAACTGCCAACATACATCAGAGCAGTTCACTGCTGAAAATGAACAGATGGGATGAGAATCAACTACTAACTGGAGGTCATGTTGTCTCCCAGAAAAATGAGGGGGCAGCACCTACCCCAAGTGGAGATGTTTAAGTATCCTAGGGCCTTTTTATGAGTGTGGGTAGAAGGGACCATGGTATACTGGTGGGAAACATCAAGGAAGAGATGGGACATGTTGGGGAGAGCATATCAGTCATATTTTTAGCTTCCTGGGGCCCACCTTGGGATCCTAGTGGAGAGCTAATGTTTACTGTTGGGGAGGACAAATGATATTCCCAGCTCAGATTGATGTCGCCATATCCTAATCAGGACAAATGGTTTAAAAATGGATAGATGGTTATAAGGACTTAATAGTGTATAAAAATTTAAATGAATGTGTCCTTGTTTACACTACTTATGGCTATGTCAGTTTTTCAACTACATCATGCATTTCTTCTGTTCAAACCTTCTATGGGTAGAGTCACCGTTAGACTAATTCATAGCCTTTAGATTATACTCATGGTTTATGTCAATTTCAAGCAAGAATTTGCAAAAACAGTGACTTCTTCCTTCCTGTATAGAGACAATGTATAGTATGTGATGCACCAGTAGCATATGCACAGCTCAATTTGCTGTGCAGTCTTCCCACTTCTTCATAACATTTTGTCATGTCTTCCTACTTGTCAGTGAAAATTTGTACTGTGCAATGAAGTCTTTTCTTTCTAACTTTTTTACATTTACTTACTTTATTATTTTAGAGTTGTTTCTAAAAAATATATATTGTTTCTAATAATCCCAAATAAATCTTCCAATTATTATTTAAAATAACCTTAATGCTATTATTTTACACTGCAGGGCTATATGCTTATGCTGGAGTGTGTATTTATTTAGTTTGTTTATATTACCAGCATTTCAGTTGACTAGGATATGTCATCTATCACCAATTTAAACACTTTTGCTGCTAATGAATATGCTAATTTGGAATTGCTGATGCAGTCAGTGCCTGAGGATTTTGTGGTGTTTAGTCCATCTTTTATCAAGATACTGATTAAAACACAGGCTGTCTTCAGTAGACTTGTCCATGGATTTCCTAAACAAGTGAATAGTGTGAGTAATGATGACTCGGCAGCCACTTTAGCTGATATGTTGGACATGATGCTTTTGGCTGATCAGTGTCCGAATGCTTCCAGACAAGCAAGTGAACAAATAATCACTGGTACTGTTAATCCATTTAATCATGTTACAAATTAAATTAGTAATTCTCAGTTCACTAACATCAATGGAGCCTCTGAAACTGTTTGTAAATTTAATATCTTTGACTTATAATCTAAGACTTTTAAGTAAAAAGCTTAGAACATGAGGACTTTTTTCTGGACATTTTATTCCTATTAAACAAGTTCCAAAAGGCCTTCATTTCTTCAAATTTCCAAATTATATTACCAAAGATGATGACATCTATAAAACATTAGTGGATTTATTTAATGGCAGAGGACTTACTTTATTAAGGCATCTGGTTGCTCACAATGCTGCTAAAGTTGAATTATTTTGAAACCAGATTAGAAGCCTGGACAGCAGTATAAGGAATGATGAGTATTCTGATTATTGGTCATCCATTTGTTATGGTATCACATCTATATCTGAAAGACATGTTGCGACAATCATAACAAGGAAACAAAAAAAAGTGAAGTAGGGATGCCGAAAGTTATAAGAATAAATCATGGACAGAGTTGGGATGTGGATTTATGAGGAGTTAAACCCAACAAAAGAAGTCTGCAAGATGTTATGCTTCATTTAAAATATTTTATAGTAGTAATTACAATTTAATGGAAATGCAATAGGAGGGATTCAATAAAGCCTACATAGTCGTTTTAGATTCAGTACGATCTGTGTAGAGGCATGTACCCACATGCAAACAACATTGTGGTATGCTAATTACAACATGAGTATCTGAATTGCATGCTAATCAGCCAATCTAACATGGGGAGCTATTCAACAAGCTATAAAACATCCATGTAAAATCCATGCAGATTTTTTCTGTGAATTATAAAACTGTTGGAATACAGCCATGGAAAGGAGACTTCATGGAGAGAATGTTAGGGGCTGCTGCTGCTTTAATTCATTTGTATATGCTGCAGGCTGAAGCCAATGCTGCTGCTAACAGGCCTAGGCCGAGAAGGAGAAGAGTTTTCAGGTTCCGTTTAACTTTCACAGCCTACATGATGTGGAAATTGTAGAGCGCTGCAGGGTGGACAGGAACACACTACAGGAACTCAGTGACCTCTGCTGTCCTCAACTCAGAGCCAGAGTCAACCGAGGAGAACCTATCCCAGTGGAGACAAAGGTATGTGTAGCCCTTAGAATTTTATCTACAGGTACCTTTCAGAGCCAACAGGAGACAGATTGAGGATGTCACAGGCAACAGCATCCAGGATCCTCCACCAATTCCTGAATGCTATGCTCCCACATCCCAGTGACCACATATATTTTCCCTGTAGTTCTGAGGAGAGGGACAGAAATATGCAGAAGTTCTACCATGTAGTACACTACCCTGAAGTAGTGGGTGCCACAGACTGCACACATATGGAAATGAAGGCACCGCTCAAGGAACAGGGTAGACTGTACATAAACAGAAAGGGCTACCACTCTATCAACTTCCAAGCTGTGTGTAATGCTAAGAGTGTAATCTTGAACATGTATGCAGTAACCCTGGTAGTTACCACAACTTGCATATCTGGCATACCTCCCAACTCTACCAGATGTTTGGTAGGGGGGATATCCCACAGGGTCATTTACTGGGGGATGCAAGCTATGCACTAGAACTGTGGTTGATGACACCCATCAGAAATGCGTGCACACACACACACACACACACACACACACACACACACACACACACACACACACACACACACACACACAAATGCCATAATGAGGCACACACTCAAACCAGAAATATGATAGAGTGTGTGTCTGGGCTGCTGAAGTCAAACTTCCAGTGCCTAGATACATCTGGGGGACCCCTTCAGTACAATCCACAGACATGTACAGAAATATTCACAGTATGTGCTATGCAACACAACATAATCCTGAGGAAACAGCTTCAGCAGGATCAGCAAGGGGAAGGGGCATACATCCCACTACAGTTATCACAGCCACAGGCAGATGATGAGTCAGAGGAGGAACCACCACTTGCTGTGGGGGTAGGCAGACGTAGGCATGCTCAGCATGCCCTTGCATTGGCTAAGAGACAACGCACTGCACACTCATTCACCATCTAGGTGTCTAAAATCTTCCTCCTACTCACATACATAAAGTAACATTGATGCCAAGCAACTTACACAACTTTACCTCCCCATATATTGTCTGTGTACTGCTTGCATCAGACAGAGTCAGCCCTGAACTACACCTGTGTCAACTGCTGCATTTACAAGGTAAGTCCTAAACCTGGAGTGTATTACTTAATAATATGAATGTGAGGCACAGCTTTGTATTTCATTACCTGGTCCGGTAAGCAAATAAAAGGTGGGAGGTTTGTACAGAAAGTACCTTAACATGTGACAGCAGAGACCTATTTGACTTATATGTGCTTATTACTAAGTAGCAGGCCTCGGGCATTAAAGATTCACACAGTCATGCCTCTCAAAACTACTGATGATCACTGCATGCCTTCAGTTTACCACCATATGTTTGCAATGGAAAATCATTAAAGAGAGAAGTTAGAAAGTAATGATGCACATTGCAGTTTCTGACTTCACAGCCCTCACAAGATCATTCACCATAAGGTTGGGAAATTTTGATGCTATCAACTGTCTAACTTTCCAAAGCCAATATATGTCAAAGGTGCAATTAACAGTTCAACACCACAAATACAGATATACTAAGCACTAAGTTAGCTACGCACCCTGAGCATCAGACACAAAGCTTATGTATCCCTGAATACAAAAGATAAAAAACAGGGGATATGGCTCAGTTATCATCACTTGCACTGGGTGTTGTGTGTGTGTGTGTGTGTGTGTGTGGGGGGGGGGGGCAGGAAGCCTAGGCTGACACAAAAGGTCGGTGAGTGTGTGTGAGTAAGCAGGCAGACAGCTGGATACATCAACAAATGGCCAGTGAGGCAAAATGAGTAGCTGGTGTGTGTGTGTGTGTGTGTGTGTGTGTGTGTGTGTGTGTGTGTGTGTGTGTGTGTGTGTGTGTCTGTAGGGATCTTCCAGGTGAAATTGGTGTGTGAGTGTCTGAATGAACACAGCCAAGCACTCTGCTGGCTATACATCTTGTATATTGGACAGGTGTGAACCACGCATGGTAGAAGTGGCAGTTCATCATTGTCCCTGACCATTAGAACTGGCTCTGCCAGGAGTTACACTGGAAGTCCACACCTACGATCAGATGCAGTACTGCTGCTTGAATGTGACTGATCTCTGCTGGATGAGCTCCCTTCACAGTGATGCCCAGGACCATGGCCCCATGGCCTGCCACATCAGAGTGTGGACAGCACACTCACTGATGGAGCAGTGGAAGTACTGCCACTCTTGGACCATGACCAGGCATGGCCACATTGGCTGACAGCAGATGATGTGGCTGACCTACGACCACATGGATGTTGTTCCCCTCCCAGCAAACATTCCATCACAGATACCACTCATTCCAATGCATCATTCATCTGATCCACTGAATCAGCAACATGGTAAAGCAGTCATGCGTGTCAGACTGCGCCACATCTACAACCCTGAGCATTTGTGTGGAGCCCCTATCAGACCATGCCTGTGCATCTATGATGGCCCTATACATACATTGAGAATGGGATGGGAAGAGACAACTGCACCAGGTGGAGGAGGGACAGCAGGCCTCCTCCAAGCACCCCATCAATCCTCCTGCATGATTCCTTGCTTATGCTTTGGCTACAGACAGACTCAACAGGCACTGAAGCCGCAGTAGCTACACTTCCCTGATCAATGGTCTCACTGTCCACCTGTCCAATATCTGTGGCCTACTGGCTGTGTCTGTATGTCAACCTCAATGTCAGTTTCAACCTCTGCACTCTCTGACTGTGCCTCAGTTTGACCACCATCATCATCAGAGTCTGCTGATACACTGACATCAGGTAGCACAGAGCCCATACTCCCACTGTCATGATCACCTGTGATAAAAAGCAACAAACACATGAATACATTAATACCTACACTACTATACTGTGGTATATGCTAACAAAGTAGCAGTGCTGCCACTATTGCAGACAGTACAGCAATACACATAACAAGCCTGACATCAACAACACACACTAAAATATTCCTTTAAATTGCTCAACAGTACTGACATAAAAATGTTTGGCTTACCATCTGTAGAAGAGATTCTCCTCTGTAATCCAGATGATCCTGGAAGAAGTTAAGCAGGAGCAAAGAGCAACAACATCACAATTAATACTTTTAACCCTGTATATACCCATTAAGTACACTGTCAACAAGAATGTGGCTATCAATTCAAACTTAAGCTACAAAACTGTAGCAATCTTTAACCCCCCGCAAAAAAGTACATGTGACACAGAAGTAATGTACTGATTTCAATTGTTTCACTATACAACAGTATTCAACTGTTGCAATACTAAAGCCTATCTGGAAGCTCCTCTTAGGATGTGCTTGCTATCTCTGACATTGTTGTTCCGACATCCAAGACATGCTGTACTGCACTCTCCTGTGATCTGTCTGGAACCCTGATATTGGCCAGGAACTCTTCATCAGGTGTTAGTGATGGTTCCCTAGCAGGCCTGCCCCTGGTACCCATCTGGTCATTACTTACTGCTCTCCTCTGTGCAGATGTGATCATGTCAGTGACCCTGTGGCACAGCTGCTCATATGTCCTGCCATGACCACCCATGGCGTTCAGGTCAGCAGCTATCCATTGCCAAATTTGCATCCTATGTGCCATATCTCCCTGTCTCCTTTCCAGCAGGAAAAAAAACATATTGCCTAAAGGCATCCGTCATGTCCTGGTTCCCAGCAACAGTGAAGGGAGGTCTACGAGGATTATTATGCATGGGTGGCATACCCCTAAGTGTCCTAAAAGGCAATAGAAGAACAATACACATACGTATCATATAAGTACTGAATAATTGATTCCAGTAGTACACCTGCAATAACATAAAACAGTCTACAGATGTGAAATACGAACAACAAACAGGACACAAAGCAAGGAGAGTGACAAGAGCAACGTATCCTAGTTTGTGCCATAACAGTAACTCACCTTTGCCCCCCCCCAAAAAAAAAAAAAGAATAGGAAAATTATACATTTTGCTAACAAACCATCTTTGAAATGCTAAACATGCTATCAAAGAAACTGTTCCTGAAACATATTTATCATGAAGCATTCCATTTTCATATATTGGCAATCATGCATACCTCTAAAATGGTTTGAAAAACAAGCCCATTCCATCAGTACACTTCTAACTAATGCATTCAGGTAAAAGTGTAAAAACCTATGCTTCAGATTTTTCTTAAATGCATTCCAGCATATGCAGTATGTAGCTGACCGAATGAATGACCAAATGATCTGCAGTCTTCCCAACATAAACAAGTCTCCTCACCATCAGTTTGCTGAGCTACATGGTTTCCTTTCTGTATGGTGTAGATTCATGGCTATTAGCACTGCGAAGATGCAAATGAGGTGTGAACTTGTTAGAATTGCTGAATCCCCAAAAATTGCATCTGTGTAGGAGTTGTAAACATAGTTCAGGTGCTCCCTTGGTATTTGTTTATAATGGATTGCAACTGTGAATGATTAGTGATTGGGAGAAGGCAACACAACAGCACTGAAGGCTGCCTTACTTCATATGGGTGTATCAGGTTAGATCTACAAAGTGTTACATGTAAGGATGGAAATGGAAGTAAGCAACACACAAGTCATAAATTGTGTTCCTTAACATCCAACCTGACCTTCATTTGTCAGCAATTGCATATGATACTATTTCCACTTAATACCCTTACACATTTTAAGGTCAATGATATAGAATGGTTTACACACTGCGTGTCTCCGATTACCACTCAGATAAATGAAAACTGTCCAACAAACACAGAAAGTAAGACAGAATTGTATATTTGCAAGCAATAATCATGACAGGTTGTGTGATCACTAGGTGCACTACATCCAAAAATAATAAATGTACAAATAACACTTGTATGGTTTGATATCACTGTGAATTGCTGTTGCATTTGGTTGTGTGCAGATTGACTTCAGGTCTTTGCTGCAAAGCTGTTTGTGTGGCAAAGAGGAATAATGCACCCATCCTGTGTTCTGAAGGTGCACTGGAGTGAGCATTCAAATCCAGACCTATGTAAAAATATCTCATGTGTACTAACATTTTCTAGTATGTATGTCATTAATTGCTATTCCTCATTTCAACTACCTTTCCCTTTTCTTTCTTTTTTTTTGGCTGCTTAGCGCAAACACAAGAATGGGAGAAAAATGAATGTCAGGATCAAACTGGACAACTGGCCAGACAGGACCCAGACAGCCAAAAATAGAAAACAGATGCATTCAATTAATACTATTGAGAATCATGCAAACCTGCTAAGCGATGTTGTATGGCAGTTAACAGCTAGGCCTTAAGAATGATTAGTAAAATAAAGAATGTCATGTAACTAGTGCTGTGGCAGCAGGTGTAAGTATAGGGCTGGAGTACAGATGGTTATGGGTTATAGTACAGGGTGTGCAACCTTTGTTTTACTGTTGTGACACTGCAGTTTATAGCAATGAACTGCAACATAGACAAGTGCTTTTGCAACCTTCTTGTGGCAATAGGTGTAAGAATAGGACTGCTATATACATGGTCCTTGGTTCGAATACAGGATAGTCTACATACTTTTACTGTTGTTTCGCTTCTCAGTATAGTCACTTTTACTTATGCCGCTTGGTATAGTGGAGCTGATATTATTTATATGTATGAGGGCTGAGACACTAGTATTGGGTCAGTTTTTATGCATATATCTATGTATTATCACATTTATTATCACATGTATGATTGTGGGTATAGTGTGTACTATATTCCTGTAAGCTTATTTCTGCTATCTCATGGCCTTTGCATTTACCTAACACACATACACAACTCCCTGTACATCTAATAACCTTGAAATTGTAACTGCAGGTACGTAATGCCACACTGCTTGCTACTGTTGTGCTCCACTTACCATCACACAAATGCAGTGCTCAGAGGTGCGCACTGCCGAGCACTGTGTTTGTGTGATGGTAAGTGGAATGCAACATTTTCAAACAGTGTGTGCACTCCCAGTAAACGTGATGACTGGAATTGGTGGGAAAGCATCATTCTCCATTGCTCTAGATCCATGGCAGACATGGCAGGCATTTTTGGGGAAGGTGTCAGGTTTAGGGCACAGAGATGGGGTGTCCAGGAGTCCAAGATTTTTATTGGAATCTTAGTTAAGAACCACAGTGCTAGGCTTCTGCAGGGAGACTATTCTGGCTCCAAGTATAAGTAAGAAGCTTGGGATAGTTTAGCCTGGGCTATAACTAGTGCCAGCAATATCCCATGCACTGGTGACCAATGTAGGCATCACTACAATTATGTATGGAGGAGGAATAGCGATACCCTCAACCACTGGATTGTGGAATTTAGGACTGCACACATCCCACTCCTGTGTAAATATCAACTGCAGAGAGTACTTGTAAGACTTAAAAGCTGAATATAGGCAAGACTGGTTTCATAATGGTATGCTGTTCTGTTTTTTTTTTTCTGCCTGTGATCAAGAGGTAAATGTCCGAAGCCATGGGGCTAGATTGGTGAGGATGAGGGAAGCATTTGGTATGTATGCAGCAGAAGAGTAGTGTTATTGTAGCATTAAAAGTTAAAGATAGCTTTTTTTGGTATTTTATGGAGTTGTATCAAATTGGCTATGCATATCTCAACTGTAAAAGCAAGTATGTATGCGGTAGTCTTTAGCACAAACCAAAAGTACAATATTAGACTTTAGTCAGAGGTTGTGGGTTCAAATACCATACTTCCCAACTATACAATACTGTCAATTCTTCAATTATGTTTAAATTAAGTACATACCTCTATAGCTGTGGCACAAATACCATACTGTAAACTGTAATCTGTATAAATGGAACATGCATATGTGTAATATATGCACATGTCAAGGAGTACCTGCTGCAATCTGTAGTATAGTGTGCATCTGTTAGGAGCTAGTAGTCTTAAAAGTAAAAGCTGTTAGGAGTTGGTAGTCTTAAAAGTAAAAGTAAAGATAATAGAGTCAAATCATTATATCAATCATTATATGTCACATATGAAGGTATTAATTTTATCTCTTTTTTTCTCTCACCCCAACCCTTATCTCTCTTTTTTATTTTATTTTTATTTTATTTAATTTTTTAATTTTATTACGTGTAGTCAAAATGTGCTCATGTCATCCACATGTACCACATCATTAAATGCTCCATAGCACAGCAGGGTAGGCCTGCCCCAAAGGATCCACCTGTTCCCCCCTCCACTGGCTCCAACACTGTTGCCCAGTGTGCCTAGGAGCCAAGCTGGCAGCACCACCTCTGCTACCCCTGCACTACCCCCCCCTCAGTTGGTCATGCCCCAGAGGCTGGTCCATTGGTGCCCTCCAGGAACAGTGGCAGAAGTGGTAATTTTATCACCCATACTGAATTGCCAGGGATAGTGCATAGGGTTGTGTGCTGCACTGTAGATGCACACCTACGCTGGCTGGAGAAGCTGCACTCCCTCATTTTGCAATGTACCAGAAGGAGGAGAAGGTGATGTCAAGCACTCCAGACAGTGGTGGAGTGAGGGGACAGTGATTACAGTCCAGTGGGTGAGGACTCAATTCTCACTGTCATCCAATTTGATGACCATGGGTTCAGGATGTCCACACCCTCACCCCAATCATGGTGTTTCCCAACCTTTTGTGTCCATCACCATCCATGTCTCTTGTCTTGTTTGCCTGCAATTGCTTCCTCACCTACCCAACTTACCTCACACAGGCATTCCTCCTTCCCTTCCCTAACATTACTCTCTCTCTACCAAAAAAATGGCACCTGTCCCACAAAATAATTGTCCCATACATAGCTCTCCATTTCACACATATGTCTTCATGACACGCTTGATTTTGTCTAATTGGCTATAAAACATGATTGTGTTGTGGTCACTCCTCTCTCTGGAGGTGACAGTCCAAATTCAGTTAATATTTTCCACATATGTTCAGTTTACACTGTTAAAGAAATAGCTATAGATCTGTCCTATCTCTCTCCTCCACATTCTTGCCCTGATTTCCCTTTGTTCTTCCTCCTACTTGCTCCCTATTTCATCACTGTCCTGTTTAGGCATTTCACTTCTTCAAGATATTTTTGCATGAAGACGTGCATTTCACACCAACAAGCTGCAATGGAGAATGGCAGCAATGTATTTACATGTATTTAAAATTATTAGATACTGCAGCAATGTATTATATACACCCGTATTCAAACCCAGTGCCATGTGGCCCAAACAAAGAATGTATCAATGCATTAACAGGTGCTGCCACAGAGTCAGTTAAGCAGCAAATCTATTTCATAGACCCAATACCAATGGTCAGACTTTAGAAATGTGGCTCATGCTTGTGCACTGCTTACCTACGTGCAAACGTGTGTCTCGTATGTGTATACACTTTGCTAACCATTGTACAAACCCTCTGCTTGCTGCACTATGGAAATGTACGTATTATGCTGTATTACTGCTGCATACTGAAAATTATCTATGTATGACATGAAATTATATGTGTAAATATTGCAAACGTAGGGCCCTAATTAACAATATGTCACATATTTACAATACATCCATCTGTTGCCACACCCTAAGCACTGTAACACTGGTGTCTCAGTACTGTCTCCACACATATATCAACTGCAGTACAAAATGTAATTGCAAATGTTGCGTGCTATGCAATGCACATCAATCTGGTAACATGCAGAACTACAATTATTGACCCGTATGCCTAAAGAGACCTATCTACAAGAGTAGGGAAGGAATCAGTATGGACCATATCCACAGAGGCATAGGTGACCTTCAACACACTTGACCCTACCCATGTTGTTTTTGTGAAGGGCAGATATTGTTCATTGAACCTTGTGGATTTCTTGGTTACTGACCCCAAAGACCTGGATGAGGGATAACAGGACATAACACCTATGTTGACTTATTGAAGGCCTTTTACACTATCCTCCATTCATGTGTCATAGCAAAGATCTCCCATGTGGGAATTAAGCCATACAGTAGTACAGGGATAGGCAACTGGCTCACTGATATAAGACACACTCTCAAGTTGGAAACTGCACCTCCACAAGGATCTGTGTTGGGCAATGGTAGATGGCCTGTAGTTTACCAGGTTTGCAGATGACTGGTTACTGGGCAAACTAATATAGAGCCCCAGTGATGGTAACATATGATGGAAGAGGCTGCCACACATAAATGACTGGTGCCAAACTCACTGACTGAACCTTAAAGCATATAATGGCTCATTGTCCCATTTGGCAATGAAGTACCCCTGTTAATTATGATATGCATAGCACTCCTCTAAGCTCAAACACAGTGTTGTGAGACTTGAGAACACATGTTGCTAGCAATCTACACTTTCATCACAATGTGTCCATAGTGATGACTCACACACTCTGGATTGCACACATCATACATATGGACATCACATCCAAGACCAGGGTGGTCATACCTCTGCTGTACTCAACCTTATCAGACCACTATTTGAGTACAGTACTCCCTTCTGTCCGTACCTCACCAGACACCTGCATCAATTGGAGAAAATGCAGGGTTGTGCCTGGGAGACTCCAGGGCCTCCAAATATAACGTACATAGAAAGACCAAAAGGCCTCACAGTGTACTCAGTATCATGCAGGCTGCTAAGATGTGAACTATGCCTGCCCTACAGCAGTCTCAGACCTGCCCTACTGGAAATTCTGGACTTCTGCAAGTCAAATGGGACAAGAATAACTTGGCTCAGGGTTCTCAACCTAGCCTGTGACATAAACAGAACATGCCAGAGAGACAGATATATAGATATATATAGATATATATATATATATATATATATATATATATATCCCAAAAACCCACATTCCTCTGTAATAGGCTCCCACTGCATGTGAATCAGTGGCCCTCAATGACCCTGTTCAAGCACAACCTTAACTACTGGTTGGGTGATTGTAAAGTCACCTCTGGAGTGGCACCTATATTGCTCTTGGACAGGGCCAGTTGGTGCTGCTCACAATTTGGTTTGCTAACAATGACCATCCAACTACGCTTATGTTTTTACACAGCTAGTCCTCTAAACAATGTAGGGCCATTAGGCTAGTAGCCTGCTATGAACATATAAAGCTATGAGCCAATGCAGATCTCCCATCATTTTGTCTCCTGCATGGCCTGCTGATGTCATCTACTATAAGTTCACCTGTTGTCCTGTAAAAGTCAGACCTGTGCCTTGGGGCTTGTGTAACATGCTGTGTTCTGTAGTCTATTTACTTAGATAGATAGGGGTTCTGTTCTCACTGCAGTCAACTGGGCATGTGCATGTATTTGTGTGTGTGTGTCTCTGTGTCTAGCTAGAAGAGCAGAAATGTGTGTCTTGCAGTTATCGCTCCAGTCCCATGGATTGACAGTATTTTAATGCTTGTACATGCCTACACATTCATTTCATGCAAGCCTCCCAACTTCTTCTCCCCAACATGCACTGCTGATGTCATCCACTGTAAGCTGGCCTGCAGCTGTGTAAAAGTCACACTTGTGCTGCGGTGCTTGTGTAAAGTACTGAGTTCTGTAGCTCGTGTACCTAGGTAGTTAGGGGCTCTGTTTTCACTCCAGTCAACTTTGTGTGTGTCCAGCCATAACAGCAGAAGTGTGTATCCTGCAGTTACTGCACCAATCCCATGCATTAACAGTATTTTGATACTTGCACATGCCTACAGATCCATTTCATGCAGGCCTCCCAACTTCTTCTCTCCAACATGCACTGCTGATGTCATCCACTATAAGTTGGCCTGCATCCTTGTAACAGTCAGATTTGTACTGTGGCATTGTATAAAGTACTGTGTTCTGTAGTCTGTGTACCTTAGATAGATATGGGTTCTATTCTCACTGCAGTCAACTGCATGTGTATGTGCACTGTTGCTTGACACTGCAGAGAGTATTTTACACCAGCATGTGGAACACTATTATATTCTCCTCAACAGACACTGCTGATGTCATTAGCTATATCAGATTTTTGGATATGCAGTTCTACCAACAGGGCAGGGCCAGAGACTGTCCTGGAGGCCAGGCAGAAATGACCTCATTCTATACAATAAAGATTACAGTGAAATGGCTTTTAATCTAGCCACATACTTCATTGCATGGCTTGTAGGCCCTGTGTTATCTTGCTGAGAAAGACCATGTGGTCTCTCTAGCTGCTACATGTGTTTGGTGAGGTACATGAAAAATAAAGCATTATTCACTATTAGTGTTGTGATGAGGTCTGACTACAGAACTATCATACAATCCTAAGATCTCAGTATGATGGTGTGACTTATGATGTGCATGACATAGGCTTTCAAGACCAGTGTGGACACTTGGTGGTCAAAGTTCAGAGTGCTATCTTCATGTGTTCTCAGTGCTAGCATCCCCAGGTATCTGCATAGCAGGACTGTTGTCAATGCTGTTATTAATATCAAATTCCACTTTTCAGACAGAAAACATTACAAATACACATTTCTGCATTTATTTGTAGATTGTGTGCCCATTCAGTTGTGTTTATTAGCTCCTCCTGTACTATGTTATCACCATTGCTGGACTCAATAATTGCACACAATATGCACGAATCAGCACAACTGGTAAGCCAAAGGCCATATACTTTAGCCTGAACTGTCGAGAAAGAGAGTTCAAATTGTGAAGGGCCAAGCACAGATCCCTGGGGTTTGCCAATGGTGACAGCAT
The DNA here is from genome assembly GCF_019279795.1 of Protopterus annectens. NCBI lineage: Eukaryota > Metazoa > Chordata > Ceratodontiformes > Protopteridae > Protopterus > Protopterus annectens. The sequence continues at coordinate 1,798,731,221 of NC_056743.1, read as the reverse complement.
TACTGGTACAGGTTGATTCTCCAACTTTTACATGGTATGTTCTGTCAGTGAGTCAGTTGGTGTTAATCCCCTGCTTGGAGTTTTTTTCAATTATACCTGCATGGGGGAATTGTATCAAAACCCTAGCCCAGATCACAATAGGCAGCATGCACTGTTTTACCTTCATTCAGGCCTATCACATGGAATCAATAGGCTGTGACAACATCTCAGATCACTTATGGCTTGCCTCATTACATACACCTTGCTGATACAGTTGAATATGCAGTTCAACACACCCTCCAGATGGCCTATGTTCCCATACAAGGATTTACCTCAACATGCATCCACCTAAGTTGGGGGAACAGCACCTGATGCATGCATGTATAGAGACATCCTGACTCTTCTCAGCTGTGAGGTAGACCAACATGTCATCATGGACCTCTTCTACATGCAGACTAGTAATATTCCAGGTGTGTGCAACAGACCCGTGTGAGTTGTTAATGCTACATCAAGTCTGTTACATGTGATAGATGTCCTCAAAGAGGTCATGAAGGGCATTCAAGATGATAACAGTATCATGTTGTTGAACTTGACCAGGTCAGGGAATTTGACACAAATCCACACTGAGATATTCTATCAACACTGTCACATGTAGCCATAAACAGCTATATAACCAAATGGGTAGAACAATGTATGACATACATGGCGATGTTGAAATGTGTGACGTGAGCTATATTCCAGTTTCAGTGATCAGGTTGGTACATCAGGGTTTGTCTGCTAGCCCCTTTCCTGACCATCGGTTAAGTGATGCACATGATAGATGACATACACATGCTGTGTCCAAATAGCTGCCTGAAGGACTACAGATTCTGGGTTATCAGTGACTCCAACTGTGGTATTAATATAATATAGACAGTATTACGACATACCAAAAACTGCTGCCACAGCCATGACAACACCTGCACTGACAGGAAACATGGAGAGATGTGTTGAATCAGGAAACAAACAAACCACCCAAGTATAATCACACCCTATAACTAGACCAACAGGTATGTGACCCATATCCTGGGATAGATGGTAAGTGGTACATCCTCCAGCATATGATCACAGTACTGACTACCCCCTTGAATGTAACACAAGTACTAGGTATGTGAGGGACATGCACATCAGAGGCCATAATACCTCCATGGTTCACAGCCTTCATCACACCAATAACTGTGTACAATGCACCCCTCTTTATGTACTTGCCTACACATCTTCCAGTGATGTGCAACTGAAGTGTACCACCTTTGTCACAGTGTGCTGTCACATAGCTTATTGTCCGTATCTAGGTATTCTTTCTGTGGACTATACATGACTGTCTGATGGTGCGGAACACCAGTCAAGTTATTACACCAGATGCATGTGTGCTACCTGTTCTGCTTATGCACACACTACACACATAGGTGTTTGACAACATTAATGACATGTATATCATTTATGACAGTGTGGATTGTGCCATATATATATATATATATATATATATATATATATATATATATACCATATACACAAGGCAACTAGCCTGTATTGCCCATACTGTTGCATACACATATAGCAGTTTACCGCTTAACACCTCCTTTAGATATTACAGTACCAGGACAGTGATCATGGTTACTCTCATAGAGTGCAGGTGTATCATAATAGTTGTTTAAGTATGTGTGTGTGTGTGTGTGTGCATGCTCATCTCTTATCACTCCACATCACATATGGTATGTCAGAAGCATGGGATATGTGGTGGTATTATTATGATATTGTCCATGATTTTGGTTGGTTCTTATAATATTTTCCATGATCCTTGACCCGTGGCCATCTTACTGGAGACCTCTGCTAAGACTGCACTCATATTCAGGCAAATCAGTGTGCACAGCTTCACAATATGCACCCTATCCCAATTGCATGTCACAATCCTGATAGATGTCCTCTGCATTATTCATATAAGGATGTTTATCTCACACAGACATCCTCCCCATTGTTATGTCACCTTGTGTGACAGTCAGACAGCACATTTTCACTGTGCACTCCATTCTGTACCATATAGATATATGCTTAGTGTTGCTGCTTCAACCATCTTCCATTGACATGCCCTCCTCTGCTGTACATGAGGTAGTTTCACCTGTCCTCTTTCTTTGTGCTCATTTCCATGATTCATTTTTGTGTCCCTATTCAATACACACACTTCTCCTGAGTGATCATTTTACATGGTAGTCCATGTCTCTTTACAGATCATTAACACAGATTCAGTACAAAATGCCAAAAATGGGATATCATAATACTCTGCACTGTAGCTACACTGTCATATACTGTGTTTGGACTATATACTTCACATTCATACCTCTCAACTGTCCAGATATTCTCAGGATGTCCAGATATTTTCCTTATCATATTTGTGGCTTTTTGCCTTATCACTGGGATGATCTTTGGACTGATGTGACTCACTATTAAATACATTTGAGTGCATACCTCTTAACTGTCCTAATTTGTGCAGAATGTCCTGTTTTTTTCATATATTTGTAATCTTTTCCTCATAAAATTTTTGTTTTCTGGCAAATCCATGACATGTCATTGGAGAGTGAAGTCAGACACTGATGACTGACAGTTGAGTTTCAAACTTCATGCTCTTCAGAAAGTTCATGCCAATGTACAACCTATTTATTCTATCAATTTTCTAAGTTTGGAAGTGCAATATTAAAAATCTGTCCCAATTTTGGCCCTTTGCCCCACATTATGTATGCCTTTTTCCATATATCTTGCTCATAAAATGTATGTTTGAGTCTCATTCTACCACATGTCTATGTGACATCTATGGAAAATATGTCCTTATTTCTGGTTAAATGTCCCTGCATTATGTTGGCCTTGATATGTTGCAATAACAGATTCACAGCTATCTGTGAAGCCCTGGTGATCATTGTGGCATTTCCTGCAAATCCGTGGACCGTAGGTACTCTGCTTTAAACAGAATTGTATCCACAGTCAATTACATGGTTTCCTGAAGTAATGTAACGTAGGTCTGCCAAGCATCATTAATATGCACTGCATGCTACTGCTCGCCGTCCACAGTCGCACAAACATGCAAACTCTGTGTAGGTTCTGTGCGAAGCCTACATGGAGTTTATTGAATCCTGGGGTCTATTAATTATTCACCTTATCCCTTCAAAACATTTGCATTGGGCAGGTATGTTAATTGATTTAAAGTTATTTACTAGAAGGCTAAATTTGACTTTGCTATCTGATGTGTGAACCATAATCGTAGAAAACAGTCCGACCATTTTAAAATGTAAAAGTACTATTAATCCCACACTGTATTCTGTAATGACACTGTTTTAGAAACTGTGCAAGGCAAATAATAGACACAAACATTTTTGTTTTTAATTTGACTGAACAGAAGAAAAGTTTGTGTGATTTTTCCAATGATAAAAACATTTTTGTCATGAAACCAGATAAGAGGTGGGGTATGGTAGTAATAATGGGCAGTATTGATTATTCTAACAGAGTGTTACTACCTTTATCTGATACATCTATCTATGGATTAGTATCTAAAAATTAGATTAATATTGTTTACAGAAAAATTAATTATATGCTTCACATTTTACTTATGGAACGTTGAACTGACAAAAATTTTGAATTTTGGTGTGTGAAAGACTCTATTATAACTGAAATATCTGTCATTCCTAAAGTACATAAGGACTGGTGCAATCTACCATTTTGCCCAATTGTGACAACTATGCAGTCTAAAACTGAGCCATTATTAATTTATATAGACACCAAGATAAAACATATTATGGTTAGCCATGAATACATTTTAAAATATTCAGGCATTTTTGCATATATTGAATGAGACTGATTTTTCTCTGATGTCTTTTTTGTTACTTTAGATGTTCAGAATTTACTTATAGTCATCCCACAGCAGGATGGTTTGAAATGCCTTCATAGGATTCTGTTAAATATTTCTAATATTAGTAACAATAAGTTAAGAATTATTGAGAAATTCCTGGAAGTGGTTTTGTTGAATATTTTTTCTCATTTAATGGCAAGTATTAATACCAGTTAAACATGGTGTTGGTGGGATTTCTAGATGATATTTTCTTGTGATGGTCTAGTAAACGTGATGAATTAAGTTTTTATAACTATTTAGGGCAATACTTGAACTTTGCTTTTTTTAGGTGTGAGCATGCATATGGATTTGTTAAATAATAAATCTAAGGTCATGATGTTTAGGAACCATACTTATTCCAATGGTTATTTGTATTTTTCCTATTGTCATCTGATGTTTCAAAAGAAGGACATTGTTAAAGTACACACGATAAGGGTTTCAAATTTAATGAATTATGACTTTTTCCTGAATTAGATAAAGTGTCTGCTTTTGGAAAGAGGTTATTCTTGTCATTGTCTGTGAGGATATATAAAAAAAAATGATGGACTGGTAAACTCAATAGACTAAGGAGAAAAGTGAAAGCCCATTGGCAGAGGTTTAAGATAATTCCCAGTAATAACAACAATACAAAATATCATAAAATTAAGAATAAATGTAGGCATTTTCTAAGATCTAGAAGGAAACATGAATATAAGTTAGTAATCTACAACACTGGCTCTCTTTAAGTATTAAAGGAGTTATATGGTGAATTGTCAGTCAAATATTAATGTTATCAAGGATGGTGAAATATTCACAGATGCATCTTAGTTGCTACAGGTATTTGCAGATAAGTTTTCTGCCTTACCAAACAGCCACACGACCTTCACTAGCTTTTTTTCAAAAAACACAGTTATACCTGTCCAATAATAAACCACAATCTAGTGATTTCTCCACTAAGTACAATTAAACCATACTCATCAGCTGGTCCTGATAGGGTATGCTGTTATTTATTGTCTAACATGTTTAAAGCAGCATTACCTTGTTTCTGTTGGTTATATCAGTTTTGTTTGAAAGAGAGTTTTGTTCCACAGATATGGAAAACAGCTGTTGTATTGCCCCTTTTTAAAGGTGGTAACACTTCTACATTAGGAAATCATCAGCATATTAGTTTTATTTGTATTATCAGCAAATGTTTGAAAGAATGTTATGCTCCTTGATAAAAAAGAGCTATGTTCAACCCTGGATATGTTTCAACATGAGTTTACCAAAGGGAGATCTTGTATGACTGACCTGTTAGGTTTTTAAAATAATATCTCTGAATCAGTCAATGTGGGTTTATGTTTTGATGTGATTTACTTGGATATAGCCAATACATTTTATTTTGTTCCCCATGTAAAAAATAGAATGACTTTATTTAGACTTGGATCAACCAATATATAATATAATGGGTTGTTAATTGACTGACTAAGAAAACATTTAAGGTGAAAATTGAAGATATTATTTCTAAAGAAGAGGAGAGATGCAGGACCTTTGTCATTTAATCTGTTTAACTCTGACTTCTCATCCCAAAATAAGATTTTTGTCAGCAAGTTTTCAGGTGATATGCAAATTGGGAAAATTATTAGCCCTGCTCATGACCAGGTTAATTTAAAGGACTTCCTGGATATGCTTCATTTATGGTCTTTAAATAGTACCATGGTCTTTAGTCAGTAGAACTTAGGTACTGCACTTTGTGGCCAAATAATCCTTGTTTTCTTTATACCATGGATAACATTTTTTATAAGTAGTGAGGGCAAAATCAGATATTTAGGTGTGGTGGTGGACTATAGACTGAAATATGATGATAATTTAATATTTATAATAATAACATGCTACTGTGTTATTCTTAACATTCAGTGTAGAATCTCTAGTTATAATGAAATATTTTTAATTACCTTCTACAATGCTGTAGTAAGACTGCATATAGAGTAATGTGTTGCCACCCATGTTTACAACTGTACCTTAATATCCAGACTGGAAAGAATTCAGAAGTATTTTACATGACTGATTGATGGTGTTAAGAATTACAGTTATCAAAATAGACTTGAATGACTGTCTCTGTATTCCTTGTGTTATAGATTGGTTTGAGGTAACTGTTTCTTGTATATAAATGTTTAAACAATGCTGTATTATCAGCTACTATGGATCTCAAATTAATTCAACACAGTCAAGGTACCAGAATTTTATTTTATGTCAGTGTGTTTCTCTTCCTTGGGGAAAATCTCTTTTCATCCCATGGCAGGGAAATTGTGGAATGATCTCCCAATAGAAATCAGGAAGGTTTTTATTCATGGTATATTCAAAATAGTTATCAACCATTGGTTTGGCAATAAGGTTTTAGCTCTTAGTAACAGCCAGCAAACTCATTTAATGTGTCTATTGAGGATCTGAGTTTTGTCCAAAAAACAAATGTTGAACATACTGGACATTGAAAACTAGAAGAGGTAGACATGGCTGATGTTAAGCAATCTGACTGAATTATCAGAAACAACAGATAATTTGTTGTGAAGGAAAGAAGGAATTTTTTTAAGCTCTGTGGTTTGGGCATTTACTATACTTGACATTAAACTACTATTCAAATGCAATAACATATTTACTTATATGATTCTGGTCTATTTACTAATTTGGAACCTATCCCATGCATTGTGTTTAAAAGATATAACAATGTTAAAAATATATTAGAATGGGGGGTTAATAAATCAGCTATCAAAACCCATAGTATGTTCAAGTGTGTTTGCTGCCCATAATGTGGGTTTACAGAAGAAAAAGTAATGTATTAAGGTCCAAAATTATTTGGACACAATGCATATTAATGGATATTTCAATTGCAATTCAACTGGAATTGTATATCTGGCACAATGTATTTCATTTATATTATTTTATTTGGAAAAATTGGTATAATCTCTGCATAAAACATATGAGCATACATACATATGACATCTGCAAACAGAATATTAACAATACAGTTAGCAGACATGATAGAAATTGTACTGATTTTAATAAAAACATTTGTTTTTTGTGTGTTTGAGCAGATTGCACTGGAATATGGGGTAGATCCTGGAAGAATCCAGCTCTGTTAGAAATGCTACATCTAAAGAAATCACAATCCCCTCACACCACATGCTCCAGAGACCTCAGCCTCACTACCACAATCAACATAACATGCTGTAGGGACAGGTTCATAACCCAGAGACTGCCCATGCTATGGAATAGACTTCCCATACATATCAAGAAGAGCACCTCACTGGCCCTCTTCAAGAGAAATCTTGATGAGTGTATGGGAAATAGAAAATTCACCCCGGGGATTACTCCAGTGGCTCTACTCAACAGAGGCACTAGGAACTAAGGTTGGGTGGCATGATGCCAGGGTAATCCTATGGGCTAGGCTTGTAAAGGCTCCAGGGCCATTAGCCTACTACACACCTATGAACCTATGAACCTATGTGAAATCATTTGGCAATTAAGATGGAACATTGGGCAGTGACCTGGCTTGAATGATATCATTTCTATAATAAGTTTGGTAAAATGTTTTCTGCAAAACTAGGAAATTAGTTTTGTTAAATTTTTTTATGTATGCTGTCTTAAATTTGTATAGTAGCATACTGTTGTTATTCAATTGTGTTAAATGATTTCTTCCAATTGTCACATGACGTATGGCCATGTGATGTCATTTTTAGAATGCAAATGTGGATTTAGCTGGATTTTTTTTTTAAAAAGTCCTTATATTTGCAGATGAAAGAGCTTAATATTAAATACATTTCTCTACATTTCCATTGGTGATGTGTGGTTATTTTTTCTGGTTTAAGAAATACTCTCCTTGTTTGCTGGTTTGTTTTGGGTTCTAGTTCAGTAAATACACATTCTGCAAAGCTATGAAATTAGTTTTAATCAATGTTTTTTATGTATGTTGTTTTTATTTCCTATGTTTTATTCAATTGTGTTAAATGATTAGTTGCCATTGTCACATTTATGGTCACATGATGCTAGTTTAGTATATAAAAGAAGATTAGGTTGGATTTGTTTTAGTCTAATGGAGTCCTTTTATTTACAGATGAAAGCACTTAATATTAACTAATTATAAATTAAATACATTTAGCAAATGAAATAAGAAAATATACTGACCAAACATGACCATAAAAACAAAATATCTATTAAAAAAGCATAAGCTCCCTTAGGCCAGTAAATATATTTCTCTACATTTCCATTGGTGATGTGAGTTATTAATATTTCTGATTTGTGGTCAAAAACTGGTTTGTTCAACTTGTTGAATTATTTGTTATTGTATTGTACAGAGGGAAGAGAGTGGCCATTACCATTGAAAAAGTCTAAACATTGTTACAGATTTCAGTCTAAACATTGTTACAGTCTACTGAAGTAGTTACTGATTATTCAGTTTCACAGACAGTTGTTCTTTAGCTGCAGTGCTTCACTTTATGGCACAGGAGTTGAGTATTTTTATAGAATACATGTTGATAGTGAGTAATCCCTTTGTTCTTTTTTTAAGTTTTTATTGGATTTTCAATTTGTAAAATAATTACAACAATATTTGCAGTCAGAGATTTGTGAACATAAATGAAAAAATTCAACTAAACCTCAGACAAAAGGAAAACAACTATTTATTGGAGTGTCCATTAACCATCAGTTCATTCAAGTTGCATTACATTAAATCTAAAATGAAGTTATTTTTTGCTTGTCAAGCAGATCTCTAAATTTTGTCCATGTATTGTAGCAAGAGGTAATCCTGGTTGTTCTTGACTTAATTGTAATGATTTCCAGGTGACAGACTTCAGCTGCAATATTTATAAATTCTTTAAAGGAGGGTGTAGATTCGTTCTTCCAAGTCTGAGTTATAACCTTTCTTGCTATAGATAGTATACACCACAGAATGTAATATTTCATTTTTTAACACATATAGGAATAGGAGTATTAAAAAGGATTAGTGATTTAGATAAAACAAATTTATCTTAAAAAAGTTTTTTAAAAGAGATTAATGTTATTCCAATAAGGTGTTAAGACAGTACAATCAAAAAACATGTGTTGCCAATCCGCTTTAAGTTCTTGTTTACATCTCCAACAAACTTGTTTCTGCTTGAACATTAATTCAATTTTATGTGGTGTAAAGAAAGATTTGCGCAACAATTTCCAAGTAAATAGATTCCATCTAAGAGATGAAGTTGTATGTTTAGAAGATATTAGAATTATTTTTTTTATCTTCCTCACCAGAGGTCTATTATTAATTTGGGTAAAATAGTTTCAATAATTGTCATTGCAATTTTTTGTTTCTCTCCTCACAACTCTATATAATTTAGATAAGAGACCCTATCCAAATGTGTTTTGTTGCATCAAAAATATTAGATATTCAATTAGTTTAAGGATATGGTGACTTATCCTTGGTTGCATTAATTTAATTTCTTCCTCTACTTGTTGTCTGCAGGATTGTATATCTAGACACATGTTTTTATCTGAATTATATTTGTTCTTAATATAATCAACAAAATGTAGCTTTTCATCTTTCATTAATTGAAACCAATATAGCATAGTTTTCTCTTTAAATATGATCATTGTTTCTAAATTTGAGGTGGAGCTGTTATTTTGGGTATGTGCCATAGGAAATATAAGGAAGATCCATGCTTTATATGCCAAGTTTCTATATATCAAATTTTGAAAAGTGTTTAATATAGTAGAAATGAAATAGGAGTCACTTACTTGGTGAATTTTTCCTAAATGCAGACAGTTTAGTATGAGATAATTATTAGAATATCTATCATGTTTAGAGTTTATAAAAATATTTCCTAAAAACTCTTTCCACCTAGCTTTGTAACTGTTATTCATCCAAAGATATATTGTTTTTATAATTGATGATAATTAATATAATTCTAGATCTGGTAGCCCTATCACTCATGCTGCTTAGTCTCTCATATGATGGTTTAAAGCAATTCTTGGTTTATTGGAATACCAGAGAAATCTCAGACTTAAAGTGTTAAATTCTTTAATACAACTTTTTATGGGGGACAATGGTAGTGATTGTATACTATATAAGGTTTTTGGTAAGATAATCATTTTGATTATAGATAACCTCTCTTCCAACATGAAGACATTTTTATTTCATTTGTCTATTAGAGTCTTTATATTGTTTATATTGTTAGTATAATTATAATTTATAATATCTTTAATGTTATCCATTACAATAATTCCTAAATAATTCATTTTCTTCTCTTTGACAATATATGTAATAAATTTATTTTTTATTCTATTCTTATTTGTATTTATAGGAAGGATTTTTGTTTTGTCATCATTACATGTAAACCAGATTTTATTTGAAATACATCCATTGCTAAGAAAACTGCAGATAGAAAATTATTGTAGTCATTTAATGTCAGTAGAACGTCATTAGCAAACAGTTGAATTTTAGAGTTTAAATTCTCATTTATGTTAATAGCTTTTATATCTATATTTGGTTTGAGAAAATTAGCAAATTGATCCATAATTAGGGTAATAAACAGAGGTGAAAGAGGACATTCTTGTTTGGTTCCTTTCAAAATTTGTATAGAATCAGAAGTAAAAGTACTTATTTTTACATTTGCAAAACAATCATTATAAAGAAGATTAATAAGATGTGTGAAGTTACTTGAGAAATTATATTATTCTAAAACCAGCAAGAGATATTTCCAGTTTTCCATGTCAAAAACACTATTAATATCAAGACTCATTAATATTAAGTTCCATTTTGCTTTATTTGTATAGTCAATTATTGCGATTATTATTTTAATATCATAAGTATTTCTGTTTAAGATTTGATCTTCATCAATCATGGAGGGTAGGATATATTTTAATCTGTTAGCATTAATTGTCATGAACAATCTACATTTAAAAGTGAAATTCCCCTGCATGAAAAACATTCAGCAGGATCTTTGGGTTAATGGTATATTTCCAGGAAGGAGGAACTTTAGTTAGGTCCTTAACTATAGAAAAAAAAAACGTATGTAGTATGTCGAGGGCTTCTTTTGGTAACAGCTTATAAAGTTCAGATACCTGGTGCTTTATTAGGTTTCAGTTTAGAAATTTGAGTATGAAGTTCAGACATAGAGATCGGTTTGTCAATTAATTTCATTTAGTCATCAGATAGAATAGTTTTTATATTTTTTAATAAATATTTTAATTATTTCTTCTGGATCTATTAATATATTATTTTGCTTGATTTTATTATAATAATATCTGAATTCCTTTAGAATATCTTCTATTTCTGTTACTTTTCTTTTCTTCCTCTGTGAGTAGACTTCTTTAATGTGATTTAACTTACTGAGTAACTTTGTTTTGTGGATAAATTGCACATCAATTTTGGGTTAATAGAGAAGTTAATCATCTTAAACTTCTGAAGGTTGAGTTTAGTTTTATGGTTTAAAATTTCCAAGTAATTGTTGTTTAGCTCATTATTCTCTTCTGTATTATTGATTTTGTAATCTTAACTTATCAAGATTTTCCTATATTTCATGTGATTATTTGTCCATTTTTTATTTGACAACCAATTAGTGACTCTATCAAAAATATATGCTTTTATTGCATCCCATAAATACATTTCTGAAGTATTTTCTATATTATTAATTTCTATAAAGGTAATGATTTCTTTAATAAAAAGGTCTTTGATGTCTGAGGATCAAAAAGAGTCAGAGCTAGATAAGGAAGGTTTAGCAATGACTTTGGAATCCAGTGATTTCACTAACATAAGTATGGCCACATTTTTTCAAAATATATACAGACCACAGTCTCTGGTTATCTCATTTATTTAAAAGAAACATGTTCCATAAATGAGTTTATCAAGAGTAAAGCACTGGGTATTGTGACTGAGAACAAAGGAGTAAAACATTGTCTGAAAGCTAGAAAAGTATCATGCGAATGCTGATGTCCTATGTTAACAAAAAAATCAAACAATTAGACATACTCAATCAAGTGTTGATGTATAATGTTATGAACAAGGCATAAGTATGTACAGAGCTTATTAAACTATGGAGTAACAAGTATGTGTCTTTGCCAAAGTGCTTGACTCTGTCTTGAAAGGTTAGCCTAAATATAAGATGAAGCATTTTCTAGTACTCCTTTCCTAACAAGGTATAAAAACTACTTTAACAGTCATTGTTTCTGAATAAATATCTTTATTTTTTGTGTTTCTTTGCCAGGGTAGATTCTAGGGAAGAGTGATGATGTATAATTTCACAAAAACAGTAGATTTCTAACTGCAGTCTAGAAAAGGTGATTTGGCTAAAACAGCAGAAAGACTGAAGAATGCCCCCAAGATAAACAGAAATGAGTCAAAATGGAAATATATGGGCTTTGTTAATAGTGTAGGCAATAAATCCTGAGTAGTGTTGGTAAGATGTCCATAGTAGTGCAGCCAAGATATCCATAATAGTGCTGATAAGAAATTTGTAATAGTGTAGGTAAGAAGTCAGACTATAGTTACTATCAAACTTCAGGTTACAGTGAGTTGCTATGATGAATATTACATGGTGGATACTATAATTATTATTATTGTTGTTACTAGTACTACTACTACTAGTATTTTTGGCAAAAACATATGAATAAACATGCTAAAATATATATTAATACAGACCCTGGCTGAATGTTTTCTTGATTAAGGTAATAAGCTAGCTGCGGGGTATATAAAATCATGCTGCTCTAGGTCACAAATAAACCAGGAAATGTACACCAATGATCTGTTCTAATTTATTCATTAAATGTTTCAAATATTCTACAATAAAGTATTTCCAGTAATGTAATACTCTACTAGGGAACACTTTTACTCTGCAAAAAAAGCACTGTCCCCAGTTATGAACATTTGTCCCTGATTTCATGGGTAGTGCGCTTGATTTAAATTGTATAAAGAGACAAGAATTTTAAATGTGGGCATATTGTCAGTCATCATCAAGGCAAAGGAAGGTAAGATATAGTCTATGAGGGGTAGGCAGATAAGGGTATATCTGAACAAACAAGGAAGGCATTAAGGTCAATAAGGGAAAAAGCACATGGGTCAGATGGAATCTTACCCAGGAACTTTAAGGAGCTTGATGGGAAACGTATTTGAGTCTCTGAAATTACTCTTTAGTAGATCCCCAAGGGATGCAATGATTACCAGTGAACTGAAAGCAGCAAAGGTGATGTTCAACTCCAAATAAGGAGTAGGGAGTGGATCAATGATCTATGAGCCATTGAGCCTGTCACTTCAGTAGTCTCCAAAATAATGGATGAGGTCCTGCAATCAGAGTTCATGAGTTTCCTGATGGATTCAAAGCAGATTGGGTTGCCTGAAAGGTGGACAGAGGAAACCATGTACATGTGCTCCATCTAGACTTTATAATGGACTTTTACTCAATCTCCAGTTAGTGGCTGTCTGAGAAAATGTAGGAGCTATCTAAGAGCAGGTGTGTGAGCCAAACGTGTTTACAGAATAGTGCTCAGAAAGTGATGGGGTAGTATTGGACAAGTAGAGACATTGCACCATGATCCAGCCCTGTATAATATGATTAACTGCAATACAAATGTGTACATAAGGGGATCATCAGCCACTCTGGACAGGTGTAATATCATTCAGTAAAAGCCATGTCTGTGAAAGCAAGGTAATCCATGCTGTGCAACTGAAAAAACCTGCAATAATCACATCTTTACTGACTTTGCTAAGATTTGCTGTACAATTAGACGTAAAAAAAAAAAAAAAAAAAAAAAAAAAAACAGTGCACAGAAATATAGTTAGCTGGAAAAATAATACTTTTAATAACAGCAGAGCTCCCTGCACCCCCTCCCCCCATGTAAAAGCACTGCCCTGTGCCACCTTGTTTATTATAATCATGCCTGAGGTTTAAAGCATCTTTAGGGAAAAAAGGGGCATTTCCCCACCAGTGGTTATTTTCTAGAGAACAAACACTTTAGGTGTGCCTAGTTGGATGTGGGAATCAGGTGGCAATTTTCAGTAAAGCAGTTTTCTTTTTAAACTGACATCCAATTTTAATGGCCGATATGTGCACTTGAGCAATTTGCAGTCTTCATGTCAGATACTTTAAATAACACGTAAACAGACGTGTTGGTCAATATTTGGGAATGGTGTTAACCAGGTGCTGTTTCTCATTGCAAGATGATCAGGCTACTTCAGTTATGTTTTACTTAGCAATGCTGGGTTCAGTAAGGCACTGCTGTACAACTGGATTGGTTGTGGATTTGCTGTAACATGCAGACAGATCATAGTCTTCTTCTTTGACATTCATAATGTTATATTATGTTACTTTTCTGTGGAATTTGTATGTTCTCCCCATGTTTGAATGGTGTTCTCCAGATATCGTGGTTTCCAAAATGGGCTAGGTTATTAACTGCACTAAACTGTCCATGTACAACACATATTACATTTGCCCTTGACCTTGTAACCTTTGGGAAATGTTACTGCCTGATGATCGGATGGGAAATGGGAAATTCACCCCGGGGATCACTTCTGTGGCTCTGCTCGACAGGGGCACAGGAAAATAATTTTCTTGGGTTGCGAAAGCCAGGGTACATTTTTTGGCTAGGCTTGTATGGGCCCTAGGGCCAATAGCCTAGTACCTACCTATTAGCATGTTGAGGAAGGGCAACATTGCCAATGTGGCACCCTAAAATGTAGCTTATTTTGGTTCTGCCATTGTGAAGTGTAAGGCAGCAGCCAGTTGTCCTGTTCCTTCCTTCTAATGGAAGACCTGGATGTCACAGAGGGGCAGTTAGAAAATGTTCACCAGTCAGCAATCTGAGAAACAGCTGAGTATTGTCAAAAAATGTAAAAAATGCATCTTTGCAACACTTACTGAGATATCAGCCATTATGTCTCTAAAGGAATTGTTCACCCCTTGACATGACATTTTCATTTGGACATCTTTAGGGGGGGGGGTTGACAATAGCTGCTTTGGTAAAAATGCTAGCAGTTATTCTCATTCTAACACAGATTTTATTTGCATTTCTTCTAGTGCTTACATTGGGACATCAGGTACGTTTAGCATCTTATCAAACAATCGGTTCAAACGGCGACTTTCATCTCACTATGAAGTTGAAGAGCCTGAAGGTAAGGAACATTCACATAACAAATGTTTAGATGAATTTTCGATTTCACTCTGTGTGACTTGGATTTTATTTTTGTAGAAAGTAAAATCACATCTGTAGCTCAGTACTGTAGCACACTAGACAGATAAAAATATAATTAGAGTGTTGATATTATTTCTGCTTTCGGTTAAAATTGTTTTAATTCTTTGTCTATTTTTAATGGAAACAGGAGGCTGTCTTCATAAAAGTTGTCATGAGGTATAGATCTTGCAGTAACTTTTTTGTATTCAGAGACAGCTTCACCATAGCGCTTATGCACAAAGGTGTTTAACACCATGGTGCTCTGTCTCTGAGGCTATGATAAATGTTAATGAGGCAATCTGGGGGTGAGACATATGCTAATTATCCTTGTGCTGTCCGATGATGTCCTAATGAACTCTAGAAGATGAAAGTGCTTACTTTGTAATAAAATTTTTTTTTTAAGCTGATGTATTTTCTTCCTGGATAGCTGGAATAGTTGGTTTTGATATTTATAAATATGGATCTACTTCACAACAATAATGTTTCAGAATGCCACAATTCATATGGTTAAGACTATATGATCAATGTTCTGAAATGGAACAAAACACAGGTGCAAGAAGTGCTGATAAAAACGCAAACCTCATCCAAGTAAAGAACTTACATGAGGGAGGTAAAGCAAAGGCAGAATTTATTGTACAAACATAAAATTGAGCGCTTTCATCACACTAAACAGGGGACTTCATCAGAATACAATTATTATATTTTAAATATTTTTTCAAATATATATTTCATCAAGATTGCACAACCTCCTATCATTTCCTTTATAATCTATTAGCCCTTTCTTTAAGTACAGGCATTAAGGACACAGAATCATTCAAACCAGGTGGGAGGTCAGAAGCAAGTCTTAGTTGCCACTTTAGTCCTTTTTACTTAGTATATTTTTACAGTCTCCCCCTCTGACATCAACCTGTATTGTGTGTAATATGCCAAAACAAAACCTCATAAACCCACTGCAACAAAGAGAGTGTTTGTATAGTGCATTTGTTTCCTTTTTCTTTTGCATGTCATATAAATGTTCATAAATTCTGATTTTGAATGCTCTTTCCATCTTACCTACATAAAAACTACCATAGGGATCACAAACTGCCAGGTAAACCATTCTTTTAGTAGCACAATTCCCTTTCTTAAAATAAACGTCAGTACACATACAATTAGTTGAAGTAATGGGAGTCCTAGGGTTAATGTAAGGACATTGACTGCAACTGCCACATGGTCTACTGCCAGTTCTTGATGAATTACTTTCCTTAATTTTCTTATTTTCTAGTAAACGTTTAAGGTTTGTACTGATTTTATTAATAAAAATGAGTTTGTCCCCCCACCTTTGTACTCACTTCATTACCAATTCTTAGTATATTCCAATTTTTTTTGTATGATACTTCTTACATCTTTAGATAGGGGACCATGCTGAATAATACAAGCCTTGTTGAAGTGAATATTACCGGGGGGGGGGACTTTCTGCACTATTGTCGGGGAACCCAGCCCCCAGTAGGGGTTTATATCTTCTCCCCCACTCTTGATGTACCTCATTTAAAATATCATCCAACATTTTTTCCGGCTATTGCCTTTGCAATAACATCTCTTTTAATTTATTGAGCTCCATTCTTACATCTTCGTATTGTGAGGTCATCCAGGCTATCCTAACTCTCTGCCTTTTAACCAAACTTCTCTTTTGTGTTAAAGAATGGCAACTGGGAAAATGTAGATTTGAGTTGCAGAATGTGTTTTTCTGATAAATATTTGATTTAAACCACCCTTGAAAATGAGTTATAGTAGTATCCAAATAGTGTATCTGTTCTGTATTGTAATTGTAAGCAAAGTCTAAAACGTCTGTGGTATGGTTTAAATATTCAATAAAATGGGAAATATTATCCACAGTGCCATAGGATACAGATGTCATCTAAAAATCTAATGTATAATTTTATGTACTTCCAAAATTTACTGGGGAAAACATGTTTGAGTTCCCAACCTAATAATACTATATTGGCATAAGTGGGAGCACACGTTGCCACCATTGCTACTCCCTTAATCTGTTGGAAGTATTGGCCATCAAAAAAAGAAAGTTGTTTTCAAGAATCAAGGCTATTAATTCACACATTAGATTAATTTGATCATGCTCCAAAACTGAGTGGGACCGTAAGGTGTCTTCAAAATATTCCAAGCCCTGCTCTTTGGCTATACATGTGAACAGGTCTTTAACGTCAGTGGTTAAAAATAATAAATCTACTGACCATAGTTCATTCTTTAAGTGTCCCAAGAATTCCCAAGAATCCTTCACAAAGTGACTAGTATTGTATACTACATGTTTAACCTTGTTATCCACTAGCAAAGCCAGTGGGTGTGTTTTGGAACCCTGGGATGCCACTATGGGCATGAAAAGTGATTCCTTAACATTCTAGTGTATCTTGGGAATACCAGAAATTGCAGGGACAATGGGATTCAAGTTTTTAAGATATTCAAATGTATCTAAACTGATACACTGATCCAAAACATATTCTTCCAAGTATGAGTCAATATGACCATAAGTTATATGAATTTGATTTATAGAAACCTGGGTGTAGTTTTGTTCATTTAACAAAAGATTTAACATTGCATTAGAGTAGTCAAGTGAGTTAAACACAACAACTCCCAAGCCTTTGTCAGGTATCATAATATGTATATTTGAGTCTTCCTGCAAATGTCATAGTAATATTGTTTCTTCCTTACTGTTCTGAAATGGCAAAAAATGTAACAATAGCGCAAAGTTTGTTTTTGTACCTCGCCAACACTCCCTGCATATTATATATACCAACTCCAAAATTGCACTACAGTGGGGAAAAGGTCAAATTCCCCAATCCCTACTGTACCATGATCTTAGTGCAAACAGTTCCGTGTTGTATATATGGGATCCTGTAATTTAGTTGACTGTCATTAAAGTCAACATCTGTTTAGCATGTAGTCAACTCAATTTGGTGGAATATACACATGTTCGATAGGTGTACAATATTGCAGCATTACTGGGTTTGGGGAATATTGTGCTATTTCGGAGTTAGGATATAAAATTAATAGGGGGTATTTTTATTGGCAAGCTCTAAAGTTATTCCTCAGCACACAGATAGTGATGTGTTGACACTGTTTTGTTTTTGTCAACTTTTTGTTGTTGACTTTAGCGACATTGACATATTAGTATACAGGTATATTTAAAATTATTGAAATACACATACTGTATACATAGATAGATAGATAGATAGATAGATAGATAGATAGATAGATAAACATAGGGGTCCTGCCTTTGGTATAAATGCCTGTTTGCTGACATTTGTTTAAGTAACTATATTTGGTGGTTGACAGGTGTGTGAGTTTGACAATCCCCAAGTAGGGGAATATTCTCTTCCCGGGGTATTGTTCAAATATATATAATGATTAGCTGGGAGTGGGGTGTAAGCAGCCCCCCAGTTGAAGGGTGAGGGGTGCACCCCCCACAAAAAACATTTTTTTTGTGAAAAGTTCATGTGCTGAGGTTCTTTCTTGGTGCATGCATGGTAACATGTCTTTGTTTGGTTTGTCGACCTTTTGTGGTGAGCACTTCTGAGGCTGATATATGGGCTACCTCACCAAAGTGAGAAGACCTGTGTGTCCACTTTCTCTTTTGTTATTTGCATTAGTAATAGAACCATTAACAAATTTCATACTTGAAAACCCAAACATTCAAGGAATTCAACTAGATACTGACCTTGAGTTAAAGATTCACCTTTTTGCCGATGACGTTTTATTGACTTTAAAAGAAGATAACAGCGCACTAAAACAACTATGGAAAGCAACAAAACTATCATTTAATGAAAATAAAGCCAATATGTTACTGATAAATATGAACAAAGAAGCATTAAATAAAAAATAGAAATATCTATCTAGAAATTATACACTCAGATACTTAGGAGTTAAAATTACAAATGACATAGATACAACAGTGCAAATAAACTCTAAAGAGATTTTGGATAATATCAAAGAACTAATACAAAAATGGAATAAGCTATTTTTTACCATGGAGGAAAGACTATATGTAATTAAAATGATTATATTCCCCACAATTCTGTATTTTATACAAGCTTGCTCACTACCTCCACCTAGATCATATTTAAAACAATTTGAAGATTTAATAACAAAATTCTTATGGTACCCGAAAAAGCCTAGAGTTGCCCTAAGACATCATTTTGACAAATGGGAAGAAGGTGGAATAGGCTTACTAGATTTAGAAGGATATATACAAGCATGAGCTTTAAAAACAGTTTCTCTATGGTTAAACAAAGAATATACTTCTAAATGGAAACTAGTACATGAAAAAATCTGATTAAAAACCACTCATGATACAAGAAATAAACATATGGAAAAAGAGGCCCACTGATCTTGCTTTGCTGTCATGGAAGATTGATTTGAATTATGGTCAAATCAGCAGAAAAGCCCTAAGCATATTGTAGAAAGATGCAGAAGGACAGGAAGTAGCTTTATGGAAAACAAAAGAGATTTGTGCAAGTAAGAGAGTACAAGCCTTTAATGGCCATTGTTATTTGAAGAGGTGCATCACTGATGGTTGTATCACACTTACAGCTTTGGTCATCTTTCCTAGGAACACATTCCTAAGAGACTTTACTAAAAAGAAAACAAACAAAAAAACAACATGACTGCTTAACGACATGGAAGAACCACGTGCCATGCGTCTGTTAGACATTTGTCATACCAGCGTAACTGAACAGTTATCTATTAAAGAATTTACCCATGCAAAGAAAACATAAAAATGATCTAGTATTCTTCAGACTGTATGAGGTTGTCATAAAAGCATGGCCAAGAAGTGATGTTTCATTATACTCAGCATTCACAGTTAGAAAGGAGCAGTTGTGTGCATTCCAAGAAACCTTTCTCTATGCAACCAAAGTCGTAATTCATTCCAAGTCAGATAAAAAGGGCTAGAAGGAATCAGCTAAGTGTTAAAAAACTTCCTATGTGGAACCAGAGTAGTAATTTACTATAATCTGTATACCAGCAGGTTGAGCACTGTACATGGTGGTCACTGGATAGTTGTGAGCTTGAAGTCCTTTGTTTGTAGATTTGTATTGTGTCTAGATATTGGCAAGTAAACTGGAGACTTGGAAAAATGTGTTTACATGTGCCAGATGTTCTAATTGCAGAGGCACAAGCACCCGGGCACCTTTGTGAATGGTAGTCATAATTTTTACTACATAACCGTATTGATTTCTTGCGACATTCATGGACTCTGTGTCCACACATACATGCCATGCATGCTAACCATGTATGTAATTAAGCATCCCTGAAAAAGATTACCATAATGTTACAAACAATATTCACAAGGAACATTGTTTCAGAAAAGAATGCTAGTGCTTAACTGCAATTTAAATTAGAGAAGTTCTAAACCTTCACAAAACATCGGATTGAGAATCTCATATTAACTCCTCCTATTCATCATCATCATCATCACTGTCATCATCCAGTTGGAAACGAGTTAACAGAAAGAGTTGTTCAAATTTGTAAGGGGGCCATGATAAACCCACTCTGATGTCACAAATCATTGTAGAACAAAACCACAGTTTTCTTTTTCAGTACTGAAACTTTGCATACAAATACCAATTTAGTTATTTCTAAATCTGAGCTGAAAGTCTCACATGGGCTTAATGATAACTGATATTTGAAAAGCAGTACAGATCAGGCGACTTAAGCATTTCAATGAGAAGATAAAACAATAAAATGCATCCAAGGAAACTAATGCCAAAGGGAAAAGGCACCACATAAAATTCAATTCACATATTTATTGATGTGGCAAGCTGATGGCATAGAAGAGCTTGAGCCGGCCAATGATCATAACTGGCGTATTATCTGTTTTTGACATGGATGCAAACCTCTTGAGGAGAATATTGGCATCAATGTCAAGAATACATAATAAAGGGTTATTATCACAAACCCAATCATAACTCTCGGCAGTCATGGAGCTTTATCTGCCTCATGTACTACTAGTTAGAGGGCAAAAAAATCCCTTAGTGTTTTGCTGGCTTTCAAAGCTGTAAAGCACTGTTAGAAAGACAGTGTAAAAGATTCTATTGTATTAGGAAAAAGTCAGGGACATTACCAGGACAGACAGCAGGCAGAAACAAATCTATTTTTTATTCAGTACAGGCAAGTATCATGATGCCTGAGCTTAACAACTGAAGCAGGGGGTGCTTAACATTTGTTAAGATCGGGTCTCTTGATATAGAAATGCTTAAACTGATTTATCTTTAATGGATATTGGAGCATAATCATCACACTCCATGCACTGCATTATTATTGCTGGATTTTTAAAGTGTAAGGCGAAATTAAAACCAAATTAAGTATTCTGGACCATATAATCAGTGTGTATTGAAGGATGAGCCTCGGAAGTATGAAAAGCTTCAGACACAAATTCTTATAAATCCATTCATATGAATTACAAGAACAGTCAAAAATCTATGATACAGATATTTTCTACTAGTCTTCATAAAGAATACTGTCCCTGTTTTTTCTTCTTGCTTTAAATTCAGTGCAGCAACATCCCTTTCTTAAAACCTCTTCAGGTAGGTCCCAGAAACCTGAAGTTGTCAAATGGTATACAGGTTACTCGCTCTAAAGACCTTAACCTGGTATGTGACATTAATAGAACCTGCTGAAGGGATAGATTTGTCTCACAGAAGTTACCACACCTTTGGAACAGACTCCCACTTCATGTAAAACAGAACACCTCATTGGCCATCTTCAAACGCAATCTGGACAATTTAATGGGTAACTGTAAATTCACACCGGGGATTCTACCTGTATGCCTCTTGGGCACGGGTTTTAGCTGCCGATCATGAAAATAAGGGTGGAACTTGGCTAGGATTGTTAGGACCCTAGGGCCTTTAGCCTAGTAACGTCCGATGATCCTACGATTATCCTTTGTTGTCTCCATTTTTTTTCATTTCTGCTGCTTTTATCTTACACAGGCAGCCTTCCAAAAACATTATCAAAAATGTTTCCTGACTTCTTTTTATAGGAAAACGTATTAAGTGACTAATGAAGGATACTTTCTTATCTCTACCACCCATTAGATCTTTAAAATTCAGATTGCAACTCATTTTTCTACTGTCATTTATATATTTGTTTTACTGGTATGTTAAGAATACCATCTCTACCATATTACTAAATATTACATATATAATTATCATATTATTACAGTATATTATTACATTATCATATTACAGGAGAAGTGAAAACATGTAATACAATAGGGAAAGATCCCTATAACTAAAAACGAGGTGTAATTTCCTAAATAGAAAACATCTTTTTCAAAAACTAACTTTTGCTCGGATGTCTGCAAAAGTTTAGCAGTTTGTCAAACAATGATACATGGGGTAAACCAGACAAAACAACTCATTTTATTAAATTAGTGTTATGCAGGACACTAGAAATGTGTCTAATGTCATCCTGTAATGAGGTAGAAGTCTAAAATCAGATCTTGAATGAAAAAGTCCTCAGGATGCGTTAATATTCGTTAACAAGATAGACATCTGGCCAGCTAGTTGATAAAACAAAGGTAAACAAAATTAAAGAAAAGGAAATAAAAAAAAAACGTGTTCAAAATAGTAGATACTGTGTGCGTTCAAGTTAGATCTGTACAAAATCATTCAAATGTCTGACTTTTTCTCATTAAAC